>NC_142354.1:21359259-21672528 GCF_059441175.1 Urocampus carinirostris
ATAGGTTTGGGGGAGAGCTGGAGAGTTTTTTAAAATGTTATGTCCAAAGCCTACCCACTTTTCAACGACAAATGAAGTCACATTCTCAGAATGAAGGCCAATCAAGAGCTCAGATTCAGAACAAAGATTAACTGTGAGTGGTCGTTTACAGAGGTCTGGGCAACTATGATAGCATTTACCAAAAAACTGTTTAAAAGAAAAGGCGAATGTTGATTTTAAACTCATACTCTACAACAATATTAGTGCCAGTATATCCTTTGGTTGAGTCCTGTAAAAAGAGATGCTGGGCTTGTCCCATGTTCAATGAACTGAATATACCAGCTCAGTAGCCTAGATGGTAAGGCGCCCGCTTTGAGACTGGGAGGTTCGGGTTCGCGCCCCGGCCGAGTCATTCCTAAGACTTAAAAAGTGGTCGGCGGCGCCCTCTGTTGGCTGCGGCTGCATCGGCTCGCTACAACGGGTCAGGTGCAATCGACATTTCGTTCTGTGTACATTGTTACACAGAATGACAATACAAGGAAATTATTATTATTATTATTATTATATTACCAACATTGTCTATACCTGATCTGCCTTTTAAATTTAAATTGGCTTATGGTGATTGTCATTTTTCATTCATAGATGGGTAAAGAAAGCTAGCATTGTGGATAGAGAGCTAGGGATGGAGAGCAACATATAAAGATAGAGAGCCAGAGGTATAGATAGAGGGTTAGAGCTATGGATAGAGAGCTAGGGGTAGAGGGCTAGAGCTATAATAGATAGAGAACTAGGGGTAAAGAGCTAGAGCTATGTACAAAGACACTAAAGATAGAGCGCTAGGAGTAGAGATGTATAGCTATGGATAGAAATAGGGGTATAGCTAGCAAGCTGTAGTAAGAGAGCTAGAGTGTAAGAGCTATAAAGAAAGCTAGAGCTATAGTGAGAGTTAGAGCTATGTAAAGCTAAAAAATAAAGAGCTATAGATATAGAAAACTAGAGTTAGGTAAAGAGAGAGAGTTAGAGCTATATATAGAGAGCTAAGGCTGTAGCTAGAGATCTAGAGCTATATATAGATAGAGAACTAGGGGTAGAGAACAGGAGATATGGATAGAGATGGAGTAATAAAACTATGGAGATCTATAGCTACAGATAGAGCGCTAGAGAGAGAAATATATTAAACACAACGAAATGATGAAAAATTTACTGTAATGTCCCTCTAAAAATTGTTCTGGAGATTATCATATAAACGTGTTTTTCTATACTGGCAAAAGATGAGTATGCATTTGAGATTCAAGAATCTTAAATCCTCTCACCTGCATTGGTGACTTGGCATAGTTGTGATTGTCGAGGAAGGCAGGCAAACGCGAAACGACGGGGTTGGTGACTTGCTGTGAGGCTCCCCCAGGTGCTTTTCCCGCGGCTTTACCATTACCTGAAGGACCAGATGCAGCTTTCGATTTCCCTCCTGACTCTGTAACGGCTTCTGTGAAAGAGATCTTTTTTTTCCCCCAAAATCCTGTCGTTTTTCTTCCACAGAGCTATCTGCAACAACAGAGGAATACGCACCCGGGGAAGTTTGATCAGCCCCTTGGGATGTTACAGGCTCAGCGTCTGCTTCTTTCTTGATTGAATTGCTGTTGCTGTCGAGCGTGGAAGAGTCCTGCTGCTTCTTGTCATGGGCATGCTCAGGCTGGCTGAGTCGGATCATCTGTACAGCGCAACAATCTCATTCAATTCTGTTTACTTATAATAACAAACCATAAGCTGTTGGCGTGTATTTTTGATGTGGAATTACTGCCACAAAGGGTTACTCTCTTATAATTAGAAATCGCAATGATTTACAAACACTCCAAATTTGCTACATCTGCTTAGACATACCATCTTTTGGCTCCCGGGTATATAAAAATGGATCACGCTTTAGATTTTAGATTAATATCACACTGCTTCAGACATCCATACGGCCCATTACGAATGCTGTTTTCCAAATGCCAACAAAGGAGTACAATCCATGTACACAGTCGCTAACAGATCTGAGTTTAATTATGTTGTGTGCATATCTTCGTATTGTGCTTAATCTTTTGTTGGCGGAGTTTGAGGTTTGATTAATGGTTTGATACTAGACTTCAGTTTTATGTTTACTCGCTTAAAGCGCGGTATAAACAAATTTAACTCTGACTTGTTCAGTCATCAATTGTAGAAAATTAGTTAGTCAATAACAAAAATGGAAACAGTAAGTAAATGCATATGATATGTATACATTATCAGGTTTCCCCCAGGATTTTTCCATTCAAATTGAAGACCTTTTTAAGACCACATCCAATAAAATGTGAGACCAATTTTGCACTGATTCTGGCATCAGGGTACCTACAGCTAAAGGCAAGTTAAATTCAAGACCGAATTAACAAAAAAACACAATTGAAACAAACGAAACAAAAAATATATATATTTTTTGCACACATTGTGCCTATTACACATTACCTGGCACAGCTTTTAGCCATGGCCAAAAACGTCTGTTAGACAGCCACGTCTCATTAAATGTACACTTTCCTATGATCCAAAGTAAATATCTGTCCTGAGTTGCTGGGTGTATTATGGGTAGATCTGAGACAGGGGTGTCCAAACTTTTCAGTAAGTGGGACGGATTGGGTAAGATGAAAATGTGTGAGGGGCGAATATTCAGCCTGGCCTTTTTCTGAACACTCTAAAATAAGTTGGCAAGTAGTGTGATGTTATAGGGCGCACCCCGAAAAAATAGTTTTTGGTCCTATTTTTGACATACATAAGACGCACCGGATTATAAGGCGCTACAATGGGAACGTCGACAAAACAGTCAGATAGTTCAGTCAAACTTATTACCCCCTTAACATTCCCAAAGCTTGCAAAGACGCAAATACGTGTCGAGAACACGTGCGGATGCGGGGTCCGTACGATGTCACTCAGATGCATCGTTCCATCGTTCGGAAGGTTAAAGTCTTGGGATTCAAGAAATGCCAACCATTCCTTAGAATCTATTTTCTTTTTCGCTCGCAACTTTACTGTGCATAGGACAATAAACACTTGGAATTGAGTTTAATTTAAAAATAGACACTCCATTCCATCCATTATCTGCACCGCTTATCACAGAAACATCGAGTTCAGTCTGAAACAAGATACAGGGACGATATAAAACCCGGAGTAGCTCACCGAAGTCGTTGTGTTCATAATAATGTGCAGCCAAATGTCCTGTTATATCCGTGAGGGTAGTAAATCCAGGAGAATAAAATATTTACAAATACAGAATAGAAAAAAATGCTTTCTCTATGCCGTCAGCCACGTGCTATACACATTCATCTTTTTCGGCCAATTGCAGGCTTTGTTTTGCCGTTTAAGCCAATGCCAGCCTGTAAATGATAAAAAGGATCCGTCCCTTGACCTCCGAATAACTTTAGCCAATAGTGATCGATTCAAATGATGATTGACACATTGGTTAGCCAATGAAACGCCGGTAAATAAATCCCAGCATACACCGCGTACTACTTGGCGTTCGGGGGAAAATCTAGTCGGCGGCTGCAAGTTAGTTGGAAAACTTTGCAATTTTAAAATTGATCCATAAATAAGGCGCACTGTATTATAAGGCGCATGGTCAGCTTTTGAAAAAAATAAAAGCTTTTAGGTGCGCCTTATAGTGCGGAAAATACGGTACCCTCCCTCAAAGGTTTAAGGTGCTTGGCAATCCTGACCTTATAGCTAGCCTTTGTAGCATTTTCATTTGAATCACGGTCTTGTGAAAAACCGTTGCTGTGCTATTGAGACAGCTTCTAGTTGCTTCACCTTTTCACAGTGTTCCTTTCCAGTTAGCTTTTTGTGTCTGGCAGTGCATTTTGATATTATATTCTTTGAAAACTGCTACTGTCTCTTGGCAAATTAGGCAGACAAAGTTTTTTCCAATTTCGGTGAACAAGTACTTCAATTTCCACTTGTCCTTAACTTTCCGTTTTTTATTGACAGTCGCCATTTCTGAAACGAAGTCTGCTAAAATTCTCACGAAAAGCCAAGGGCAAGGTGGGGCCGAAGGGCTACTGCCATCATCTGGTGAAATGGTGATTTTTTAATGTTTTTATTTTATTTATTTTACACTACGCTCAACATTACTGGTGGGCCACATATTATAATTTTAGGGCAGAGGGGCATCAGCTGCTTGACCCCATGACTGAGGTCCCCGCCCAACTGCTGCCGTTAGTTACTTGGCCGTACTGGAATTGGCCCGCTACACAGCAAAGGCTTCAGGCATCAGGTGGTCGACCCCTCCCACTCATTTCCTGGTACAGCCAGAACCCAGTTATGCTTTAAATCGCTCAACCACAACGGGTTAAACCTAGCCTTCCAATCCTAAAGTTACTCCAACAACTGACTATGTAAAGCTCCAATGTAATGCTGCATTTTCCAAAACGCGGAAATCTGGATTTTCCGACCAACACATTGCATCTATCAGTGGGAGATCAATAAAGTCGGAGAAAATGAAAAATAATTTTACGACATAACGTTCCATACTTTTGTTGGTTTACTTATTATACAGATATTGCTCTATCATACAGAGAAAACAGAAAAAATTTAAGACAGAGGGTCAAACTAATTAACGATTATTTCCACTTTTCAAGACCTTGGGGGAACCCTGATTATATGTACAATCATATTAATTATAGCAATTTGATTAAAATAATATGAATTTCCTATTATAATATTAGATTTTAATTTTACATACAGAGGAAAAACGGCCTGTGAACTGGTTTCCACGGTGCCCAAATTTAAAATGTATTTTGGGATGAAGTCTTTGATGGTGCATTAGCATGCTCATCGTGACTTGGGGAGGTTCTTTGAAGCATTTTAACGCAATGCTCCCGAACGTCTGACTTAAATGAGCGCTGTGGGAGAAGTCACGCGGGTCAACGATTTCAGGGATATTAGTCATGCTAGCTGCTTATAGGTTTTCTTCCTTTCCTCTTGTGTTCTCTCCTCACACAGTTGAATGGAACTCGCTTTGACAGTTGTCAAAATCTATCTTAATGAGCCTCTGTTGGAAGACGAGTAGTAAAGAAAAATATATTGCATCTCATTTCGGGCAACAAATAAATACTTTAATGTTAACTAGCACATTATCCAGATTGAAAGTTAACCCTGTGGAATATTTTAAACTGGAAACAAGGTTGTGTCTTTAAGTAGTGTGATGTTCAGCAGCGATACAACGTCCTCAAAACCCTAGTTGGGCCCGAAATTTTAATTTCCAACCTTCTGTAGACCTTCCAGAATGGTCTGTCGATTCTTCTTTAGAACTTCCAGCTTGGACTCGTACTTCATCCTACGGTCAGGCACCACTGCCATCAAGTTGAAGCGGATGTCGTGATATGGCTCACTAAGAACAAGAGGACAGAATCGCTGAGAGTGAAGTTGGGGAAAGGGAGGCACTATGAGGCAGGACTTGTTAAACACTCACCCTGCAGTGGCCAAACCAATCCTCTCCATGATAACCCTACGAGCTTTATCGGTCCATTCCTCTTCCTCTCCCCAAGGGCCTATGGGTTTTCATTAAACATTAATACGCATTCTTGTTTATGGCAATGAAATACCAAAATTATTGAGAGAAGTCACATGTGCTGCCACATCCTGTCTTACCATGGTCAATAGGGTAGGCCTTGAGGCCATCAAGCTCAAAGAGGCGATCTTTGATGGGGACATAGCTCACAAAGTGGAAAGCTTCCATAGTTCGCACTGCACTAATACCATTCTGTTTCTCCGGCAGGTGCCTCGGCTCCGGTCTCCATAGAAACAGAGAGGTAGTGTGATCTCAAGGAAAAATGATTCCAACATCGGCAGAAATAATTTACAAAATGTAATAGTACCTTACCTGGCATGGCTGTTGTGTGCTCTGGCCAGCTCAGGCGCATTCCCTATAGCATAGCCTTTGCTCTGTGAAATACATGCCGTTTAAGACTTGTACAGGACATCAACCAGAGGAATTACACAAACAAATGTAGCTCATCGTGTTCACATGGTTTTATCAGTTATCTTCTAAGATTGACTATAATTGGGCTGCATGGATTTTCCTGATTCCTTTTAAAGGACTTGTAAGAACAAAATAGATTCATTCAAGAGATCAACTAATGTTAAAAGACTTTTTAAACAAGGAATACATTTGCAATGCCTCAGATTTCATTTACATCTACAACACACACATGACTTCTTTGTATTAAATGATCACATTAAAAAAATTTAAGTGGGGATGTCATAATTGGTAAAACCATGATTGAAAACATTTATTTCATCATTTTTCTCATTCACACAGAGCCTTGCACAACCAATCAAAAGAAAATACAACCAATTTTAAGAAAAGCTTATATTAGAATACTTACCTCCGGACTGAAGCCTTTTGTGAACGTTTTCATGCGACTCAGAGTGGTGCCAAGCTCCACACCACTGCAATTCAGAAGCACACTCAGCAAGGCATGAGTGGCACAGGAGTTTGGTATTAGCTAAAGGGGGAAAAGATTAGTAAGCATTGAAATGTTATTTTCCTATAATGTCATCATGAATATTATCTTTTTGAGTTCCATGATCCAACCTGATGTGCAAAGAACATATCATTGACGATCTCTTCATCAATGACCGAGGTTTCATCCACCAAAGTATTAACTTTTCTCCTAGATCGCCGCTCCTCAATCCACTTAAACAGGAAGATGAAGCCATAGACTGGGCTGAAAAAGAAAATGAAGTCTTCCCAATTGTTGCTCAGGCTTACAGAACTTAAATGATACATGGGTACACAAGATTGGGCGTAAAAAAAAAAAAAAATACAGCCCGGGTATTGAAGTCTGAACAAGCCCGAACCCGACCAATTGACTTGATTTGAGGGACCGGGCCTAAAATTAAGCCCAAGTTGCATTTCGGCGCCGTGCGTACTTCAGCGCTGAAGTGTGCTATTTGGCACCGAAGTGCCTTCTTAGGCTGAAGTACGCGCGGTGACAAAATGCTGCGCCGAGCTGCAGCTTCGGGTTTACTATGGGCTAGGTCCTTCAAATCAAAAGTGCACTTCGCGCCAAAATAGCGCCGATGTGCACACTTAAGCCCCTAAGCGCGCATCGCTTAGGTGCAGTGCCAGAAGTGTGTTACTCTAGTTAAGTACAGGTACTTCCGAAAAATATCACTCAAGTAGAAGTAAAAAGTAGTCATCCCAATAATTACTTGAGTAAAAAGGAAATTCTGGCTGGGGTTGGGTCCGGGTCTAAGATCTTACATCTAGTACACAGTAATTATACAAAATGTGTTAAAAAGGTTCCAAAAAGAATGTTGGAGTATTCAAAGACCAGAATAATATGAATTAGATCCTGTGATGTTAGACAGCAAATTGACCACGGAGTCTTTTTCCCCTTAATTAAGAAAAGAACCAGATGTTGCGGAAGCTCCAATATGATCATTTTCTGCTGAAATAGATGTACTTTGGTGGTCAATATAAACATGCTTTGGAAGTTGAAGTAGAAAAAAAATAAAGTGACCGGGCTCAAATAACCATATATTTAGCCCATCCTTCTGAAATTGATGCATACATTTGATTGCATATTGTGATCAGACTATTGTGTTCTTTTTCAACAGATTGATAGCAGAAAGAACATATCATAACCTGCTTAAGCTGTCCCAAGTGCCCATCATCAATCACTGCGCAAGACATAACATACAACATAAAAACAAAAGGCAGGGGATTTGTGATTGCTTTGTCTTCTAAGAAGTTCAATGTTGTACTCAAATAGCAACATATGGACAACGTCAAGTTAGTTATGTTGACTGTGCAGCAGACGGATTATCAGGCTAAATGAAGACATGCAAAGGCTGCTAATAAATTGCTTTGGACCACAAGAGATTTCGTCGGCCTTTGCGCCAGTAGTCCTGAAACTTTTATAATGCCTGTGAAATTATTTGTTTCACATTTCTGCAGATTTCGCTCATATTCTATGCATTTAGGATAGCTACTCTTGCTTTATAAACTAATTCACCCATGTTTTTTCAACACGTACCTTGGACACTTGCTTTGAAGGTCATAGATTTCCTCAACCTGCACGCCTTTAACACCTGAGGAGACGTGAAACCCCATCTTAATAATCTTCAGCGAGGGTTCATGAAAAATGTTTTTTTTTCATCACTTTGGCTTTATTACATTTTTAATCAAATACAAGTTAGATTACTCACCAAAATCTTCAACTAGCAAACTGAACAATCCTAATAGATGGGACAAAAGTACGGATGAATTAATATTTTATCTTCTGACAGAAAACATCTTCTGACAGAAAACAAAACGATCAGTCATACTGCTGTACATTGATGCTGTTTGATCAAAAATGAAGACAGATTTCTCCTCGTACGTTTTGTTAACAAATTGCAAAAAATAGAATGCTGGTGCAAAGGCTTCATACAAATGGAAGAAGACGAGGATTTATGAATGATCAATGTTAGCTTGTCGCAGCGTATCTGATTCTCACTCACCAGGGTCGCTCTCGAGCTCCAGCCACCCTTTGTTCATGTTTGCGCTTCCATTCAATACACGCCACCATTTAAGCGGTTTTATTTTCCATGGCAGCTGACAAAGGAATTACCGATCTCGGCAGTATCATACATTGCGATCTGAAGATAAACACAAAAGGCAAAAATCCGTCTCGTAATAAATACGTCATCAACGATCGACGAACTACCGCCCCCAAATGAATTCCAACCTCACTTTTACGGAAATTTAGCTGTCACGCACGATAAAAAATGTGACATCAATGTGGAAAATATATAATCACGTGTTTTCAAATGACAATAAGTGCAAATAACAAAATACCTCAATTTCATTCATGCTGTTAGTTTACCGATGGAACACCCCTTCGTTGGCTGTCACATTCGGAGGAAGGAATACACTGTAACACTAAGAAAAAAAGCTGGAAATGACAAAAAGCATTTCTCGATTTATTATCTTAATTATGCTCCCAACGAATTGATCGTCGAGCGTTGTGTGCATCAACACCGACATTTACAGAAGCGTGCAGCCCACATGCCCCAACGGTACGTAGCTAAAATATGCGATGATTGAGATGGTTAGCGCAGAGGGCTAGCCGAGTATGCTAGCATGTGTTTAATTTTGAATTACGTTAGCTTGCTCGAGCGTAGCGTTGCACAAGGGCACAATCACTGTTACAATTAAATACAAATCTCGTCAGTTCATGAAACACATTTTCACTTAAAATGATAGCAAATTTAGTGCTTCTCAAATGAGCACGAATAGTTGGGGGCGGGAGTCGCAATTGCGTGTTGTTTTATAACTACCTAGCTTGGTTTGTTCATGTCTGAGGCAAGAAACAATAGTAACACCGGGAGGTAAGAACCAATGATGCTGGTGATCTACAGTTACTTATAGCTGCTGTAGATTTGCATTTAAACTAGCGACTTAGGTTCTTGATAATCCGTGAATAATTTGGCGATTCGTGTGAACTTTAAAATTCAAACACAGTATACAATATAGTGCTGGGCACTTTGTGACATTGAATTTCTCGAAGATTATTAAGGGTATAGAAACACATCTAGTAAATTCAAAATTTTTTAATCTAAAATTCTACAAGGAATGTTTAAAGATGTTCAATGTGAGCACCACCGGTCACACCACAAACACATAAAGCCCATCTTCAAACTATTGCCAAATGCGTCCCAGCATTGCATTGTCAATGGTTGCAACAGCTTCTCTTATTCGTGCTTTACTGTTTTGTGCTATGTCGAATAATAATAAATGATAAATCATTTTTAACAATCAATGGTGAGACGTACCTCCCCATGCTGGAAAACTGGTTAATGGCTAAAATGAGTGCGAAATAGTATGGTGATTTCATTTTCCAACAGGATGGGGCGCCACCACGCTAGCTTCACGGTTAAAAAGTTTTCGAACATAACACTGCTAAACAGATGGATTGGGCAGAATGATCACGATCTCATGTCATGGCCACCCAGAGCTCACATTATGCGATTAATTTTTATCGGGATTTGTGAAAGGATTGTTCCCTGTGTCCCCTATTCTAAAAGCCGTATATGAGCTGAAAGGACAAATAACTTAATGACAATATAACCCTGTTTCCATTTCTATTAATTTCACCATGACATGAATCTGGGACAGAAGTCTGACATCGTTAAAGAATTTGACTAACTGCCTGATGTATGACCTTTGGTGCTAAAATTGCTAATGCAAATTTTTTGAATTGTATATCTGTAATAATTTCTGAGATATTTAATGTCAAAATGTGACCAAGACAAAGGTTAAAGTTATGTTACCGTTTAGGTGTGTGTGTCTTGGAGTTAGGTCCAGACCACATTTCAAATAACTTCACTTCACGTATCCATTATCCAGTAACTGTAATATTTAGGAGGAGAATGATTTTGTCACTTGTAACAGAAACATTTTATAATAACTGAATTCCTTTTGTTATCCAACAACTATGCATACACTAAAATGTTCCTCCAACTCATTGCTCCCCCTCGCTCTTTCTTAATTAGGACCTCTGATGATGGTACGCAGGTAATACGTTGAGAGGGCTATAAGACAGAGACCATGTCTGAAGAGGTCTTTTCAGAAAGTGACCTGGAGGGGAGCCTTAACAGTGAAGACGATTATCAAGAAAATGATGAGGGGGAAGACAATGGGGACATGGAGGATGGAGAAGATGAGGATGAAGATGATGACGACGACGACGATGAGGAGGAGGGGGAGGATGAAAACAGTAGCGATGATGAGGAAGACAGTTTGGGTGAGTGCTTCCATTTCTATTGATTTCACCGTAACATGAATCTAGGAAAGAAGACTGACATTGTTAAATTATTATTTTCTTCTCTTTAAGAAAAACCTTCTTGTCCTCAAAGCTCAAATGAAAAAGCTCAAAATCGTGACTCCAATTCGGTTACATCTGGAGATCCTACCTCCGCGCCTACGTCACGGCCATCCTCCAGGTCATCCTCCGGTCCGAATTCTCGCTCCCAACTTCCGGTCAGCCCGGGAAAATCAAGTCGGCGCAAGAAGCCATCCAGCAAATCAAAGAAACAAAAAACTTCTAAGCCAACCAAATCCCCCAAGCCCTCAAAACGGTCCAAGCCTCCCGAGCCTCCAAAGCCTCTAAACATGAGGAAAAATATCAGGTGTGTATGTGTTTTTAAATTTACTGTCAAAATTTTTTTGACGTGTTCCCTAATTTGATTGAGCATTTTTAATAAGATGATGACTTAAACACAGAAGTTGAATCAAAACATAATTTAAACATAATTTTTAACCTAGTTTGTGGCCCAAAAGGCTTAAATGTGCATTCAACAAGACATTTGTAGTGGGAAAGTGTCCCCTTTCTTTCAAATTGAACCCTCGTGTTCTGTTATGAATTCGCACCTCTAACCATTGTTAGCGGCTCAATTTTGACCCTGCGTCTAACTCGGTCCTCTCCACCGAAAAGAAGTGTAATCAATATAGTTAATACAACATTATAACAAAGATCATATGCATAACAATATATTCTCATTGTAATTACATTTTATGGCCCCCTGAGACACATCAGTTATTCCATTTTATAACCTTAAAACGGGTCACTATAATTCTTAACACACCTATTCTAAGGGTCAAAATAAATACCCATATACTTGGTTGATCAGTGTACAAAAAGTTTTGGTCCACTAATCTACTCAATATACACGGTGTCCCAGTAATGTTTGCAGTGTGGAAATTATGCTAGGCTGACCTTTTCCAATGTCACTCACTATTTATATTCTTTTTGACTTCGTTTTTTAAACTAAAGTCCACCCTAAAACAGGATTTTCTTGCAAAAATAGGAACATACCTATAGACTTTGTTTCTTGACCACTAATGAACCTGTGATACCGACTGAGCCGTTTGGTTTGTATTGACTCCGATAAACCAAGAGAAACTCTGCATTTCAATTCATATTTTAGGACTATTGTTCCAGAGTAATTAAACATAAACAAAATTAATGTTCCTTCACCTTGTGGGTCGTTGGGGCACCTCCGAGGACGCAACTCTGGACAGCTTTCTCCTGCTGACGATTTCTGTCCTGTTTTAGGGTAAAGTTGGCACTAGTCCATTCTTTGCTGTTGTCAGCCCAGTTATTTTTTGGTCTCCCTCTCCTGCCCCCTTGGAATGTGCCTTGTAGAATATTCTTGGGCAGTCTAGATGACCTTGTAACGTGAACACAAAATTAAAAATAAATGAAAAATAAAATTATATAGGTATTAATGCTAAATTCTAAAAGCCCCACACGTATTTGCTGCTATTAGCATAAAAATATGGAGATTAAGGGTATTAGCTGCAGAGAGCTGATGGCGCTGTTCTCCACACATCAAGTTCTGTTTTCAGCTCCGCTGTTATGGTAAATGGTCTACATTTATATAGCGCTTTTCAAGTCAATGAAGACCTCCCAAAGCGCTTTACAATGTGCTTCACACTTACCTATTCAAACACACACTCACACACCAATTGGAAGTCAGCCATGCAAGGCGCCTACCTGCTTATCTGCTCTACTTCAAATTGTCCAGGTTACATGTTTTTGGATCATTTGACCATTCACAAGGCTGGTACGGGTGCCTGAAATCCTTGAATTTTAATGACTTTCCAAGGATTAAAAATGCTTTGTAAGTGCTTTTAAATGCTTGAATTGAATTGTTGCCAGGTTCCTCAACAAGTCTGCTCGATTATGACACTGACACTGCTCCCTGGATCATTAGATTTCTTCTCCCTCGTGATTAACGGCATCTGACATTAATTTGTATGGCATTATTTTATGAAGCATAGTCGACCCCTACGGCTCGCGCCCAAGAGGACAGGTGCATGCTGCACTATTAATTGTGTCAAAGTGCAAGGATTACATATCAATTATGGACAATTGTTATGGTACATGCAAATAATTTAGATGGACTTTCCTAGTGGTAAATTGTAATGAGAATAATTTCCTGAAACTCAAAATGTAAGTTACATATTACTGTCATTTTTACCCAACACCTAAATGGAGAGAGCTTTGTCTCAAAAAACAAATATATTCACAATTTACTCTAGATCTTAAAGACAGGTCTTGAAAAATGCACATGCAAGATTATAAATCGCATATGTAAATCGCAGATATATTAATGGCTTTGCAAAATACATGATTCTTAATGGTTTTCTTTGTTTAATGGCACTGGACGAACATGAAACTTAGCTTTCAAAGTCTTTAAGAGTGATTGAAATTTCCCATGAAAAACGTGTACGAACCCTGCTTTCAAGATGAGGACTATCAGAGTCACATAGCTATTTAGAAAAAAAGCACATGGTTTGGTCCCGTATAGCAGTGTTTTTCAACCTTTTTTGAGCCCGGGCACATCTTTTTACATTGGAAAAGTTTTGCGGCACACCACTAACCAAAAATGTTATAAAATTACACTGAACAGTATGTTTAATTACAATAGAATTCATAATAGCCCCAGTTTTTACAGCACAGACACTTGACAATGACATAATATTTGCAGAAAACGATTCACAAATGTTTTATAACATTTTAAATTTAAAAAAGTGACATTGGATAATTTCTCACAGCACACCTGACGATCTCTTACGCAGGGATCAGAATTTTCCGCAGATCCGCGGATTTCCGCTGTTTTTGAACCCCAAAGGCATTCCGACTTTTTCACTTTTTCTCTTGCGTAGCAAACAAATTCAAAATCCGACTGTCTCACTCTTTCCTTTATTGCTCTGGCGCACCCTGGCGGCCGTTAGAAAAATTGGCCGCATTGTCGCACAAGCTGCAGGGACTGAACTGCATTTGAACTTATCTTGCAGTATTTACAAAAAAATCAGTTATGTGGGCAAATTATTTTAATCTTCTAAAAATGTTACTTAAATGATAAATATAAGCATGGTTTTGGACAAGTAAATTGCCTAAAACCCAGGTTTGGGGGGGGGGGGGGAAGCTCCGCCCTGGTTTATTCCTGGACGCTGGCTATTTCAGCTGAAAATGAAAATCTCCATTCTGATCCCTGCTTACGGCACACTAGTGTGCCGCGGCATAGTGGTTGAAAATCACTGCCATGTAGTACCGTGGCTAAGGAAAATTCAAATTTGGGTTTCCACGTGACAAATAAAGGCTTTGTCGCGCAAAATCTGGTGTAACCTCTATATTTCTGGCGACCGCATCAGGGCACTTTTGACATCCCAATAAAGAACAATACTGTGGACAAGAGGGCCATATTGCACCAGAGATGTAAGACGTTACCTTTTTTTAAGTTGTTGTCAAGGTTTGTTGCCACAGTAACAAACCAAATTGCATGTCATTTTTCCTTTAAAATGAAAGGTAAATCTTGCTACTTTACAATGATGGTACTGGAAGGGAACTGCAGCGTGTTTGATAAATAGCTTTTCCTGCTGTTCAATTCGGATGTATGTTGAGCGCTTTGCTTGATTTAAGTCTGAAAAAAATGAAATAGCGTGAGTTTATAGTAAGATTTCATAACTTATCATCAAACCTCTTATTTAACTTATTTAAAATGTTGGCAAAAATTTCAACAAATTTATCAACCAAAAGGAGGTGTATGGATTTTTCCAGCTTTAATTTTGAAAATTGTTAGGATTGAAACGAATTATTCTTTACTGCAGTTAGTAAACAAATTTGCCTCAAGGTGTTGCTTGTGCTCCAGCATAATTCTTTTGTTTTCCTGAAGGATGCCCGAATTTCCTACACTGATAAAAATTAAATTGTTATTTCTTGAGTTCTTTTGAGTTCTAAAAGAAGTGAGGAGAGGGGCGTCTGAGATTATGGTTGTTTTCGATCGCCGAAAGTTACTACCTCAAAAATAAGTTTCCAGATATAATGCTTGCCGATTTGGGGAGATTCCCTTGTACAGAAAAAATGCTCATTCCCAAGAACCATCAAACATGGTGTTAAATTTGAAACCGTCTTCTTACTTGTTGTTGCAGAGAGATTTGGTCTCTCGCTCCTCTTGATCGCAATGTATGGCCCACGTGCTGAACTCAAGGCCGTAGTGCAGGCCTGCACGGCCGCATCAAGTACCCGTCATGCGGGGCAGTAGAAAAGAGAGAACGAGTTATTGATCAGTTCCTCTTTTTATGTGGACCAGGGACGCTTCACCAGATCATGCCTCTGTGGGCGCGGTCTTAGATATGTGATACTTGCAGTATCGGGTAACGGTCTTTAGAGTTGCTAAACTTGTTAGAAAGCCAAAGAAGTGAGAAATTTGCGTAATGTTCTGTACTTGAGAATGCCCATAATAATTACATACGGTGAGATCATTATTTTATCAATACATAGCCTTGGATGTTTTAATTTCATTATTTTATCAGATTTCATTATGGTACATGGTGAATTGGTACACTCTTGAACTGTCCAAAAGAGGACGTCATTCCATACATTCCAAAGTTTTGAGTTACTTGGAAGTCAATTTTGTGCTGGGCTTATTTGCTCTACAAGGGCGTCTGAAATATTTTCAGACTTCACTGCAGTGTTTTGTACATCGAGCTCATGTATTTTGGAAAAGAGCTGTATGAAGTTTTCCTCTGCCCTGCACATCAGAACAATTTTGTGACTCGGTGCTAAAATGATCAAACACGATTTTCTTCTAAAATGTGCCCTCACACCTGCCACCAAATGCAAAACACCGATCAACAGTGGCAACACTCGGGGATTGCGCCAGGGGTTTGTGGGGCATAACTAATATTCTGCCATTTTTGAAGTAAACTTTAAAATTGAGAAAAATGAAATAAAATTCTGTCCTTGTTAGGGAGTTTCATTATTATTTTTTTTTGTAAACAGAAAGGTGCTAAATGAGGACCAACTGGAGGCTGGAACCAAGGCTGCCCAGCAGGAAGAGATGGAAAGGCGGAAGCGTCTTGAGCAACAGAGGAAAGACTATCAAACACCAGCTCCAAGTTTACTTGAGGCCCAACTACGTTAGTGCTTCTTTCTTTGTCATCGAGTACTATTTCAGTGGTTTTAAGAGCACTTAAATCAGCAAATTTAAAAAACTGTGTTTTCTCTATCTTTCCAACAGTGGACCCAACTTCCCTTTTAGGAGGGATGTCTCACTTGGTCCCTGGCCTTCTCTCAAAGCAGGATGTTATTTGTCTGGATAGTGATGAAGAGGAAAACATGGAACCCAAACTCCCTGAGCATGCTATAAGAGATGGTAATCAAGTGCATAGTTTCAGTTTGTTAACATATCCCAGTTGATGCGTGCCTATAAAATGATAATGAACAAATGCAGTGATTTTAATGACGCGGTTCACATTTGAATGTACAAATGCCCTTAGCAACTATAAGGTGGGATCTGATTTGTGTTATGTTGCAAGCCCTTATGCTCTGTTTATTGATGGCACAGATATAATTGAACTAAGCTCAGGGGACGAGGACACCATGCCGATAAGCAGCGGCTCGGGTGATGAGGAAGACGATGGTAGCCCCGCCGGCACAGAGGAAAGCAGTGGAGCGCACATCAATGACGCTCTGAACTTGCCTGATGCCCAGGGCCGCGTGATGGTTAATATCAACCACCCTGCGGAGGAGAAAGACATTTATCTTGCACCACAGCTGGCCAGGGCTGTCAAACCTCACCAGGTGTCTCCACAGTTTGTTTTATTTGTCATAAGGCAAAATGTTTGATACCTCTCCTCTGGATGCTACATCTTAAACTTTTTTCACCCCCCTCCAGATCGGTGGTATAAGGTTTCTGTACGATAACCTGATTGAGTCTCTGGATCGTTACAAGAACAGTACTGGCTTTGGTTGCATCCTCGCTCACAGTATGGGACTTGGCAAGACACTGCAGGTCATTTCCTTCATTGATATCCTGCTGCGGAACACTGAGGCGCACACCGTCTTGGCCATTGTTCCTGTAAGTAATTGCAGTGTATATTGTCTCTTCAATGTTAATTCTACATTCAACTCTTTGTATATGTGTCGTTGTCGAGCCAAATATTTGTCCCTAAATACAGTCACCTTGCAGAAAAAAAAACTTGTCATCACACCTACTTGAATGTGCAAAAATGATTGTAGATAACTCATCAATAATACAGCATTAAGTGGTAATTTATTAGAAACACTTTTATTTGTATTCTCATGTAATTTTCTTTCCTAGAAGATGATACTTATATTCTTGCACATCTTTTCTGTATGTCGATGCAGTCTATAATACTTGTCATACAGTACCCGTGACATTTTATAATTGACCAAATTCTCAATTTTTTAGGGTTTTTATTAAGGGCTATACAAATAAACATGAATTGACTTGACTTTTGTCTGGTCATGACCTGTTTTCATTGGGTCGCGGGCCATTGCTTTGGCAAAATAATACTTTTTAAACTCCCTAACAGGAGATGACAATCACAAATGAAGGTTGCCATCCGCCATTCCACACCACATAAATAGACATATGAAGTGTTTACACATGTTGAGCATGACCAAACATAGATAAAGTGAATGATATATTAAATATGGATTTTATTATCTTGAAGTCAAAGCCACTAAAGTAAAGCGCTTAGGATTTCATTAAAAATGTTGCCAATTAAGCATTGAAGGAAATATTATGCGTTGGAGTCATTTTGGTTTTGCTGGTCGCTTTGTTTTTTAAAAATGTAACTATATTACATTATCCATAGTTCAAACTGCACAATCCTTTCATATATCCTTTCAATAATTTAAGTAGCGGATTTTTTTTTTCTTGATATGGGTCATGGCTTGTAGTAAGGGTGATATGGTGGGGCCTGAAGTCAGAATAGTTAAGAACCACTGATTTAATAATGTGCAATATATTGGTCTTGTATAATATGACTTTGGTATTATCCGTTGAGTTTATTGTAAAATGAATATTGCTTTTGTGTAAGTGAGGTATGCTTTTCCCAATATCCCCAAATAATATGTTATATAGGGAACACAATAACCAAGAAATAATTTAACCGATTCTTGTAACGCTTATTTTATAAAATCCAATAACAACCACACACAGACATTAACTCATCTCTCATCTTCATTTCCCTTGTTTCAGGTGAATACACTTCAGAACTGGCTGGCAGAATTTAACCTGTGGCTCCCACCTCAGGAAGCACTTCCTCCCGACACCGACCCAAATATGCTCACAGGACGCAATTTCAAAGTCCAGATTTTGAACGATGAGCACAAGTATGACGTGCACCACAGCTCAGTAATCCTTCTGCATCTAGTGTTTGAAGTTTTCCCCTTGGGTGTGTTCCTGACAGAACCACGATAGCCCGTGCCAAGGTGGTAGAGGACTGGAGCCAAAATGGAGGTGTGTTGCTGATGGGCTATGAGATGTACCGACTCCTGACAATGAAGAAGAGTTTCGTTACGGGCAAGAAGAAAAAATCGAAGAAGCCTGTGGGCCCTGTCATTATTGATCTAGATGAGGAAGATAGACAGCAAGAACTCATGAAAGGTGAGTAGAACTCCTCTAAAGCAGGGGTCGGGAACTTTGATAGCTTAAAGAGCCATGAAAGCAAAATATTTATATTTTATTTTTTCCAGTAAGAGCCACGGCACATATTTTAAGAAAAAAAATCAAATAAATACATTAAACCTGATATTCAGACAAAAGCTAATTATTTGGTGCATTTTATTTTACCATTTGATGATTTCATAAAATATATCAAATGATAATGCCAGAACCTGTGTACCATATCAACAAACATCCCACTTGAATTTGGTAACCCGCATTTACTTAAGATGCCTTAGGTTCATTTTGATCATAGCTGTTGTTTTGTATAATGCATTCAAAACAAGGTGTGATCAGAGTTCTTTCTTAAAAATGTCTCAAAATACTGCAAATGAGAAGGATACCGATGTAGTTACCTTCAGATACGTGACATACTTTCAGAATTAAATTGTCACTATATGTCCTCCATTCTGTTCTATATCTTTTACATCTACAGACATTCATCAAAAAAGTCCTCGCGAATATTTTTGAACATCCATCATTTTTTCATAAATATTTTATCAAAAATATCCAGGAAATGGTAGAACTCAGACTGACATGTGTATTCTGTGTCGCTAAGAGACACAGAAGAAATTGTAATGGCATTTCTTCTTACAGCGCTCAAGCCACTAGTGGTAGAAACATAGTGTTGCACCCTCAGCCTAAATGCGTTTAAAAAGCAAATTTAATCTCAGAGTTAAGTGTACTCTTCGAAAAGAGACACACCTGTTTTGCGAGCCATGTGTTCTCGACCCCTGAGTTGTAGTAATAGTCTCATTGATGTGTTGGTTAAGTGCCAAATTTCATTGAAAAAAGGTATTGAAAAGTCCATTCTCCGACCTGGTCCGGACGTGGTGATCTGCGACGAGGGCCATCGCATTAAGAACTATCACGCCAGCACGTCACAAGCCCTGAAGAATATCCGTTCGAGGCGCAGAGTGGTCCTGACGGGTTACCCGTTACAGAACAATCTCATCGAATATTGGTGCATGGTGGATTTTGTTCGGCCTGACTTCTTAGGCACCCGGCAGGAGTTTAGCAATATGTTTGAGCGTCCAATTCTAAACGGGCAATGTATGGACAGCACGCCTCAAGATGTCCGCTTGATGCGGTACCGGAGCCATGTGCTGCATAGTTTATTGGAAGGTTTTGTTCAGAGGTGAGTAGAATCTCAATATTTAAGAGAAAAAAAAAACGTAAGTTGTACTCAGTGCTTTTATCTTGTTGTGCTTCACAGACGCGGCCATGATGTTCTGCAACATCAGCTTCCCTTCAAAATGGAGCATGTGATCTTGGTACGGCTGTCACCTATACAAAAAGCGCTCTACACTGAGTTTATGAATCGCTTTAGAGAGGCAGGAAACAATGGTTGGCTTGGTCTAAACCCGCTAAAGGCCTTCTGTGTTTGCTGCAAGGTACGACTTTCGAATATGTTTTTCCTAATGCGACTTGTCTGGACTGCAACGTACACGTTTGATCAACAAAACCATTTTTCATCTTTAGATCTGGAATCACCCAGACGTGCTTTACGAAGCGGTGCAAAAAGAGAATCAGGCTAACGAACAGGACTTAGATCTTGATGACATTGCCGGCGGCGCCAAAGGAAAAGCATCAGACTCCAGCAACAGCAAAGCAAATAACATCCAGATCAATCCCTCACAGGATCGGAGCAATCAAATCATCACTTATGAATGGGTATGAATTAAAGTGAAACTTATTACCATTTGTTATTACAGTGACTGCTTATAACCAAAAGTTACTATCATTTGTAAGGGCTCTATTAGAGGTTGACTGATTATCGGGCGGGCAGATTTTTGGCACCGATATATGGGAATTATCAGCTTTTTCATGTATTCGAAAGGCCAATTATTATAAGTCTCAGATACAGCCGCCCGAGACTCTCTGTCTTGCTCCTACTCCTACCCTCCCCTTCTCCTCTCTTCCCAGCCCGCTTCTTCTGATTAGATTAAAGACCGAGGAGCAACTGAAGCAGGACCAAAAACGTTACAGCTGTAGCTCAGCCAAATGCCTGCTTCCGTGATAGAAAAGCGTGTTCAAGAGATAGCATAAAAAGTGTTGTTAACTTGTTTGAGAGAGACACGTTCAGGTGGTGTTTGATATATTACCTCTTATCATAACATTAGTTCGTCAACCAAGTGTTTGATAAAGAACACGCTAAAGTGGAAATAAGCTGTTACCATCACATTAGTTCGTCATTCTGTCTTTAAAAGAGAAGTGCCTACACTTTTCAAATATTGATCATACCATCGATAATATGAATCGTAGATATTGACATTGGTCCTAAAAACCCATATCAGTTTATCCCTAATCTCTATTAATCTTATTCATGTCACAGGCAAAGGAAGTCATGTCAAACTACCAAATGGGACTTCTGGAGAACTCTGCCAAAATGGTACTGCTCTTTCACTTGATTGATGAGAGTGTCAAGAGGGGTGACAAAATTTTGGTCTTCAGGTGAGTCGATCAGCGGTCATACATTCAACACAAATCAACCACTAAGAATTCCATAGGGGAGACTCACTGACTTTCTAGTATTATAATATATTTCTGCTTTTATTCAGTAATATTCAATACTTCAATCCAACTCTTGTTTCTTTAAAAAGCAGAAATTGTACAGCAAGCTTTAAAGAATGGATGGCAATGACGTTATTTTGTATATCCTCTCTTACCAGTCAAAGCTTGTCTACTCTGACAGTCATTGAGGACTTTTTGTCAAGGCGACCCATTCCGTCAAAAGATCCTGCTGCAGAGACTCAGAACCCTACATGGGTTCGAAATCTCAGTTATTATCGTAAGTTCTGTGCTCTTCAAAAGTAGTGTTCTTCTTACAATGTATTTTTTACCCATTTTACTTAAGTTTGAAAGTTTTTTTTGAGATAATTGAAGGTGGGGAACTTTATCTTCATGTGAACTTAACGTCAGGTGAAATCAATTTGTGTTAAAATATACTGTTTTTTCATGCTTAATAGCCTAACATCATCACACTCTGGTCACTTGTGTGGAGGTAACGGCAGCTGGCATTAGTTTGTATGGCATAGTCTTATAAAGTGTCATCGTCCCCTATGCCCAAGAGGACAAGTTTATGCACACCTAAACAGGGCTCATTAGTGCAAGGATTACATATCAACAATGGACATTTATTATGGGCCATGCAAAAAATTAAGGTAGTGTTTCTGAGGGGGTACATTGTAATGGGAATACTCTTGTGTCATTCATTTGACACCACTTAAGCACTCGGAAACACTGAAAAAAAATTGATTAACTCTTTAGAATGTAAAACAATGTGCTTTTGTGTAGGACTGGACGGGAGTACTTCTTCCTCAGAAAGAGAGCGCCTAATCAATCAATTCAACGACCCCGAGAACACCAAATCGTTGCTTTTCCTGCTGTCGACAAGGTGAGTCATACTTCCCTGCATTATTTCATGAAACTACCTCCTCCCCCCCTTCCATCTACTAGCACCCACTAAAATCTTTTGTCTGTATTTTGTTTTCTTGCCAGAGCGGGTTGCTTGGGCGTGAATCTCATCGGAGCTAATCGCGTTGTGGTGTTCGATGCCTCCTGGAATCCATGTCACGACGCCCAAGCGGTGTGCCGGGTGTACCGTTACGGTCAGAAGAAACCCTGCTACATTTACCGCCTGGTTTGCGACTTCACATTAGAGAAAAAGATCTACGACAGACAAGTCTCCAAACAGGTCATGTCCGGTAAGAAACGATTCTCGCTTTGCGTACTTGATAAGTAACTGGTCAAAACACATTGCTCAACAAGCAATTCCCTAATTGCAGACCGCGTAGTGGATGACCTCAACCCTGCGCTCAACTTCACTCGAAAAGAAGTGGAGTCACTGTTGCATTTTGTTGAGGAGGAGCCTGAAGCAAACAAGATCAATATGAAGGCTTTGGAGGATGAACCTGTCATCCGTCTAGCCTGTCAGCTTTACCCGCGCCTCATCACCAAAGTATGACGTTTATTTTATAGGTTACCAATAAGAATAAGGCGCGCCTTATTAAGTTTCACCCCCCCAAAAACACTCTTGGTGACATGTGAGTGCACTAGGCTATAAGGCGCATGGAATTAAAACTACTGTAAGAGCATGAAACGGAATACAACCAATTTAAAATGATAAATTTCATAAAACATATTAAAATTACGACCTCTAGTTTTACCACTCAAATGATTTATTTCAATAATCCTCACTCCAAAGTATCCCCTTTTTTGACAGCTCTTAAACGACGTCCTGAATATCCAGACTTTTATTTTGTTGTCATTTATTAGGACAATGGCCCTTACCATGACCCTTATAAGGTCGCAGTAGAACTTTAAACAAAGTACAAAAAAATCCAGTTTGCTTGCTTACTATAGAGATACATTTTAGACCAAGCTAAGACATTTTAACTCCATTATAAACAAGAGTACGTCATTTTGTACAAAACAGTACCACAAACAAAAATCTATCACACTTACATACAGTTATTGTACAAATTGAAGACAAAAGAGGATTTGCAATGAGCGTCTGAAAGTTCGTCCAAGCTGCTGTCGAAGTTCTGCGCTTTTCCGTAGTTTCCTTTTAGCAACTACTAACATGTTGATCATAAGATGGCACTCGAAGACCACTCTAGATGATACGCAAAGGCAGCACACTTAACTTCTGGATATCATTTAATCTTAACTATGCATTTCCAATTCTTTCCACAGTATTTTCCATTATATAAGGCGCACTGGATTATGAGGTGCACCTTCAAATTTTGGGCCAATAACAGCAATAACGGGTTATTAAAATGACCTTTTTTTTTTTTTTTTATTGCTTGAAATTATTGCCACTGTTGAAATATGTAGTTCCTGATTTTTAAGTGGCACACAGTTTTTCCCAATGTGATTCCTTTTGATTCCTTCATGATTACCATTTTAAAGGGACGTTGTGTATTATTTAGTGGTAAAATCTAAAAAAAAAAAAACTTCCTTAATTAAAAATAAAACAAGTGATTTGAATAATAGGCAAAAATACATGAACTATCATTTAGACGCATACTAAAATACTCAAAGGTCAAGAAATTTGTTATTATTTTGCATACAAACAACCTGGAGCGAGCTGACATTGTTGTCTGTCATCGTTCTGCTAAGTTTACCCTAAAAAAACAAAAATATTGCAAAAGGCTGGGCAAAAAACAAAAATCAGTGCCTTTGGGTCTCCGTAGTTTGAAGCACTTGTCTTCGGTTGCGTTACTTAACACAGTGACATCTAGTGGTCGAAAATTACCCTGTGCCCCTTTAATTAAAGTTGTCTCCAATACATACAACTTTATTTTTTCAACCAATAAGCTTTAGTGATGTCAAACTGTACAAAAAAATATAATAAAAACAATCGTATCCTAATATCTTAGCAAAAAAGTGATCGATCATATTATCGAATTGTATCAATCAAATCGAACATTACTCCTCCGGTACTAACCTATCCTCATATCGAGCTGATAGTAGTTTGGCTGCTTTTAAAAGTTTTCCTTTTTTTCATTTGTGCCTCTAGCAACCTTTCCAACACGAGTCTCTGTTAGTGGACCGGAAGGAATCCAAACTGACCAAAGCGGAGAAGCGAGCAGCCAAAAAAAGCTACGAGGATGAAAAACGGGCCTCTGTTCCCTACTCTCGGCCCTCCTATGCCCCTTATTACCCGACCAGCAACCACGCACTCGCTAATATACCGGCATTCAGTCAGCGTGGTTGGTAAGTTTCAAGAGAATTTTTGTTGATTGAATATTGCACAAGGTTGAAGTATCCTTTGCGGTGCATTGTGCAGTCGTATTCAGCTGATCAGCTCATCAATCGCTATTTGCAGGCGTCCAATGGTGCGGCCTGACGAGAAGCCAATAGCGAGCGTCAGGCCTATCCAGTCGACCCCGATTCCCATGATGCCTCGCCAGGTTGTCATGGGCATGGCGGGAGCTAGCTCTCCTGGCAGTTTACCCGTCAATTTCCTACAGAAGGCTGGGGTCTACGTTCAGCGGATTGTCACCACAACCGGTACCAACAACTTGTTTTCATTCGTATTGTTCATTTACAGTCGTGATATTTTTGATAATTATTGCTGCAGGTATTGACGTTTTTGGGAATCCGATACAATATTGTAATCAATTCAAGTACTATAAGGCGCACCCCCAAAATATATTTATTTGTCACAGATTTCCATACACAAGGCGCACCGAACTATAAGGCGCATTGAATTAAAACTACAGTAAGAGCTACCATGTGCATTCGTGTATAACCGTTGCGCTCTTTATACCTTTAAGGAATATATGAATGCAAAGATTGATCAGTCTACAAGTGTCGTTAACCATAATTGTATTCATGGAATCGAATCACAGTTGAGAGAGCCAAAACTTTACCACTAGCCACCAATTGTACAGGTGACAAATGAATATGCATCTTAGCTTATTTCATTATCACACTATTTTTACTGAAGGTGCCAAAAACACTGCACCATAATGCATTCGGATTGGTTCATCAGTCTCTCCACTTCTGCATCAATAAGGTCACATTATTGTGTGTGTGTGTGTGTGTGTGTGTGTGTGTGTGTGTGTGTGTGTGTGTGTGTGTGTGTGTGTGTGTGTAAAAGTTGTTTATTAATTTGCTGAAAGATTTTCAGTTTTCACCATTCTCTAACATTTGTTGAAGAACTGGAGAGACCGCTTAACTTATCAGAATGAACTACGCAAATCGGTGTTTCTGCCACAGTGAGTAAAATAGTGTAACAATGAGATATATGGTAACGCTTGCCTATAATTTCTGTATGTATTACCAAACTTTTCCACCGTATTCTGCAATATATAAGGCACACCGGGTTATAAGGCACACTTTCAAATTTCTGTCCAAATTTGTGTTTTAGGTGCGTCTTATCGTCTGATAAAAATAGTCATTAACACCAAAAGGTGCAACTTTTTTGTTGTCCATGATGAGTCACCATTTATCTTCAACATTGAGTATGTGTACCTTGCAAGGTAGGGCTTAGCCAGGTCACTAACGTTGGAGCCAGTTGGGAGAGTGTAACTCTTGGTATATTTTCACGTGAGCAGCCTGTAATTGATTTGTATTACAGTATGCATATTCATGTTCACTGTCTGCAAATCGTAGACATTGTAATCCCAGGAGCCAACAGCACAACAGATGTCCAAGCTCGAATTCGCGCTGGAGAGAGCATCCATGTAATCAGAGGATCGAAAGGTAGATGCAGCCTTTTTTTTTTTTTCTATCTGCATTCACAATGTGTGTTCTGAGTTTTTCCTTTTTTATGCCCACAGGTACCTACATAAGAACGAATGATGGAAGAATTTTTGCAATTAGATCTGGAAAAATCAGCAGACCATCCGCCATCAGCGCTGCTCTGTCCAGAGGTACAAATGCATCTTGATTTATTGTTGTAATTAAACAACGGGTTCCATCTGTCATCATTCTGAGTGGAGGGAGGTGAGAGGGATTGTTTTCACGCCGGCGGCTGAATAATATAGCTTCATATTATCAGACGAGAGCACGTTTTCCCTCATGTTTACGTATGGGATTGATATTTTGCAAACTGTAGGTTCTGAATTGCACCACAGCCACAGTTATGCATGGTGGTGGCAGCATCAGGCTTTAGGATTATTTTTCTTCCCCTAGAAATGGAGCGTTAGGATTGAGGCATTCCCAAAGGAACACTTCCTAAGTCATGACAACCCTGACAATGAAGCTGGGCATACTTCCAAGTCGACACAATATTTACCATAGGAAATAACTTTTGTGCACAGCAGATTGCATAAAATTGGTCCTTATTGTCTGGGTTTTGTTGCGTGCTCCCATAATGATGAGAATTATCAATACTATTGTTTTTATCGTGACTATTAATTAGTAGAAATAGCCTAGCAATTGCTGTTAAATGTTTTTTATTTTTTTATTATTACTAGAAAAACATACTAAAATACTCCTTAAAAACTTCATCTCAAAAACATTTAATTTCCCTCTCAAATCTGCGTTTAGGCTCCAAGTCTCTGCACCATACAACACAGTCGGCACAATCACACTCTCATACACTCCCCTCTTAACATCTACGAGTATGTGTCTTAACATCTATGAGTATGGATGTTAACTTGGAGCCTGAGCGCAGATTTGAGAAGAAAATTAAATGTTTTTGGGATGAAGTGTTTGAGGAGTATGTTAGGAGTGACACAATTGGATAGATTGAGAAATGAAATTGTGAGAGATAGTACTTGAGTCGTAGTGGAACTGAGCAAGCGTGTGGGTAAGAGAGTACTCGGTTGCTTTGGACACATGGAGAGGATGGATGAGGAGCGAATGTTGAAGAGGATCTACAGAGCAGAAGTAAATGGAAGGAGACCAAGAGGAAGGCCGCGATTGATGTGGATGGATGGTGTTATGAGTGCACTGCAGGAAAGAGGTCTAAATAGAGTGGAAGCTAGAGCTCCTGTTGGTGATAGGAATGAGTGGAGAGGTGTTGTGAAAGGATAGTGGGATGTTTGGACGCGTTCTAAGGGATGGGTGGGGGCACCTGTATGATGCAGCAGGGGTAAACCAGTGGAAGCTGTCGGGCCCTGCTGTTGAAGAAAAGAGTGTGTTGTGTCACCCTGACCCGGGTGACATGGCCGCTTTCTCGTGTCCCGTTTCATCTGGAGGGACAAAAGCATGACCGACTTGGGTGCCAAGGTGCTTAACTTGTTTGGGTGTTTGGGCATTTGGGTTGGCCATGGTCCAAAAATTTTTGTATGTGTTTGTTGCTACTTTTTCCTTTTTTATTTTCTTATTTTATGTATGTGTTTGTCTTGGTCTCTCGAGGGATAAGACCAGTGTAGATAGAGAGATAGACTAGAAAAAAAGGGACTACGAGGCCAGACCAACCTTTTGGTTTCAGTCCTTGCAACAGTGGGCGATACCCATTTCAGGTGTCCTCTAAAGACAGACTGTAAAGATCAGAAACTGTAAACTAAGAAAGGAGATTTACTAAAGTTTAGGAAACCCATTTTAACCACTATGAAGTATTGATGAACGACTGAGACAAATATGTGACAAAGTACCATTTAGTTCATGAAAATTTCAAAGTACAAGGAACGGTTGCAAGGAAGAGAAAAGGCGATATTGGAAATTGAGATACATTTTACACTAGATCATATAAACCTGCAGTATTTACTGTCACTTGAAGTAATAAAGAGGAGGTAAAATTTGCACTTCTGATAAGTTTGAAGTATATGTTCAACATAAGGAGAAAACATATCATGGATTTAGAACGGGAGGGAACCCATAACTCGGATAAGAAATGTAAACCTTTTATAAAAACACTCCCCTGACCCCTTCCCTTTCATGAAATCTCCTAGGTTACAAAATGGAATCCTTTAGGATTGTGGGAATCGATGACCAATGATTGGAAGAAAGTGACAATGACGTAAACCAGGGGTTGAGAACCTATGGGTTGCTTAAATATTTTGCTTTCATGGCTCTTTGGGTCAAAAAGGTTCCCCTATCCTTTGATGTGAACGGTGCATAATAGTTCAAACAACAGTGAGGTATAATATTCAAAATAACAAGCTGGCATGAAAACAGAATAAACGTATCCACTTCTTAATGCTTTTCTAGATGTGTATATGATGTGTGTTGTCAAGGTTTATTAGTATTACTTTTTTTTCACAGTTACACATTTGTACTAAGCCTAACGCAATGTCATAATCCTCTATTTTCGGTGACAAATTTTAAAACGGTCTCTCGAGGGCCACCGATATTTGTTTAATGACTTTAGAATATAGCGTACAGTAGACCTGAGAGTGTTCTCTATTCGGGCCCAGGTTCTTTGGAATGCTCTGCCCACTGAGATTTGATCTGCAACCTCAGTGAAACTGTTTAAATCTAGGTTTAAAACACATTTATATTCTACATTTTATGAATGAACTATATCTCGTATTGACAAAATCTCTGTATTGTTTGTTATTCAACATCCGTTGCAGCCTGGTCAGCCTGGAAGGGGGATTACCTCATGTGTTCAAGGTTTCTTCATTTTCCTCATGTTGAGGTTTTTGAGTTTTTCCTTGCCCTCATGTAGGTTTTAGATCAGGGGATGTTGTAATAACAGTCTGTAGTTTGCAATAATCTGTTGTCTTTGCAGCCCTTTGAGACACCTTGTGATGAGGACAATAAAAAAAAACATGACTTGATTATGTACTGAAAATTATTTCCAAGTGGATTTTTCTTTGTCAGATCATTTTTTTCTTTCCCATTTTTTAAAACCAAGGCCCTACTTTTCCACTTTGCAGGTAGTCAGCGCACAGCGATCCATCCACTCGGCAACGGCTGCGCCTCTCCAGGGGAGCAACTGCAACATTCCCCAGACGAGGAGCAGCAGTCGTCCTCTCCGCTGAGCTCAGAGATTCTCCAGGAACTCAGCCACTATGCAGGATCTACTAGTGCTGGCGCAGACAATGAACTTTCCTCCCACTTGGACGGCTCTATCCCGGTGGCGGTAGACAGCGGCATGATCCCCGACTTGCGCCCCCCGCTGGACGACAACCTCCTGAGACAGAGTCTGGAGACGCAAGGGGCAAAACGCAAACACGGCGGAAGTCAAAGCTCCTCAACCAAACGGACGGCGTCGCATTTTCCTGGATATTCTTTGAATTCCTCCGGGCTCAGTTTTCCACCAGTGGGCCTGAGCTCGTCTTCGCTGTTGGGGAGGTTGGGGCATATGAATCACCCTCTTCTGATGGGTGGAAGTGGATCTTCATTCCTACAAGCACCTGCACAGACGCTAGCAGACCTACAGACCATGTTCCCTTCCGCAGCTGGGAACGGACAACTTCCCGCCCCGTCCTCCTCAGCTTTCTCCACCGCCCTCTCTACACCCTCCAACACCATTCCCATATCGTCATCGCCATCCGCATCCTCATCCGTGACGTCGGCTTCTTTGCCTCCTTATTTGATGAGCCCCAACGTGGCGGGCTTGCTTTCGTCAGGCTTCCCTCTCAACTACAGCCAGTCTTTACTCCCTGAAGCCCGGATGTTCTCCAGCCCACTCCTTTCTGGAGCATCCGGGTTCTCCGCGGCCAACAATGCTTCAAATTCATCCGGCTTCCTCTCCCATTTCAGCAATCCCACGTCCAGCCTGCTGGGGGCAGCCCTGACCCAACCAGACAGGTATCGCAGCACGGAGAACGGTGGCGATAGTTCAGACGATGATGTCATTGAGGTGACGGGACACTGAAGACTCAAGCAGGTGCAGTTGGGTGCGGACAGTAATTCGGAATGGGAAATAATTTGACGACTAATACTCACTTGTTTAAAAAAGACCCTTATTACGTGTCATATGCTTTTGTTGTTTCCAATAAAAAAATAATTAAATTAAAGGTGCAACGATTTACCAGTTATAACTACGCACAGCGCCATTGACAGCTATCGACGTCAAACCTCTTATTTTCAATTCCCAGCCCATTTACAATAAAATGGAACTTCCGTCAATGGCCGTTAGTGAGTGAATTCCTTTTTTTTTTTCTAGAATGTATTTATTTAGTCACTTTATCGTCAGATAATTTCACAATACTCCGCCTTTTAACAAAAAAAAGAAAAAAGTTGTAAAAATCAAATTAGGTTAAATCTGTTTAGCCACATTATTGCTTTAAATTAAAAATGAAAACCTTTGCCCCAGTTTAACAAGACGGAAACATTTTTTTTGCCCGTACCGTGGTTCACACTAAATTCATTTATAGTTTCTGCCTTGGTCACTTGACATTATGTGCCGTTTGGAAATTAATTGTAAATTTCAAATATCTATTTATTTAAATTACTACATTGATTAAAAAAAAGACAAAATAATCAGGTAAATTGATGAGAGAGGGAAGAAATCAAAAAACTAGCTGTAGAGCCATCATCTAAACGGAGAATTCTTAAGTAGTATTCAAAATTCTTTATAATATTTGTTTAATTATCGCACCGTTCAAAGTAAAACTGTTAATTCACTGTAAAATCGACTGTGTTATCGTGTTACTGAAAAACAGTTATTAATTACTGTACTTCATTTAAAAAGTAATTTCACGTCCCTTCCCCGCCAGATTACCGACACTAATGAGTATCTAGTTACAAATTACTCGCATAGAAGCCAATCCCCTCAAACTGCTTCAAAATAGCCACATAATATAAGAAAAATACAAAATAACCTACACACCAACCTGTGAAGCCTTCATATTTCTTGGCTTGTAATCTTGAAAGCTTGTTCAAAAACACTTACCCGAGACACTCCATATATATTTTGTCTCTGGGTTTCGAACCACTCGAAGATCTCCTTCCCCATTTTCAAGACGTTTTTTGTTTCCAGGCAAAGTGTATTGCTAAAATAATTTTAGAAATAAAGTGACCAAAATTTTTTTACCGTAAATTCTGTGCTCACGTTTGCTCAATTTTATTCCTATTTGTTTGTGGTTGCTGTATAAGCCACAACACATAGCTCACCTTTGTAGCCTTTTCATTTGACTCACAGTCTCGTGAAAATTGCTGCTGTGCCGTTAAAACAACTTTCAGTTGCTTTACCTTTTCATAATGTTCATTTCCAGTTAGCTTATCGTTGTTGGCCTGTTTCGTCTGGCAGAGCCTCTTGATGTTATATTCTTATAAAACAGCCACACTCTCTTGGCAAATTAGGCAGATGCAGTTGTTTCGGATTTTAATGAAAAAAAATACGTCCCTCATAGTCACCTTTGCTTTTTTATTTACAGTCGCCATGTTGGAAATTGCGTGGGCTAAAATTCTCACAGAAAGCCAAGGGGCAAGGTGCCCAAAGGGCTACTGCCATCATCTGGTGAAATGGTTAATTTTTTTTCTCTTTTTTTTTATACGAGTTTATTTTATACTGCGGGGGACATTACTGGCAAGCCACGTTATTTTATAACTAGGGCCCAAGGCCGGACTAGGTGGACCTGCCTGGCTTAGATGCAAGTTCATAGGTAGGGAGAATATCTCCACGAGGAGAAATTTAGCACTCTCGTACTCTGTGCTTGAGACGGCGCCACCCCGACTGTATTAAGTTGTGTTTTGTAGGTAAATATAAACAACCCAACCTCATTTTATGTTGATTAAGATGTGACAACGTGAATGAATCAGGACTGAACCGCTTTTAATACGTTGCGAGGTAACGCGAGTAAACAGTCGAGTTATAAAATATAATTAATAATACATTACAGTACTCATTAGTAAGAAAAGTAACATGTTCCTTCATAACACGGGAAATTGAGCATGTGTTTGTAGTAGCACTCTAGACAAATTTCTACAATTTTTCACATCACCTAAAATTCATTGATCTAGGTGCGACCGCATTACATTTTTTACAACCCCGATATTTTAATAATAATTAGAAAGAAAAAAAAAACACCCTTTGCTTTAAAAATGTGTAGCATCCCCTGGTTAAAGAGAAAGATTTTCTATGACTCATCATGTGTACAAAGCAGCTACTGTCACTGTTTATAGTTCAAACTGATTAATGTGCAGTGGGGAGTGTGTTAATACAGCATTTATAAAGATAACCATTGCAATCTTTAGTTATGCTTTTGGGGACGGGTCCCTTTCATTTTCCACTCTTCTTCACGCTCAGATGAATGTATCTCAACTTCAGTAACACACCCAAGTGTTGTCATATTTTGCCTTAAACAACACTTAGGACTCGAGTGTTGTGGGTTTTTTTTTGGGGAACCATTGTAAAAGTTAAACATGTTCTTCTCTTACTTACAAATGGAAGCTTATTTGTGTTGCGATGTTTCCCTTTAAAGAAGTAGATTTTTGTCAACATCTGCAGCACAAAATTCTCCCTCACATTTGCCGGTGAATGCGGCAGTATTTTGCTCGTGGTGTGTTTTGGTCTCTACTGCCTCTTGAATTGTCTTTTCTCTTGCGATGGCATCGCCACTCGTGTTTAGATTTAGGATCTGTTTGCAAACTGGTAGACACAGTGGTTATATTAAATGAGTCTGGAAGAAATAAGACAAATAATTTTTTTTTTTTTTTTTTTTTTAAACAGACTGGGAGTACAGACCCCCTCTCATCATGATTTGTCTCGGATTCTTGTAAAGTGGCTTTGAAAAGTGAATTTTATTAACGGGGGACTCGCTTCTCTATATTTGTACTCTTATTAGAATATGAAAATGTCATCACTCTGTTTAAATCTGTCAAGTAGGCTCATTTTTACGAGTATTTCTTTTTTTTTTTTTTTTTTTTTTACTTTTATAATTCCATATCTTTCCTGTAATCGTAGCTCCCCTATTCCCGTGTTTTTAGTGTCTGAAATGTATTTATTGTTTTTTATTTCTCCTTACTAGATGGCTGATCCGCGCCAAGTAGACCAAGGGGTGGTCAACCCGGTCCTGGAGAGCCCCAGGTCCTGCATTTTTGGGGGGAGGTTTCTCTTCTCCAACTGAGGTGATGCAAATGTTCAGCTTGATTGGAATGGCCTCTACTGGGGAAGAGAAACTCCAAAAACATGCAGGACGTGCAGCTCTCGAACAAGTTGACCACCCCTGAAGTGGACAAAAGCGAAAATGTATTGTCGATGTTATTTTCAAAATAAAACACGTGTTGATTGTGTGAATACACTTTCTTTTTATTTATTCAGCTTCGGTGGATAGACAAGTCAATTTTACAACTGATTCTGTTCATTATTATTGTTCATTTTTGGTCAGAAAAATACAAAAAACAAAGGAATTTCATAAATGCATGGAATGTAACTGTGCATATATTGAAAAAATGTTACTTCGATACATCTAACTGATAGCCTTATTAGTAAAACAGTAACATAAGCTTTAAGTACATGTACACATTACAGCCTTCATTTGCAGTAGATGTGGCTAAAGTTAGTATTCAAGAACTGCTATTGCTGTAATAGAGGACATAAGATTCACACTTCCAAGCACACTTTGAAAGTATATCATGGCATACATAAATGTATACTGCAAAATAATAGGTAAAAGTGTACAGCAAATGGTGAGGTTGACCCAAAAATATAGTCTAAAACGGGTGTCTCAACCTCGTGGCCCGGGGGACAATTGCCGCCCCCAGGATGATGATTTGAGGCCCTTGCCTTAACATGAAAGTTAAAGGGACAAGTGTGTACTATTTGCCCATTAGATGTTGCTGTATCCTGTTGTGTCAACAAAAACAATTGCTGAGAGCACAATGAAAGAAGACAAAATGAGTCTGTAAGTGACCAAAATGTACCATATTGCTTTTGAAAAGAAGGAAAATAAGTAGAAGGAAATACAAAATAAGAGAAAGAAAAACAGACAAAATGTAAAAGAAATGGGGAAAAAAAACATGAAGAGAAAAAAGCTTTTTTTGTCTTTTTAACTTTCCATCTTTTTTTTGTTTTCCTTTTTCCTTTCTTGTTCTCCAATTTTTGGGGATTTCTTTCCCCTACTTTTTTTAACTCCCATTTTCCTTGTTTACCTCTTTTTTCATTTTTTTATTCCTTTACAATTTTTATCTTTATTTGTGAAATTTAGGTAAAACTAGTTTGTACCCTTCCTAAACTAATTTTTGCTTGCACAACATTACAGCAACATCTACTGGACAAATATAAAACACTGTCCCTTTAAGAACAGCGAAAAGTTTTTATATCAGCGCTGTTTTTGTGAAAAAAAAAAAAAACAATTGGGCCCAACCTCACCCAGACCCTAGCTTTAGTGGCCCCCAACCCAATTGAGTTTGAGACCCCTGGTCTAGAATCTCTTGGAAGCAGCTTCAATATAAAAGACCAAAATTTTGAACAATGTCATATAGGTGGAGTAATGGTTAGGCAGCGAAATTCAACCGAGCCAAGATCGGTTGTTACTTCAGCCCACAGGCGAAAAAGCAGTTTTCCCTGAGATGTTACATAAAAAAAAAAAATGATCAAATTGAATACATTGTGTATTATTAAGCGCCATCTAATGGTTAAAAGAACGTAATTCTTTAAAAAATATCCTAGTGAATGACTCAAATAAGCAAAAATGCATTCGCTATTATATACACATGCATTTTTAGACACAAATAGGTGGAGAAATGTTTATTTTACATAACTAGAGGCTCTCTTAGAGGGATCTGACATGATTGTCCGCCATCTTGCTGCTACGGGTAGCCAAAGACCCAAAAACCTTATGCTTCTGTGCTGGAGAAGTCGGACAAGGTTGGGCAACTAAATGGTGCAGTTTGAATTATTTGTGCTTGGTACTTCAAATAGTACAGTATCCCTTTAAGCTTTACTAAGCTGGAAAACATTTTATTTAAAAGTCTAATTGTTAATTGTATGTTAAATAGCTAAAGTAATTTTGGTACACGTGTTTTGTGTGCTAACACTTTGGACAGTTGTAAAAAAAAAAGCCACCAAAGCCCACTTAAATGTACAAAATAATAATAATGCCAGAACCTGTGGCCCATATCAACAACTATAACAACGAAGATTGTTTAGCCTCATGTTGACCGTCATTTTTCTAAATGTTTTCACAAGGTGCGAGCAGTTCTTTTGTAAAAAGTCACAAAATAGGGCAAACAGGAAGTTAGCGGGTATGCAGTATTTACCTTCTGCGCAAAGGCTGCTGGGCGAGAGAGGCAGACAGAGAGAGAGAGAGGCAGACAAAGAGAGAGGAAGAGAGGATTGTGTTCTGTCTGCAGCGCTCCGCCCACCCCTTACCAATTACCCAATCAAATTGCTTTGGGTGCCTGGCTGTTGTATTCAGGTGTTTGCGGTTTTTTCTGTGGGTTTTTCATCATTGTCTCAGCATCTTCCTTTCCAGAGAGATGTAAAGCAAAAACAAGGTCTGTTGGTGTGACAATGTGACTAATCGGTAGTTGAGGCTGTGCCATATATCTTTTGAACCGAAACATGTCTGCTCCGGCGTCGCATGTAATAAAATTGGAAAGATACACATAGGACTTGCACTATCCATATTTTATCTTTCGAGACTGACTTTCTTATAGAGCCATATCTTACACGTGAGCCATAGGAACCCAACCCCTCCTCTAAAGTTTAGAAAGAAGTAAAAATTATTCAAATCTAGGGGATTTAACAATGACTAAATATAAATAAATATCTCACTCAAATGAAGTTAAAATCAACTTAACTCATTCAATGCCATAACGTATAAATGTTTTCAGAAGCATTGTCCCTGAGTGCCAAAACATAACCCCAAAAAATTGTTTTATCTAAAAATATATATATTGTAAAAAGTTTGATGCAGCTAATCTGGATGACAACGTGAAGAAGGAGAATGCGTCTCTCTATCTGGGTTTCAGATAGACCAAGCATTAAATGAAGAATATGAAGAAACTTGAGAAGGGACTGCACAATACACAAAGAGGTAAGTATTAGTTTCAGGAGCGAGCAGCAGCAAGTCAACTGCAGGAGAGAGAGTGGGAAAGGTGAGATGGCACAACATTCATTTGGACAGGTAACTTAAAATTAGTTTTACCTGGTTATATCAGTATCAGAAATTATTTTCCCCCAATTTTATTAACACTCCACTTATTGAAACATGAATATTTTGTTTGTTTGTTTGTTTGTACATGATTCAATTGTTTGTTTGTTTGTACATGATTCAAATTGAATCTTTTCTTCCGGCGCCGTCACGAATGGCAGTCACTCCAGCAGCTCCCGTGTTATTTTCGATTGTTCTCGATTGTTCTCAGCTCAGGGATGCTGCTGGAAATGTGAATTTCCCTTCGGGGATGAACAAAGTATCTATCTATCTATCTATCTAATCAGTATGTATCAAACCTCTGGGAATTATTTCAGTATGATAAATCACCATTAGATGGCAGGAGTGGCTTGGATCAGATCTTTGTCCACACATTGAGGAAACCCAACTTCCTAATGTTGCTTTCTGTATCCAGCAAATGAGAGTCGTGAAGCATTGTGGTGAAAGTCGAAATATATGGACAAATGGTTATAGGCAGTTAACTCTTCAACAGAGCTTATTCCTTTTAAAAAGATCACAAAATCCCATCGTCATTGGGATTTCCTCGTCATCGTCGAGGAGGAATGATGTTTCATTCACGCCCAAGGGTACGCGATCACCATGGTGACCGAAATAGTGTGATCACTGAAAAGATCGGGCGCTGAGTAGTTCTTGCCAAGTTCAAGCATAGTTCATTCTTGCAATACGATTTTATTTTGCAATCAAGGTGCCCTTGTGTTTACAGAAAGCATTGTTTAGAAATTGGATGTGTCACAAATGCGAAAGAAAAAACCCTGAGGTGAAACTTCAAATGAGTCCTTTTCACAAAAAGCCATTTTCCTCAGACGTTTTCTTGCAAATGAGTGTTTTTAAGAAACTTAGCAATGTTCAATTGTGATTTACTAAACAATGATACAAGCTAAAAACATTCTTTTGATTTGATTTGATTTTTTTTAAATAAAGATGAGGGCGCAAGCTTTCTTTTGATATCACCTCAGTAATTCGTATACCATAGGAAGATTCTGGTGGGCCACCAAGGTTTCGTTGGCTCCACCAGCGTCTCATAAACGTTTTTAATTAAAAATATACAATATTTTTAAATATACATGTAAATGAATAAGAAGTTACTAAAATCACTTTTAGATTTCTCAATACAGAAATGATTGCAAAGGCCATGGTGTGTATTTGTGCTACATACCTGTCAGTTGAATTAAAAATGAACAGTGTGTTTTCCCGGTGTAGAATGTCCCCGTACTCTCCACCCGCCAGGGTCACATAAAATTCTAGGGGAAACACTGATCCTATGACTATATAGCTACAGCACTACGTTTACTGTAGGAATCAAAATGGTAAATATTGTCTGGAACCAGCTCGCCCAAATTGAGAAAAGTGTCTGGCATTGAATGAGTTAAAAAAGAAATGGATTTTGATTCTGTTCCTCATAACCCATTATGACTGCAAACGTTTCTTAGCCACGTAAGCGCTAGTAACTTGATTCATGATGATGAGAGCGCTGATAACTGGACAAAACGTGGTCAGGTACCACGTAGCATCACTGACAGACTTGGCGAACCACACGGAAGACAGGCCGAGGAGCAGGCTGACGCTCCCCAGCAGGTAGGTGACCAAACCCGACGCGGCGTGGTACCGTTTCAGCTTGGCTAGGGACCAGCCCTTGGCCAGAGAGTGATAGATAAGCGGCACGGCGGCTAAAGATTGAACGGCCGTCGTGCACACCGTGACCATGCCCAGCAGGCCGTGCCACGAGGTGAAATGAGGCTTGCCTTTAAGATGTTTGTTGTAAAAGATGGCTGCCAGGCCCAGCGTGGCGCACGTCACGCAGGCGCACTGCAGAATCCAATGCACGCGAGCTTTGACTTTGTGCGAACATTTCCTCAAGGGGGAGCCGTGCGGCGAGAAGAGCAGGATGGCTTCCGTCATGAAGGAGAACTGATGGAGTCCAACAAAAATATTTATGTTTTGAAACTGCGTTTTACACTCGGGCTATTCACAACAACTACCGTAACAATTCGGACCGACTTTTCCCCAAGCTTTCAACCATGCGGCTTATCCAATGATGCGGCTAATATGTGGATTTTTTTTTTTTTAGCAGGTAAGTAAGGGTAGGAGTGAGACAGGTGGAATAAATGTGTTGAAGAAGAAATTAATTCAATGTAACTTAGCACTTTGTGCAGGAATAAAACTAGCATGAACAAGGCTTCATGCTAGTTTTATTCGGGGCTAATTACAATAACCATTTTAGGAATACTTCTAAGAGTCTGTTTATTTGCAAACGGAAATAATGTGGCGAAACGAACGGATTACAAGAAGCAACGTCAAACGAAGCAAAGATGTTTTAATCTGATTTCCACCGATCTGTCGACATTATCGTGTGTTTTCGAATTAAAATTTTACAGAAATGGATTCTATTGTTTGTCCTTGATGTAACAAAGCCAGTTGAAGACAGCCAGGGGACGTAATGGTGAGTTACACCGGCTTTATAGTTTCTGGGTATCTTGTTTCAAACTGATAGTGATAGTTTTTTTGGTTTGAACAAATTTATTGACACTAATAACAGAAAACTAACAGTGTGAGGTTTGAACAACCCCTCTTGACAATCTCAACAGCAATCAAGCACATTCACAATATTATATTTCAATATGACGTTTAACAGCAAACACAATGTGAGGTTTGAACTGATAAGTATATCATAATATCTTGAATCGCAAGAGTTTAAGCTTTCCAATGAAATGTGGCATGACATATTTCAGTGACGGGGGAGGCAGTAGCTCAGGAGGTAGAGCGCTCGTCTTGGGATCAAGGGATCCCAGTTCGATTCCTGACTCGTCCGTGTTACATGTCGAAGTGTCTTTGAGCACATTGTAATGCGCTTTGGGAAGTCATTGACTTGAAAAGCACTATATAAATGCAGATCATTTCATTATGCAGACATGTATATGTTTATCATGTGGGCTAGTTAGCTAATGCCTGCCAAACGTTGGAACGTTAAGGTGCCATATATTCTAAAAACTTTCTGTGTACCGTCTTTCTTTGTAAATAATGTAGGCACGTGCGGCTTGTAGTCAGGTGCGGCTTATGTATGTACGAAATGTTTTTTATTTTCAAAATGTTTAAAATTTTAATTTCACAACAGAACATATAAAATGAGAGTTTAACGTTTTAAATTTCATGCTTGATTTTAAAAAAATTATCATTTTTTAAGTATAAATTGAGCTCTAAACTGTTAATGTTATCATTTTAAACAAAAATATATACGCATCTAATGATTATGGTCAGGTGCACCAAATACAAATCGACCAATCAGAGAAGCATGAATATGTCACGTGTTGGGAGCTTTATTTTGAAAAATCACAACTTACTGCTAGTGTCATGAGGAAGGGATGCCAGGAAAACCAACCTGGAAGAAGCCACATAAACATATTACGTTCACATTAATAATAAAACAAAAAGTAACAATAACAAATGGTTGACTCACTTGTACCAGGTCGAGCGAGAACCGCGACGAAGACAGTAAAAGTTAAGCTGAGAAAGTGTATCACCACTGCGGTAGCGACTCGGGTGAACGCGAACAATCGAGGTTCCGCGTCTGCTTCTTTGCTTTGGGCCATGTTTGACAATTAAATACTACTAAGTGTTCGCTATTGACGGATTTTGTGAGATGCTCGTACGACACCGTGTCACCTAAAGTCGCCCCGAAAAAAGAAACGGGATCAAAAGTAACTAAAGGAAAAGCACTTCCCAACAATTAAATAAGCCGGTTGTTCAAACAAATCAAAAAAGATCAATATTGATGAGTAATGAAAGTGTCTGGTGTGGTGTGTTGGCACCGCCATGTCGTGAGAGCCTAACATCCGGTTACTTAAGTTAAGCTTTTCATAATAAAATAGTCTATTTTGACGTCATTTCCGAAAATCTATGTTTTTGTTTTCACAATAACATACAAGACGATCTTCCGATTGTGTTTTGGTTTGGTTTCTTTCTCCAAAATTAAAAAAAAAATCCTTTAGTTGGCTTGATGTTCTCTTTTTTAAACTATGATAATGATTCCTTTATTTGTATGATTTGGCTAGTTAGCCAAGATGAGTATTGTACTAAATATTTTTGTTTTTCTTGAAATACTTCAGAGTTCAGGTTCGCATTATAAAGGTACAGTGTTAGTTTTCGATATATTGTTTTGTGCAACGGAAAACAAGTCATTAAAGCACGAGGAAGAATTTAAACTACTCAGACTCAAAGTTACTGGTAATGTTGAGTCAGGTAAGTCAGTTGTTGTTTGCAGATGACACAGCGCTTGTTGCTGATTCTGAGGAAAAATTGAGAACGTTGGTCATGGAGTTTGAGAGAGTGTGTGATAAGTTATGTGTGAATGTTGGGAAGAGTAAGGTGATTAAGTGTTCACGTGATGGAGTGGGCATGGCGTTAGAAATAAGGTTGCATGCACAGGTGCTGGAAGAAGTTGAAAGCTTTAGGTACTTGGGTTGTGATGTGGCTGCAGTTGATGGAATGTAGTGCGAGGTATTGCACTGAGTGAATCAAGGAAGCAAGGTTTTGGGTGCTCTAAGGAGAGTGATGAGCAACAAGAGTATGAGTATGGATGTTAAGAGGGGACTGTATGAGAGTGTGATTGTGCCGACTTTGTTGTATGGTGCAGAGACTTGGAGCCTGAACGCAGATTTGAGAAGGAAATTAAATGTTTTTGAGATGAAATGTTTGAGAAGTATGTTAGGAGTGACAAGATTGGATAGATTGAGAAATGGAATTGTGAAAGACAGAACTGGAGTAGTCGTGGAACTGAGCAAGCGTGTTGATAAGAGAGCACTCGGTTGGTTTGGACACATGGAGAGGATGGATGAGGAGCGAATGTTGAAGAGGATCTACAGAGCAGAAGTCAATGGAAGGAGACCAAGAGGAAGGCCGCGATTGACGTGGATGGATGGTGTTATGAGTGCACTGCTGGAAAGAGGTCTAAATAGAGTGGAAGCCAGAGCTCTTGTTGGTGATAGGAATGAGTAGAGAGGTGTTGTGAAAGGATAGTGGTATGTTTAGACGCTTTCTAAGGGATGGCAGGACAACCGTATGATGCGGCAGGGGTAAACCAGTGAAAGCTGTCGGGCCCTGCTGTTGAACAGAAGAGTGTGTTGTGTCACCCTGACCCGGGTGACATGGTCGCTTTCTTGTGTCCCATTTCATCTGGAGGGACGAAAGCATGACCAACTTGGATGCCAAGGTGCTTAACTTGTTTGGGTGTTTGGGCATTTGGGTTGGCCATGGTCCAAAAAATTTTGAGTGTGTTTTTTTGCTACTTTTTCCCTTTTTATTTTTGAATTTTCTTTAATTTTCTTAATTTTTGTATGTGTTGTCTTGCTGTCGGTCACCCCTATCGAGGGATATGACCAGGGTAGATCGATAGATGGATGGATGGAAGGATGGATAGATAGATAGATAGATAGATAGATAGATAGATAGATAGATAGATAGATAGATAGATAGATAGATAGATAGATAGATAGATAGATAGATAGATAGATAGATAGATAGATAGATAGATAGATAGAGACTCAAAGTAACCAGACTGCACCATGTTTTTTCTCTTTTTACTGCCGTTGCAGCGTTTAACACGTGTGCGGCACAGTTCTGAGGTCATGGGATCAAACCCTCCTGTGCAGAGTTTGCATGTTCTCCCCATGCCTGTGTGGGTTTCCTCCGGGCACTCCGGTTTCCTCCCACATTCCAAAAACATGCATGTCAGGTTTGTTTGTGGCTTCTTTTTTAGCATAGCATGAAAAAACAACATCAACAACTAATTTACAAAAGGAGACAACCAAATATTTGCACGAAACAACAGCTGTACAATCCACGACATAATACACAATTCCCTTTTAACAATACTATCAATACATTTCAATAAAAATACTACATGTTTGATACAATTTCTCAGACTAATGGCCGCTGATCGCAGTGTTTGGAGAAACTCCATTTTAAATAACGCCTTTATGTAACGCTTTTTTTTTTCAGTAACGGCAATCAAACTAATTCCTTTTTCCGCCGTTACTGTTTGCGCTATCCTCGAGTTGTTTACGTCACATATTTTCGGATCATGTCACCATTTGAAATAGCGAATACTTTACAGTTAGATAGCGATTAAAAATATAGTATTTACCAATGCGCTGAAAGAAAAAACAAATAAGGGCTGATTATCGAAAAATGTGAGCCCCATATTTTTTTGTAGATTTATAAATAGTGTAATTTCTGTTACTTTTGTTACTTGTGCAATATTTTAATTATACTTCCTGTGTTTTTAAGTATTGATGTGCGGTATTGTGGTTAGCATGTTCGCCTGAATGGGTGTCACCAGGCTGTAATTGCTCAAGGCACACCATGGGAAATGGTGCACCTGCGACCCTAGTGGTAAAGGGATCCACCCACCTACCATATAAATGTAAAGTTAAGTTTCTTCATCAAGTTTCTTTATTTCTGTTTTTCTTTTTGTTCTGTTGTGTATTCTGTTTTATTCTCTTGTTTTTTTAGGGTTTCTTTTTTCCATTTTTGTCTTTTTTTTTTTCAATTTATTGTTGCCCCTTTTTAAGTCATCCATCCATCTATTATCTGCACCGCTTATCCTCAGTAGGGTCGCGGGGGTGCTGGAGCCCATCTCAACTATCTTCGGGCAGTGGGCAGGGCACACCCTGATCTGGTTGCCAACCAGTCACAGGGCACACAGAGACAGACAACTCACTCACTCATTCACACCTAGGGACAATTTAGACAGAACAATTAACCTGACATGCATGTTCTTTGGAATGAGCGATGAAACTGCAGTGCCCTGAGGAAACCCATGCAGGCACAGGGAGAACATGCAAACTCCAAAAGGGTAGACCGCGGTAGCTGGACTTGAACCCTGAACTTCTGCACCGTGGGGCTGCGTGCTAAAAATGTTAACCACTCGTCCACCGTGCCACCTTTTTAAGTCATTCCGTGCATAATGTTGTATAATAATTGGTAATGTAGGGATGAAAGCGACAAAAACAACCGAACAGCTGTTTGGGACCAGAAAGAACGGCTCTTTTTAGTGAGCCGGACAAAAAAAAAAGGGTTATCTAAAAATAGTTGCAATTCCCATCTCACCACCGTGTTTTGGATTTGCCCAGAAATTCTTTGACATACAACTTTTAAAAAGATCAACAGAAACAGCTACTTTCCCTGGTAACTCATTCGTTTCCATAAAGTAGATCTGTTACTTTTTGGAAGAAGTGGTGAGTAACTGTAACTACCTTTTTTAAAATAACGTGACCAACACTGCCCATTGCACAAGCAAGCACTCAATGGTCCATCACTGGTCAGTTGTCCTCTGCTTATTGTGCTCCAATTACTGTGACATAAACCTGTGACTGTTCATTGCCTGCACAGTGCACACACTTGAATTAACAGTCAACAAATTGCAATGTGGTGAGCAACTAAATGTCTGGAACTATCACATTTTACTCCATTTTTTAACTCAGACCCCAAATGAATATATAGCTTCTATATTGAGAAATTCTTCCTTGTTAGATTCCACACATTTACAGACTGAAATTCAAATTATGATTGGTCCTCAATACCAGTATTGTTAATATATAAAATTCACCTTCCTCTGGAAAAAGACGACCTATATTTCAAAACTAATTTAAACTCGTATCAAAATATTTCTTAGTAGTGCATTACACGTTCACATAATGGCAATTTAGCATTCTCATAAACCAAGTTCCGTATTTTTAAATGGCAACTAGAGGTTAAGTGATACTGCTCTCAGATACCATTGTGAGGACTGGACTGATACTTTAAAGCCATGGTCAGCAACCTTGGGGCCGCGGACCGGTGCCCGGCCGTGGTTAGTTTGGTACTGGGCTGCACAGAAGGAAATTTATGTTTATACCATATTTATTCATGTATACAAGCATTTTGTTTACCCCCAAGAAAACTCAATTTGGGTGAGTGCAATTACCTGTAGTTATTTGAGGTATTTCAGTGATGATTAATCAGTCAACAAGTACCAGTGACCAAATCAGCTAAGCATTGGATGTGACAGGAATCAAACCCAGATCGTAATATTGAGAGTGTCAAGTCCTAACTACTTCATCACTAAGAATGTAGGTGAAATAGGAATAAACATTGGGTTTCGTCCCATCATCACATTATTTTTACTCACGGTGCCACGTTGTAATGGAGCATTATGGAAAATAATTCAGCCAAAGCAACGTTGTACAATGTCATACCGTGAGTAAAAATAGCGTGATAATCAAACAGAATGCCTTTTGCTCTGTTATCCAGATCCCAAGTGATTGATGATTACGCAGTAGATTTAGGCTTATTATTATTATTACTATTATTATCAGTAGTAGTAGTAGTAGTAGTAGTATTAATCTGTTTATTTATTTATTAATTATTGATCTTTTTATTATTGTATTTGTTGTTATTAATATTTATGTTATTATTAGGCTAGACCGCGAGATTATACTTAAAGGCTTGAAAGAAGTGTGTATAATTTAGGGCCTCCGAGTGGTTAAAAAATTTCATTTATTTAAAAAAAGAATCTATATATACTGATTTAAATATAAAGCATAAAAACATTAACTATCATATGTATGTGTCTTTTGTAAAATACTCATAAGACACGAAATTTGCATTTCTTTTACATAAAATGAGCCTCATCTAGAGGGTTCTGACATAATTATAACTGCTACCCCCAAAACAAAAAATGCTTGGAAAAAAACACTGGTGGCTCTACTTGCAAATGTCTCTTCATACGAAAGTTTAAGGTTATGAAGTACCTGAGCGGGAAAATATTGCCTCTTGTTACAAAGGCGTTTCAGGATACGAAGTCAAAAATACATTACAATACCAGCTGCTATTAGCCAATCCCAGAGTTTCCCGAACGTAAACAAACTGGCTATCGCTTCAAATCTGCCTGGCAACCTAGTGGGCATGCATGTTATCACAGCATGCTCTTTGTGTTTCTGTCACAGTTCAAAGCTCAGAGACAAGGAGGAGGAGGGAGTCCGGCAAGATCGCGGGAAGGAGGACGCATCTATCATTCAATAAGCCCAAATTAAAGACATTTTAGCAAAATTCTACGAAGTCTCGAAATTTGTGGAAAGGAATCACCCCGAAAAAGTGTTGACAAGTTGGGCTATTGCTCATTTTAATGAAATCTGCCTCGCAAGTTTCCGACGGATTGTCAAAAGCCGACAAAAGCAGACGTCATTGGATCAGTTTTTCAAAATATGCGAGGCAAAAAGGTAAATGTTTTCATCTCATCTCATCTCATTAGCTGCACCGCTTACCCTCAGTAGGGTCGCGGGGGGGCTGGAGCCCATCCCAGCAATCATTGGGCAGTGTGCAGGGGACACCCTGAAGTGGTTGCCAGCCAATCGCAGGGCACACATGGACAGACAACTCGCTCGCTCATTCACACCTAGGGACAATTTGGACCGGCCAATCCACCTGAAATGCATGTCTTTGGAATGTGGGAGGAAACTGGAGTGCCCGGAGGAAACCCACGCAAGCACGGGAAGAACATACAAACTCCGCACAGGAAGTCCGGTAGCTGGATTTGAACCCACACAGGAGGTTCCCGAGACCTTAGAACTGTGCTGCACACGCGCTAACCACTGCGCCTTAAATGTTTTCATGATATTTTTTATTATTTGCCTTTCTACATTTTGTGCCTCTCATTTCATGTTTATTATGCGATAATTTAATTTAAACGTGTATTTGTTTCAAGTTCTGGTGCTCGTTTATGATTTATTAAAAAAATATCATACTGTACTTTTTTAGGGCTTGGAAAGAACTTGCGCATTTAAATTCAAAATGTGTCTCTTGGTGAGGTCACTTTGAGTCAATGTAGTTTGAATGCTTCCTTATGCTTTCTAGCACTCATTTTTTTGGTTGCACGGAAAAATACTGCAACATCTAGTGGTCAAATAATACCAAGGGCTTAATTTTGGCATGGAGTCTCCGATGTACCCCCACCAATATCGAGCAATCCTTATTTTGTCCCCATTGATATTTTGTAATCGCTTTAAAATATGCGCCATGTCCCCACTAAAACCAAACCTACGCCCTTGAAAAATACCCACTGTCCCTTTAATAAAAGCACTGGTAACAGCACTTCCGTCGATCATTGGTATCTTTACCAGTCCACCAATTTTTCTTGGCATGGTTTAAAGCATTAGGATTATTTATTTGCAAATCAGTAAAATTAGTAAGCATCAGAAAGGGAATTGGAGTCAAATCGTATAAAACATGGAAAACAATGTTATATGTTATTTATCGAATGCAGTTTTTCTACAATGTATACAAATTCTTTGCAAATACAATCTCCATATTGGCGCCTTGGGGTTTTTCTTCCCGGAGTGATGTCCAAATGGGGCGAAATACAATATTTAACAGACACCCCCCTCCCCTCCAGAATTTGAATTTGTGTGCATTTGTTTTATTAGTGGGTTGCATTTGCTATTGCAGAAAACAAGTAGCAGAATACAAAATACTGTGCAGTATTTTTGCAGGGATTTCTAACAGAAGGGGATTCCTCTCTATATTGGATGACGGACACCCATTGCCATGCGGGATTAGAAAGTAATCCCACATACTCGCATTGTGCATGCGCAATAGTGAGGCGAGTGAGCATCGCAAAGACACCGTCTGCAGTTAACTCTCGACAAAATTTCGCGCAAAAGCCCTTCGGGATCGAACTGATCAAGGTAAGGTTTTTCAGATTCTATTGGAACAGTTGGATGATGCGATGGTCACCGTCACGATCGTTTCCATCTTAATCCGGGGTATTAAACCGTTAAGCGTCTGCAAACCACTCACGAATTAATGGGACATTTTCAACTTTTTATCGAGATAATATAAGAATTCTAACTCTTTTTTTTTGCATCCCCCAATTTAGAATAGGATCACAATGTTCCCTTATTGTTTGGTTTAAATGCACTGTGCGGTGACCCACTTGGCTGTGCGAGTTCCCAGGTTGTTCAAATGCAACTCACAATTCAGCTCCACTGACAAACTGTGCCAGTAAGTTTCACATGTTGCACTTCGCTGAGAATTTATGAATGTGCACGGTTGTTTAAATAGAGGGAACACGTGATAGCGCAGTGTTTTAAAAGCAGTGTGCAGGGCATAGGCAGTGGCGGTTCTCGACTAAACTCTCTGGGCGAAACCACCTCCAAGCAGCTCCCAGCTCCCATCCTCCCTTCCCCACCAAAAAATTGGCAAGACACATATTTAGCACGAATACAAGAGCAATATATTATTTGTAAATTGCACAAATGCTCAAAAAGAAAAAAATGTAAATAAACTCTATACATGACAGTGGCAAATGTTTATCAAAAATGCTTAAATAATAAATACAAATTCACCATATACATAAAAATGGCAAATATTTATCAAAATGTTTGGATAAAAAATAAAAATACACTGTATACATTAAAGTGGCAAAAATTTGTCAAAAATACAAATAAACTGCATGCATAAACATTGAAAATATTTATCAAAAACTGTTAAGAAAACAAGAATATAGATTAATAAAATTGACTTACAGTATATTCTTATACAGCAAATCAGACGATCACACACATTTGAAAACACAGTAAAGAAAATGTAGTTCTATCCATCCATTATTTGTACCGCTTATCCTCAGTAGGGTCACGGGGGTGCTGGAGCCCATCCCAGCCGTCTTCGGGCAGTGGGCAGGGGACATCCTGAACCGGTTGCCAGCCAGTTGCAGGGCACACAGAGACAGACAACTCGCTCGCTCATTCACACCTAGGGACAGTTTGGACCGGCCATTTAACCTAACATGCATGTTTTTTTTGAATGTGGGAGGAAACCGGAGTGCCCGGAGTAAACCCACACAGGCATGCAGAGAATATGCAAACTCTACACGGGGAGGCTGCGGTAGCTGGACTTCAACCCTAAACCTCCGCACCGTGGGCTTCGCGCTAACTAATACTACTGTAGAACTATAAAATCTTATTCTTATACAGCAAAACACACGCTCTTAAACAATTGAGAACACACTCAAGAAAATGTAGTTGTATAATGTAAAGAAAACAACCTTATCTTTCTGGCTTACCTTGGTGCAAAATCATCGATATTTTTCGTCATGAGCAATCTGCTCCCCTATTTCGTGACTAATACTGTTTACAGCGAGGCCAGTCACCTTATAAACGATTGTGTATCCCATATTTGATCCATTCCACACGGTTCAGAAAAATGTGCAGCCTGTATTTTCAAAGGGATGAATAACGTGCCCTTTTTGGAAAACAGAAGCCACCAACTAATTATTTCATGCCCGTGCCTAAAACCGCCACTGGGCATGGGCGTAACCAGCCGGTTTTCAATCCAATTCAATCCAAGCACCCCCAAAGATTATTGCATGCTTAAAAAGATAAAAGAAAGTTAAACGAGACAAAAATGTGAACAACGCAGTGTCTGAAATACCCCACTGCCTTGAAATGGTTCAGTCCATTTGATTCCTCGCACTAAGCCTGCGACCGCTGAAAAACTATATTCTGTTAAGTGAAAGCCCATCATCTTGAAAAGCGCTCAACTTGGGATCAAGAACTTGCAGGTTCGATTCCCGGCTCCTCCGTGTTATATGTTGAAGTATCAATACACTGAATCCCCAATGCCCCAAATAGCAGGTATTTGCCTTGCATGGCTGACACTGCTATCGGTTAGTTAGTGTGTAAAAGGGAAAAGTGTAAAGTACATTGAAAAGCGCTTTGGGAGGTCTTCATTGACTTGAAAAGCGCTGTATAAATGCAGACCATTTAATTTTACATTTAACTACTGAGATATGTTGAAAGACTTTTGGTCTACTCTACACGGAGGTGTGCTGCTGTCACAATTGCCCTTTGCCTTCACCTGTGCCCGCTCGTTTGGCGCCAGCTGCTGCTCGTTCTCTGATAGGCTCCCCTCCTATTTAAACTCAGTGCTCCCATTCACTCCTTGTCAGTCCGTCAACGAACCTCTGCACTTGCAAGACGTGTATTTTGACTCTGTCCGGTATCGTGCTTGTGTATCCAGTATCCGGTATCAATCCCGTCCGTCCCGTCTTGTCCACTATCTTGCTCGTGTATCCAGTATCCGGTATCCATCCCATCTGTCCCGTCCTGTCCGGTATCTTGCTCGTGTATTCAGTATCCGGTATCAATCCGTATGTCCCGTCCTGTCCGGTATCTTCCTCGTGTAGGCTGACTTCTCTGTCTCACTTCTTCCGCCCAGCGAACGCCGAATCACTGGGGTTTGTGTTCACGCCCATGACTGCCCCATTTCCGTCTGTCCCTGTTTGCCCTGCGATTGGCTGGCAACCAGTTCAGGGTGTCCCCTGCCCACTGCCCGATGATTGCTGGGATGGGCTCCAGCACCCCGCGACCCTACTGAGGATAAGCGGTGCAGCTAATGAGATGAGATGAGATGAGAAAGCTTGTGTGAAAACATTACGCGTCTGGGTCCACCGTCTGTTCAGGTTCAGACAGTTGCGTTCAGAGGGTCAACAACGATAGGGACTTCTGACATGCTGCAAATTATCGTGATGTTCTGCATCTTCTGACCTAATTTATTTAGAGATGGTCTGTACTAAAGGTGGGGTCATTCAGGGAAGATTTGGAGATTTATGTGACCATACGCCACTCAAATGAATATGACCGATTTAGCTATCTACAAAGATAATGTGCTACATTTAAAATTATGGATGTGTTGTTAAATTCATTTGTGCATATGTTTGGGGGGGAGAGAACATTGGCAGTTTCCCCAGAAGTGCTAAACAGATTAAAATATAATAATATTAGTCCCCGATACAGGAAAGAATTACCAATATCCCCCTTTTAAGATGAGGCTGTTTTTTTGTTTACAAAGAGGTCTGTTTTTTGACCTGCTTTTCCACAATCTGATTTTCTACTTATCCATGTTTATGTTGTCCAGAATTATCTATCTAATCTTGTCCCACTTGCTTTTAATGTTGTCAAATGAATCCTGATACCAGATATTTTTCATACATAAGGCGCACTGGACTATGAGGCACATGTAATTTAAACTACAGTACAAACCGTAAACATTCTTGTGTACACTTACGGTATATATAAGTGCAATGATTGATCGTTATTGTCCCTGAGCAAAATCGCAAATCATTTTAGGGAACGAAAAGCCGACCAGGGGCTTTGCGGTCAGTGTGCCAGAACTTAACCACTAGACCACGAACGATACAGATGACGCATGAAAAGGCAATAGACTTGTCTCATTATCGCACAATTTTTGCTCAAGGTGCCTGAAATGAATGTTAGTAAATGGATTAAGGGAAAGTTGTCCTAAAAGATATGAATCAATGCAAAAAAACTCAATGTGGGGAAACTCTTTGGTGTATCTGATGAATCAGACTTTATGTTTGTTGATACATTTCAGGACGACTTTCTGTTTTTTTTTCCCATTTGGTAACATTTGTTTCTGGTATTGTGAGTAAAAATAGTGTGATAATGGAATAAAATCAAGTCAAGTCATTTTTTTGTATAGCCCTTAATCACAATGAATCTCAAAGGGATGCACAGATCACAGACTATTGCACTACAGACTATTATTACACCATCCTCTGATCTAAAACCGACATGAGGGCAAGGAAAAACTCAAAAATCTCAACATGAGGAAAATGAAGAAACCTTGAGAAGGGACTGCACATGAGGTAATCCTCCTTCCAGCATGACTAGGCTGCAGTGGATGTTGCATTAACAAACAACAGAGTGAAAAATAAAATATAAAATAGTTAAAATAAAATTTAAAACAACAAACCAAAATGGGGTTTTTCATCCGATATCTGTGTCACTGGTGGTCAAATGGTTAGGTTTTGGAGCTCTCACTGTCGCAACCAGGTATGATTTTCATTGCATAAAATGTTTTGTAATTTTGGTTGGCGATGTTTATCGTTTGATCAATCATTGCACAAACATAAAACACAAATAAATACTGTATGCATTTCCAAACGTGCCCACCAGTATTTTGCAGTGTATAAGGCGCACCAGGTTGTAAGGCACACTTTCAAATTTCTGGGTAATTTGGGGTTCTTGGTTGCGACATTTAGTCCGGAAAATACGGTAATTGTGTTTTGGACATGTGACGCTTACATTATTGTGGAACATAAACTACAAACGTCTCTGCAGGAAATGTTCCAGACTGGAAGATGATGTTGCCGTTGAAGCATTTACGAGTGCACTCCAGCGTGAACTTGTTTGATTCTAAGCAGTTGCTTTGTTACATCTCCTCAGGGCTGGTAGTGACCTGTGCTTGGCCGCAGTTGCACATGTAGCTGGCAAGCCATCCGAGCCGAAACTTTTGCATTTTCCACCCAAATAAATACACCGATGTGACAGGCAGAGTCCTCAAACACGGATGTGGTCTCAGCACTGGATTGGGAACCACACGCGAGGTGACGCATCGCCTGACATGTCAGTGATCGGGTCTGGAGCAGGATGTCGAAATGGGAGTTTATCGAGCTGCAGGACCTCAGTATTCCCGATGACCCCATCGAGTTGGCAGAACCCCGAACACTCGCCGATCGACGTCCCGTCGGTCATTTCCATGTCGTCCGTCTGGTCGGGGACACAGTCAGCATCGAAGAACCATCTGGGCGACTGGGCGCAGGTCATGATTTCCAGCCCTACGGTCACACACACCTTACCTGGTGTGACCTCTGCGGGGAATTCATCTGGGGTCTCTATAAGCAGGCGTTACGCTGCATTAGTGAGTACATCTATCGTGTGATCTTGTTGCTATTTAGAAACAACTTGCATCATCGCCCCCTATGGGCTGTGCCCAAAATTAGAGGCGCATGCTACGCCTAATCTGGGCACTATAAAATGTGTTTAGTAGAAGACATATAGATTATGGACATTTATTTTGGGCCATGCAAAAAATAAAGGTATCGTTCCCCAGTGGTAATTTGTAATGGGAAGACCTTCCTGCAACTGAAAATGTTAACTCACCTATATGGGTAGCAATTTGTCTTAAAAACAAATAAAATTGTGATTTACTCAGGATCTAAAAATAATATGTCTTGATAAATGACACCTGTCTTTTCCTTGCCCTCGTGTAAGTCTTAGATCAGGGTGTGGTGTAATAATAGTCTGTATTCTGTACAGCCCTTTGAGACTTCTTGTGATAAAGGGCTATACAAATGAACACGACTTGACTTGACTTGGATGGACAGTTACAGATACAAAGTACTATACTTTTCACACTATAATGCATAACACCAAAAATACAGATGACACACAAAAAGGCTTTCGATTTTATATCACCATCACACTATTATTGGTCAGGTTGTTGATGTTCTTATTGGGCCGGGCAGTGAGAATATTGTCAGGGATTAAACCGGGTGGTGGTACAGAAAAGGTCGGGGACTAATAAAATACAGTATTGTATTGCCGACTCGTCATTACAAAGCGCTCCAGATTCAAAACTGAATAAAGAGAGAGGCATTGTGGGAAGTAATTCAGTTCGTCCTGAAAGATATAGATACATTTATGGTCACACATTTGTCACTTACCACGCTTTGTTTAAGCGAAGAGAAACTTAAACAAAAGTTCATAACGTTTTTTAATCACTTTCTGTTTTCTCATTTCTCTAACATTTGTCTCTGGCACTGTGACTAAAAGTACCGGTAATGTGATAATCAGATAAATTAATTGAGTTTATAGTCATTGATATCAACATTTTGAAAACTTTATATGTAACTACATGAGACATCGCACTTCAGGGTAAACATGTAATAAAGACTGTAAAGAGAAAAAGGATAAATAGTATATAGAATAAATAGTCAATAAATGTTTACAACTAAGTGCTTGGAGACTGGCCCAAGTTATAACAATAATAAATGAACAAAGAATAGTGAGTGATAATCTCTTCTAGTTCAAATCTGTACTTGAGAAGCAGCATTTTAAATCTGTTGGAGAGCCTAGCTGCCAGGGAATAAATGATAGATTATTATAATCCAACTTTAAAACCAGAATAAGCATGCACTATTTTGCTTTTCCAGCCTTACACGGAATCCATTATATTTGCTAGTGTCATCCGACTGAAAAATGCTGATTTTGTCTTTGGCTGTTTAACCCGAATCCTGGAAAGTAATGATCTAGTTGCTGTTTTTTTCCTCCGTGTGTTTGTTTAACATCCATGTTGTGTGACGCGATAGGTAAAACAAGTGTTGTTGTTTTTTGTTTTTTTACAACAAACAAATAAAAACTGGTAAAGCAGAATATTCTGGGTTGGGGAGTACAGAACAAAGCTTTAAAGTGCGCAGTCAAGATGACAGAATCATTTGTATACCAGAGGGGCGGAACACGACGGGCTATGACAAAACAAAAGATAAATCAGTGGAAATTCACAGCTTCACACCAGTCTTTGTCCAGATTGAATCCTGCAAGTGGTTTAAAAGAATCAAGGCAAGACTCAAGGCTTCCCCTTCCAAAGTAAATCTGAACACCACTTAGAACAATGTAGAAACTGTATAACGACTGGATGAACAGATAAATTGAGGCGTCAAGTGAATCAAACAAGAAATAAATAACTACATTCGAATTTATGGATGAGCATTAAGTTGCAACTACGACTAAATAAATGAAGCAGGTGACTAAAATAATGAGAAAGGTTAAAGATGAAAACTTATACAACCACATAAGCAGTGACACATTTCAATCCTACAACCATAGCAAATTAGTAGAAGAGGAAAATAAGCATAAATGTAGTCCAAAGATTGTACTATTAGCTACTAAAGAGCTTCAAAAAACGGTTTGTGTTTAATGTTTCAATGTTATTTAGTTGACAGGAAAAAAAAATCATTCCAGCTTATAAATCATGTGTGTCAATAGTTAGCATGTTGTGCACCGGAGGCGATGACCTATAAAACGCAGAAGCACTAAATCTGCATGAAAGTGCGCAGGATGACAGGCCAGTTTGTCAGCGTGCGTTGAGTCATCGTGTTCCTGCAAACGGAAGCTGTGATGTTGATGACGTCGAATCATAAGGAGAATAAATGTGGGCTGATTTTCAGCATTTAAAATAGGCAGAGGCGGATGGAGTAGCCAAGAATTTTACTCAAGTAAAAGTACTGTTACTTCAGAATTATATTACTCAAGTAGAAGTAAAAAGTGGTTATCCAAATAGTAAAAGTATAAGAAGTACTACTCAAGTACTGAGTAACTGTAGCAACGTCTTATTCATTGATTTTTTTTTAAATCAACCATTCAATCAGATCATCAACTCATGAAAGTTCATCCAATCAACAATAGATTACAAGTTTTTTGAAATTCTAAGTCTGTGTACTCGGACTTGTGAACCCTCTTTGGATTAAAATATGTACGTATACATGTGAGGCTACAGCTATATATACTGCGCATACAGCACAATAAAAAAAAAACATTCCTAACCGCTTATAATTCCAACCAGGTGTTTTTTTAGGTCACTGGCCTATATAAAAGAAAGAAGATCTCTGACAAAATAAATGCGCCTTAGAAGAGACAGACATGTACTTACATAAAGGGGATTAAGTAACGGGTTCAACGTAGCCTAATGAAGCGGAGTAAGAGTGCAGTTTTTTCTTCACAAATCTGATTTAAGAATACTCCTGGGAGCACAAAATGTCCCAAAACTTACTCAAATAAATGTAACGGAGTAAACATAACTCGTTAATACCCACCCTTGGTTACAGGATTTCGTTACGGTATAACCTGAAGCATCAAAATATCCGTCTGACTTGTATGAGCCGATACCTAAACCTTTCTGCAGATTGCAGCTACACTTGTCACCACAGATGTCGACCTCTCATCCAGCTGGACTGCAGCGTGGACCGAAGTTTGCCAAAAGGGCAGGTGGATTTCTCAGTCCATGGATTTGAGACGGACACAAACGTGGTGAGGAATAAGGTCTCGATATCATTTCATTGAAGCATCTGTCACTAACTATCAGTGGAGGGCCGTGAATTTCACACCTAGCTCTTTAGTAGTGTTACGTCCGAATCAATCCAACCTCCAATTACTATTTTATTGCTATAAAACCTTCACTGCAGCTACAGCTGTAACACATATAAAAAGCATCAATATTAAGCTCATCAAATTGAAATATTATTTAGGACTACTTTATAGCCACATTTACTCACCAAAAATCATTTTTATTTGTGCACAAAATCCATCCTCCTTTCTTTTTTCAAGAAGATTTAAATTACTGTGTCGTACAGATTATCTGTGTGTTTTAGTTCCGTCAAGAAGTACTTTATATTGCCATCGAAGCTAATGCTGAAAGTGGAGCCTGTCCTGTTGTATTTCTGGCATATGTTTTAAATCGATTTAGGCCTGAAAATTTGATGGAAGTAGTTGACACTGTGATATTTTTCTTCACCTTTTCACTGTGATACTACCGTTACCACCCCCCTCGCCAGTCATAATTTGTGAAGCCGCTGAGGATTCCCTAGGCCAGCTTGAAGGCCCTGGCTTTGCCAACTCAAAATCTGATTTGCTAAGCAAACAGCTTTATTGACACTTATTTTATGCCTCAGGGCCATCAGAACTGATTGTGAAGGCCTCTGGGTAAATTTCTGACCCTGGCAGCAAGAACTGGCTGAAATGTGATTGGTTAAATAGTTAAATATGAAAGCACACATCTGGCAGCAGCACAACCAGGGAAAAATCAGTGAAAGGAAGATGACTGACAATTTGGAATTATTTAATAATTACCCATTGACAAAATATATGTAACATAACATGAATCAGACATTTATAGGCCAGAAGAGAAGGTCTTGCAGATCCTGACGGCCAACCACTGCGAAATATAAATTGATTCTGTGTCCTTAATGGTCCTCTTTTTACCCTCCCAGCATCTATAGTGAGTTATCAAGGGGAGTGCTGATGAGAAACTATTTATTACACTACAAAAGAACAGCTATTTTGTTGTTGAAAGTACTCAAGATAGACATCCGTATCTATTTCACAAAGGATGCTCCAAAAAGCACTGAATCTAACCTTGACTTCTGAGTTGTTTTACCCTGAGATGAAAAAAAGCACACCGAATTTCCAGTTTCATGACCACAGATTTGAGTGAGTTAAATGAAGTCAGTGTAGTGTCATTAGAATTTAAAAATACAGCGTTAAGGGGGCCCTGATCCAATGCGTCACCATGGCAACGGGAAAGCAGGGTCGTCGTTTATGACTCCTCTGAAATAGACAGATTATACAGAGCCCTGGATATGTCAAAAAATAGAAACACAAAAAACTGAAATCCAGAGACAAAGAAACGAACAAAAAAACAATTGTCTTTTTGACATTAAAGAAGGCAGAACTCTGAGAAAATACATGAGAAATCTCATGCGAGGCTGACATGGGGTGGAGACAAAGACAAACGTAATGTTCATCAAAGGAAAACCCACTACTTAGCAGGTCAGTGTCAAAATTGCTATTGACATCAGGGTTGGGTAGGGTTACTTTAACTTGATTACTTTCAATTACTTTTGGATTACTCCAATACCAAATATGCTAATGGAAGACAACAGAAACTAAATATGAATAAAATTACAAAATGTTGTGCAGGCTTGGGGAGTAACAGAATACATGGAACGGCAAAAATGATGTTGGCAAGCTGTTTGGATTTATTTTCATTTTGTTTCTGTCGCATTTTATGTTAGTTTTGCCGGAGATCAAAGAGATCAAAGCCAGGAGAGAAAGCTTACCACGTGTTGTGAGTCATCATTTTATTCATATTTACCGGTAGTTTCTTTTATCTTTTATTAGCATATTTGGTATTGGAGTAATCCAAAAGTAATTGAAAGTAATCCAGTTAAAGTAACCCTACTCAACCCCGATTGACATTATGGGGACCAAAACCACCCGCGGAAAGTGAAAATCAGCGAAGTAGCCCCTTCAAAAAGGCTTAAAAAAAAAACATATTTCTTATCTCATCTCATTAGCTGCACCGCTTATCCTCAGTAGGGTCGCGGGGGTGCTGGACCCCATCCCAGCAATCATCGGGCAGTAGGCAGGTGACACCCTGAATTGGTTGCCAGCCAATCGCAGGGCACACGGGGACAGACAACTCACTCGCTCATTCACACCTAGGGACAATTCAGACCGGCCAATTAACCTGAAATGCATGTTTTTGGAATGTGGGAGGAAACCGGAGTACCCGGAGGAAACCCATGCAAGCACGGGGAGAAGATACAAACTCCGCACAGGTAGTCTGGAGCTGGATTTGAACCCACGCAGGAGGTTCCCATGATTTGAACTGTGCTGCACACGCGCTAACCACTGCGGTGCCGTGCTGCCCGGTTATCAATCAGTTCGTACAAATTCAAGGAAGATTTGAAAAATTATGATCTATTGGTCTTTGTTTTGGGGACACTTTTATCAAAAATAAAATACATTTTATTATTATTATTTTTTTAGACGCGGTTAATGGGGACCAAAACCACCCGCGAAAACTGAAAATCAGCGAAGTAGCGACGCCCCTTCAAAAAGGCTTAAAAAAACAGACGTATTTTTTATTTTTTATCAATTATTTTATTCTATTATCATTATTTTTTAGACGTGCGAAGCTCTGAACCCGCGAACGTGGAACCACGAAGTAGCGACAACCCCTCAAAAATACTTTAAAAAAAATTAATAATAAATATATATATATATATATATATATATATATATATATTTTTTTTTTAATTTATTTATTATTATTATTTTTTTAGATTTTATCATTATTATTTTTTAGGCCCCCAAAGCAAAGACCAATAGATCATAATTTTTCAATTTTTCCTTGAATTTGTACGAACTGATTAATGATCGGGCGGCACGGCGGCGCCGTGGTTAGTGCGTGTGCAGCGCAGTTCTGAGGTCAGGGGTTCAAATCCAGCTACCAGCCTTACTGTGTGGGGTTTGCATGTTTTCCCCGTGCTTCCGTGGGTTTCCTCAGGGCACTCCGGTTTCCTCCCACATTCCGAAAACATGCATTATCAGGTTTATTGGCCGGTCCAAATTGTCCCTAGGTGTGAATGAGCGAGCGAATTGTCTGTGTGCCCTGCGACTGGCTGGCAACCAGTTCAGGGTGTCCCCTGCCCACTGCCCAAAGATAGCTGGGATGGCCTCCAGCACCCCCGTGACACTACTGAGGATAAGCGGTGCTGATAATGGATGGATGGATATTTTTCTCATATAACCTAGCATTTGAACAGAAATTTGCAGACATTATCCAACCACTCAACAACCGAAGAGTGTTAAATTGTCAATTTCAAGTGTTATTCACTTGTTCCAAGAAAAAACTTAATACAATTGTTTCATTGCGAGATCAAATTGTACAGGTGTATGTAATCTGCATAAATAATTGAGGCTGCAATGAAACAAAGCTCTCCATTTAAATTAAAGGATCCATTATCACGCTTTTCTCACACAATAGACAACAGCAAACTGCTTAATAGGCTTTTTTTTTATGGTGGATTTTTATGGTCAGGGCGGAGCAAATGTAAATGTGGTACACAAAACAGAACAGAAAAGGGGGTCGCGTCATCCCCTTTTTGTATGAGACCATGCACATGAGTCTTTGTGATGACTCCAATAATCAGAGAAGCGCTCAGTGATTTTCGGGCAAAGCTGCATTCTACTACATGTAAATGTTTCAATCTCAGAGTAAAAATAGTAAGCTTTGTGAATTTTTTTAAGTACCCACCTAAGATGTGCTTTTTCATTCGTGTTCTTTAACTAAACTGGAGCTACTGGTTTCTTATTAGGATGAGCCGACCGACTGGCGCAAACAAGAGTTGAGTATTGGCGAGGTTCATCAGAAGGTCAACGAGTACAATGCTCAGATTAACAGCAATCTCTTCATGTTGGTGGTGAGATCCTTTCTATATTTTTTCTCATAGGAATTCATTTTCTGTCTGTTGAGGTTTTTTCATAAAATAAATGTAATCATCGTGTGTTTTTTAAAGAAACAACAAGAATAATTCTGCATTTATTCACACAGACGCTCCCCTACTTACGACTATTCGATTTAGGTAAAGCCTTAGATTCGAACATTTTTTTCGGGATTTCGAAAAATACTAGATTTTGTATTGTGTGCACCTTTTTCTGAGTACAGGCCATTACTGTGGTGCTTCTTTCCACCGCTATCGGCGTGTGGTGGCACTCTGAGAGGTCACCCAGCATCCACCCGGAAGAACAAATCTGGCTTCTAATTCCTAGTTCGTGTGTAAACGCACTGCACTGTAACTCTAGCACGCTAAGAACTTTTTAATTTCTTAATATCTCATACATCCATTCGATATGGTTGGTGTAAAGTGTAAAAAGGAGCGGGCCGTTTCTTTTCAAATTAAAGTGGAATAAGAAAGCTTGATGCGATTGAGAAAATGGTCTAAATGCTTCTTTTCGGCCACTCAACCACAGTGGAGGACCTCTTGAAGTGCATCTTCCAAAAGTAAGTTAAACTCAACTTTATTTATCTTTATAGAGCATATTATTTTATGAAATGTTTATTTTTTAGTACAAAACAATACAGGTTACTTAAACAAGCCTTAAACATATTTATATAAACCTTAAACATACAAAATATAGCACTGAAGCAACTTATGAATAAATTCAACTTACAAACGATCGATCGGAACCTCGATTGTAAGTAGGGCAGCGTCTGCATGTTGGTTTTGTCGCCTGGCAGAATTTGCTTTGTATGTATGTAAATCCTACCCACTATAAAAATTATTACGCTACTTAACAAAAGGTGGGAATATTTACCTCGCAGATGATGTGAAGATATATTTTATGTATTTTGATTTGTTAATCTTTTACTTCCACAAATCTTAAATAGTCAATAGTTTCCAGGGATGTCCAATTCTGAGCTTTTGTGTGACTAATCTTCCAGATTCTCAATCGAAACTTGCTGATGAAATAAGAGAAAAAAAAGTTTATTATTATTATTTCGGCATTATTCTTAATTTACTGCATTTTAACTTGTTTGTAAAGTTTAAAAAAACCATAATAAAAACACTCATGATAAGCTAAATGTGTGTTGTGGCTGATAGCAAATAATTGTAAGTATTTTACTAGGGAAAAAGTACTACATATACATATTAAAATGACAAAAATAATACCTGGGCGGCAGTAGCTCAGGAGGTAGAGCGATCGTTTTAGGATTAAGGGATCCCAGTTCGAATCCCGGCTTGTCCGTGTTACATGTCGAAGTGTCCTTGGGTAAGACATTGAACCCCCAATTACCCCCAATAAGCAGGTTAGCGCCTTACATGGCTGCACAGATCACGGCCGCTATTGGGAAATGTGAAGCACACTGTAAAGCGCTTTGGGAAGTCATTGACTTGAAAAGCGCTATATAAATGCAGATCATTTCATTTCATTACCTAAATTAGCATGTTTTTCTGCCACATACTGTATCAGACAATGTTGCTATTTTTTTAAATAAAAACAATAAAATATAAAATAACAAATGCATAAATAAATATCCAAATTAACAAAAAAATAATGATAATGTCATTTTGTTAATTTTCCAGATGATTTTTTTTCCCATTTTGCTGGAGAAACAAGTTAAAATAAAGTAAGTTAATTCAATATTTGAAAATATCCAAACAAGTCAAAACTGGTTTAATAAGAACAATAATACTCAAAATGAAAACATTCAAATAAGGTGTATTTTAAAGATATAATTGAGTAATTTAAAGCATATTTTTCAGGTGAGTAAAAGTATATTTAAAATAAGCAAACATATACACCACCTGCCTACAGAAAATGTTGCTAACTTCAAATATTTTTCTTTTATTTGAAGCATTTCTTTCTAAGGTGAATAAAAGTATACTTAAAATTAGAAAATATATACACCCCTGCCATCAAAACTATTTTTTACTGTGGAAACAAGTTTAATATTTAAAATTAATATGTTGAATGAGCCAGTTTGTTAGTCCATAGTATAATTTTCTTTTCTTTTCAGTAAAACCCTTTACATTTTTTAAGCTGAGAGCTACTTTTTTGTTACTGATTGGCACAAAGGGATACACTTTTGATATACATTTCTAAAATAATTATTACTGTGGTATTATCAGCTTGTTTTGAAATAAATTAGTTTCATCAAATTTGTTTTGAAATGACCACAATTAGAGCAAAATATATCCTTTTGAAGTATTACTGTAGGTTTTTTTTTTAATTATTTTGAAGTCGGATTTTATTTCAAGTTCTGTAGTTTTTTGTAGTGTTACTCTAGTTTTATTTTAGTACTATTTTCGTAGTATTTCTGAAGTAATTTTGATGTAGTATTTCCATGGTAGTATTTTTTTAGTACTTTTGTTGTATTTTGAAAGTAGATTTTTTAATTGAATATCTCTAGTTTTTTCTAGTATTTTTGTATTATCACAGTAGTTTTATCATTACAGTATAATATATGGTAATTTTACTGTAGTATTATATTTTTTTAGTATTTTTGTATTATCTCTGATGTATTTTGTAAAACTTCTATATAAGAATGTTTGCTGTATATCTGCTGCATTTCTGTAGTATTTTTGTAGTACAGTGTTACTGTAGTTTTATTTCTGGAGTATTTTTGTGATATTTCCATAGGATATTTTTTGTAGTATTGCTATAGGTGTAATTTGCAGTATTTCTGTTGTAAACCTCTTGTAGTAGTATTTTTGTAGTGATAATTCTTTAGTAGTTTTTTTATATTATAGTATTATGGATAGGTATTTTTTTAGTATTTCAGTAGAAGTATAACTGTTATATTTCCAAAGCAGTATTAAAGTAGTGTTTTGGTAATTTTTTTGTAGTATTGCCACAGTATTTTTGTAATATTACTGTAGATGTCTTTTTGTAATATTTTTTGATTAAATAATTCTGTAGTAGCATTTTGTAATATAGTATTACTAGTCGGATTTTTGTAGTGATTCTATACTATTTTTTTCTTTTCAGAATGAAAGCAAAATAATATATGAAGTCCTTGTTTTAAGCACTATATTTGATATCTAGTTTTGTAGTTATTCTGTAGTATTTTTGTTGTAATTCTGTAGAAGTATTTTTGAGTGACACACAAAGTGACAATGTTGGCACCAAAAGGTTAATCACTCTAGGGGGCCCTCCTAGTGGTTGCGGGGCCCTAAGCAGCCGCTAAACTCGCTTATGAGGACAAGGGAATGACTAAAAAAACAGTAGGCGCATAAAGACAAAACCCTAGTCTGTTGTTTCAGTTATGTGAAAAATCTCTTAAATAGCTTATTTCCATCTTCCCAAGATTATAAAGATTCGCTGTCTCAATATGATGCTAAGATTATAATTCATACGTGCGTTGTCATCTAACTCCTAATACATCATATCAACGACCCATTACTGATGGGCTATTTTCAGAACCTGTCCACAGGGTACTTAGGTGTTCTTAGGAGGTCTACATAGTGCCCAAGGGTACCACTTAATCCATTGGCTATCATTCTGATCCAGTACTGAGACAAGTTAATTATCCTGCTTAGGCTTCTCCTACCCCGAACCTTTTAACCACTTTGGTCAACCTTTTAACACATAACCCAATTCATGAATCTCATCGGATGTATTTTCAGAATGAAGATGGGTCCTACACTGGTTTCATTAAAGTCCACTTTCAGCTTGTCCGCCCGATCACGTTGCCTCCTCCGCTGAGCCCGACACGGGAAAAGTACGAGCACAACGGCCGGCTGGCACAACGGACGTCATTCTACCTCCCCAAAGATGCCGCAAAGCACCTGCACATAAGCTCCCAAACACGGGTCCGGGAAGTCATCGAAGCCTTGCTCAATAAGTTCACAGTTGTCGACAACCCAGCAAAGTTTGCCCTATTTGAGCGCACCGACAGGCATAATCAAGGTACAGTGCTAAAGGTTCAGGGAGAAAAGGTAAAAAAATGAATAGAGTAATTGTCTTAGCTATCTCGGTTCAACTGCCTTGGTCGTTGGGGCACCACTTCCTGTAGTGTGTCTTAGGTAACTACAGCTTGGTGGCTCCCATCCCATTCCATGCCAGTTTTTTGGGGGGTTAAGGTTTTCTCCCCCACATGAAACTGGTTTCCATAGTTACCAAAAGCAGGAAAACCCTCCTGAGATGACTCAGATGCATCCCCTTCATCTTTTGCTCGCCGTTGCAGTCGCTGTGAATAATCATCCTACGCTTCAGAGTACTCTTCAGAGACCTTAAAGCGCATTTTGCCCCGAAGGCCTTCTGGCAGGGGTATGCCGATACTGATACCAGAACCTAAGGCACTTCAGAAAACTGTTCTTTTTTTACGATCACAAAGGGAAAAGACTACTCGACTTTGTTTCAGAAGTTTTTGGGTAGGCTTTTTTTGTGGCTTTCGGAACATTTTATTGTTTGACTAAAAGATCACATTTCATCCATCCATTATCGGCATCGCTTATCCTCAGTCGCGGGGCACACGTAGACATATAACTAACTACCTCATCCACACTTAGGGACAATTTAGACCAGCCAATTAACGTGACAATGCATGTTTTATGAATGTAGAAAGAAACCCAAACAGGCACAGGGAGAACATGCAAACTCCACACGGGGAGACTGCAGTAGCTGGACTAAAAGATCATATTGTCCCTCTTAGTTATTGTGGGTAGACTGTGAGATTTCTGGTTCGAGCCTCGGCCGGCTCATTCCTAAGACTTACAACATTGGTGGCCATTGCCTCCCTGCTTGGCGCTCGGAATTAAGGGTTGGAATTGGGCGGGGTGTTTGGTCGCCTAATGACTCCCAACGAGATGTTCCAACACATCAGTTGGGTTGAGTGAGGGGTCTGGGAATCCACTCCTCTGTATCAATCTCCCAGAAAGAGTCAAAAAGACTAAAAAGTTCAGATACTTTTAAATATTGTTGACCATATTTCACATATTTGAGAAAATAATATAGATATATTAAAACTTGATCAAAAATGAGCAAACGTATCTATAATTTGCCAAATCAAATAATTTGGCTCATTTTAGGTATTAAAAGATTTTACCAAAAACCATGTAAAAGGGGTTATTACAATATGAAATGTAATGCTTAAAAATAGTAATATTTTCTGATTATTATTGTTGCTTTATTGTTATATGTTATTTTACATTAGAAATCAAACTAATCTATATAAATATGAAAAAAGTAAACTATGTCTTCTAGGTTAGGTTTATGTTATGTAAAATATTGGCATTTTTTTACCTACAGGAATACCAAAAAAATCATGTTTATATGATAGGTCCTGTATTTTTGCCTACTATTTGAATCATACTGTTTTTAATGATTTTTTTTAACCACTAGGATGCGCTAAATAACACACTTTCTCTTTAAGCAGATCTTACTCCAAGGATGGGCAAAAATATGACTATTAGATGACAACTGTTGTGTGTGATGTGCTTTGATTTGCTAGTGTCCATGCGGAAACTGAGCGACGAGGAGCATCCCCTCCAACTGCGCTTGTGTGCAGGACCAAGTGAAAAAATCTTAAGCCTGGTCCTCAAAGAGAATGAGACTGGGGACGTCAATGTAAGGTCACACCAAAAATTTGCTTCATGAAAACAACTTCATGTAGAGGTTTAATCAGCACACAACAAAGTCTAACTACAGCTAAGATAAAGGTTATTTTCCTTCTTGATGATGTTCTCATGACTGCCACTTCAGTCAATATCCAAATTGCATTTGTCTCTTTAATCAAAACATATTATACGATTGTTACAGTCACACTGGATGGAGCTCAAATGGTGTTTTTCTTCCCAGTGGGATGCGTTCAGTTTTCCTGAGCTCTGCAACTTCCTGCGTATTCTGCAACGAGAGGAAGAGGAACACGTCAGGCAGATAGTGATGCGCTACGCTCGCACCAAGGACGTAATGAAGCAGGCCATGGCGAGGATTACTGCTCCTTCTTGATGAAAAAAGGGAAACTTATCAGATTCAGAAATAATTGTATAAAGTTGACTAGAAGGGCACAGACACTTACTTTTAAAACGATGTTATGTGTTGTTTATATCAGTGGTTCTTAACTGGTCTGACTTGAGGACCCACCACTCCACCATAATGAAAAGCCGCGATCCAAATCAAGATAAAATTCCATTTCACAAATGTATCCAATGAAAGGATTGTGCGGTTTGAAGCAGATATACGACAACATATTCTCCTTTTTTTTCCAAAAAACAAAAAGACCAGCACAATCGAAACGACTTCAAGTACCACATATATTGGTAAATATGTCTATATCGCATATAAGCCGACCCTTAAAACTTCTTTAGAATATTTATATTTACCATTTACTGTTTTTTTCCTGGCGGCACAGCAACTGGGTGGTTAGCGCACAGCTGCACCGTTCGGGGGTTCAGGGTTCAAATCCAGCTACCGCAGCCGTTTGCATGATCTCCCCGTGCTTGCGTGGGTTTCCCCCGGGCACTCCGGTTTCATCTAACATTCCAAAGACATTAATTTAAGGTTAATTGTCCAAATTGTCCCTAGGTGTGAATGAGCGAGTGAGTTGTCTGTGTTTGTGTGCCCTGCGACTAGCTGGCAACCAGTTCAGGGTGTCCCCCGCCCACTGATAGCTGGGATGGGCTCCAGCACCCCCGCGAACCTCCTGAGAATAAGCGGTGCCGATAATGGATGGATAGATGTATTTTCGAGCAGCGCGGCGATAGCAGACACTCACACACCATTTTTGGTGTTTGGCAATCATTTCCTTCTTGGACCCATTCAACTTTTCCTTGACCTGCTCACTAGCTTTCTCAGAAAAAGGCAATAAAACCGACAAAATTACAATAATATGAGATGATGTCCCTCTGAAACACAATTAGAACAGCGACAATAGACTGAACTGAAGAAGAGATCGAGCAGGGTATTATTGACTATCCGTTTGTTTTCTTCCTAGCATTATTTTGACAGGGAAAAGGCCGACAACCCCCTGCAAAGGTGTTTGCCCACCTTTAGGTCACGCCCCACCAGTTGAGAAACACTGGTTTATATAACATACCTAAATGCCGGGGGGGATAGTTTTTGGGATCCCTGGATTTTTTGTGAATGATGCTGCTTTGTTTAGACTATTTAACGTGAGATGTAAAGCACATTTAATACAAATATTTTATCTTGTTTTGTTTAGATTCTTTACAACACTCTTTTCAAAGTGGCACTTTAGAGAACTTTTGTAGATATTTGTGTTAATATTGTACCATTATTAATGAATAAACATGATAATAACTTATCTGATGTTTGGTGTTTTGGGGGCTCATGCATGTTGGTTGGTGAAAACTAGTTGGTGTTTAATTTTATATAGATGATGTATGTTTATGCATGTTTTATTACATGCACCCAAAGTTATATATAAAGTTTTATCAATACAAGTTACATGCCATTGTTCAGCATCTTTGCCTTCTTCCAGGTGATCAGCCAGGTAACTAACATTCATCCATATCAGTAGGTGGCAGCAGATGATCATTTTCTTTATTTGTTTATTTTTTATTGTTTTCTATTATTTTAATATACAAATTGACGGAGTGCAGAGTTTGTATGCTCTCCCCGTGCTTGCGTGGGTTTCCTCCGGGCACTCCGGTTTCCTCCTACCGTTCCAAAGACATGCATTTCAGGTGGATTGGCCGGTCCAAATTGTCCCTAGGTGTGAATGAGCGAGCGAGTTGTCTCTGTTTGTGTGCCCTGCGACTAGCTGGCAACCAGTTCAGGGTGTCCCCTGCCCACTGCCCGATGATTGCTGGGATGGGCTCCAGCACCCCCGCGACCCTACTGAGGATAAGCGGTAATGAGATGAGACAAATTAACTGCTCATGATGTAGTACAGGGAAATATATTTCATAACTTAGTTTGTGTGATGAAGCTGTTTTATATTGCCCAGCAGAAATTATAAAACCAAATTAGGAAATATGTTCCACATATTGCTATTTTTGATAGTAATAATTTTCTTATTTTACATAAAAGGGGAAAAGTTATGATGTAGTAAAAATAAATCTTCAACTGGCAGATAATTTTTGCTCATTTTAAGAATTTTTTGGTATTTCATTTTATGAAAAAAATAAGGAAAGAATATAAAACAACATTAAAAACAGGTTAAAATTGTATATATATATATATATATATATATATATATATATATATATATATATATATATATATATATATCTCATCTCATTAGCCGTACCGCTTATCCTCATTAGGGTCGCGGGGGGGTTGGAGCCCATCCCAGCCATCTTCGGGTAGTGGGCAGGGGACACCCTGAACTGGTTTCCAGCCAATCGCAGGGCACATGGGGACAGACAACTCATTCGCTCATTCACACCTAGGGACAATTTGGACTGGCCAATTCACCTGAAATGCATGTTTTTTGGAATGTGGGAGGAAACCGGAGTGCCCGGAGGAAACCCACGCAAGCACGGGGAGAACATACAAACTCCGCACAGTTAGGTCGGGAGCTGGATTTGAAACCACGCAGGAGATTCCCACGACCTCAGAACTGTACCGCACACGCACTAACCACTGCGCCGCCGTGCTGCCCTATATATATATATATATATATATATATATATATATATATATATATATATATATATATATATATATATATATATATATATATATATATATATATATATATATATATATATATATATATATATATATATATATATATATATATATATATATATATATATAAAATATATCTTAAAACGTGGGACAAATTGATCTGCAATCTGCCAAATCGAATAGGCTTGTGACTTGTCACTCAAAGAGCCAAGAAGTCTAAAGGCTCGAATGCCCTGCCCTTGTCTTGGGATCAAGGATCAAATTTCAAATCCCAGCTCATCAGTGTTACATGTCGAAGTGTCCTTGGGTAAGACACTGAACCCCTAATACCCCCACTAAGCAGGTTAGCGTCTTACATGGCTGCAATACAAGGCCGCTATTGGGAAATGTGGAGCACATTGTAAAGCGCTTTGGGAAGTCATTGCCTTGTGTAACGGGTGTAATAATAAATTTTGTTTCATTGAAATTCCTGCTGAAATATGTGTATAGTTTTTGGTAAGTGTCCTGCAATGATGAGTCCAACAGTGCCACCTGCTGGTATGGGGTGGGGTTTGGTTTTGGCTTTGGTCATGTGACCGAAAGGCGGGGTTTGTTGGCAGTCTACAGAGAGAGCTGCTAACGGTAAGACACATCTTTTGGTGCTCCACAAAAGAAGTTAATTTTAAACATTATAACCCCAGCTGACAAATAGCTTAACATGCACAGTAATGTGATTGATGTTGTCAAGCTGTTTGGATTTATTTTCGTTTTTTTTCTGTTTTACTAAAATTTTAATTCCCCCTTGTAAAGATCAAAGAGATCAAAGCCAGCTAATGTTGTGACTCATTTCATCTGCAGGTAAATTGTATCCGTTTTTATACTCATTATTGTTCTTATTTCTATTTTCTCATATATATTAAAAAGGATGATGTTGGTTAAAATTCAGACTAAAGAAAAATATGTTGAATTCATTGTAAACGTAAAAAATCCACTATACGACCTCTTGTTAAAAGTATCTTGTTAAAATGGATGTAAAAATGTATTGTGATATTCTAAAATGTATTTCATGTAAATTGAAAAGAAAGCTCTTTGATATGCTTTGTTGGGCAGTCTACAGAGAGAGATGCTAACGAGATCAAAGAGATCAAAGCCAGCAGAAGATCTAATGTTGTGACTCATTTCATCTGCAGAAACTGTATTAATAAAAACCTCATCATCCAGTCCAGCGTGAATGTGGATCTTTGGTGGGACAGGTACACCGCGGTTACACTTGAAACGCGCTATATAAATGCAGATCATTTAATTTAATTTCATTTCAGCTGATGTGCGGCCACTTCTGAAGCTTTCGTCATTTTCCTCATGTTGACGTTTTTGAGTTTTTCCTTGCCCTAATGTAGGTTGTAGATCAGGGGATGGTGTAATAATAGTATGTAGTTTGCAATAACCTGTGCTCTGTGCAGTCCTTTGAGACTCCTTGTGATTAACGGCATCACAAACAAACAACTTGACAAATAAATGTGAGTTCATACACCCCCGAAGCTCTGAACCTAAAACCGACTGGAATTTGTTTTCTTTAAGATTTTCGACAGACAGTGTGCTTCGAGGTTTTTACGATGAAAAAAGTGTGCAATGACTTCGAAACGGTTGAGAAATAAACAGTTCAGGAACGGTACACAAAATGCCCTTTAACTCCTGTCCTACAGAGGGCGATACATTTCGGACCTCAAAGGGCGAAGAAAAACATCAAAGAGCTTTTTTTTGCTAGCTTTTGCCCGTGCTAGCTCTATTCCGGACAGGCAGTTTTTAAACAGCTATTAAGTCGAGTTCGTCAAGAAAAACGTCACTTCTTCACAAACTTTCACAAGTCACGCCCGGTACGTTCACGACAAAGCCAATTTCCATTACTGTCATTTATTCTAAAACGTCGATTTTTGACAGCGTCATTCTGTAAACCACTTAAGAGCAATCCGACCTGAGTTCTAATGTCATGCTGTTGCTATTTGGCAGTCGTATGGTGTGTTTACTCCTGGGCAACTTTCTGTCCTAAATTTTAGTCAAGTTCAGCTAGCTTGGTTAGCTTCGCCTCACCTGCTGTGCTGATATCTCAGCTAAGGGGTTTTGTGTTTTAAGATATCGTCGCTACACTCACCTGTGTCGATACGTTTTGTTTTGACAAGTCCCAGCTACGTGTTATAACGGTCCATTGCGTCTTATGGAATTTATCTTGACGAAAGTATACTGTTTTGTTGTAAATATCCACCCATCCATCCATTTTCTGCACCGCTAATCCTCAATAGGGTCGCGGCGGTGATGGAGCATATCCCAGCTGTCTCCGGGCAGGGGACAACCTGAACTGGTTGCCAGCCAGTCGCAGGGCTCACAGAGACAGACAACTCACTTGCTTATTCACACCTAGGGACAATTTGGACCGGCCAATTAACCTTAAATGCATATCTTTGGAATGTTGGAGGAAACCGGGGTGCCCGGAGGAAACCCTGCATGCACAAGGAGAACATGCAAACTCCGCAAAGGAAGGCTAATAGCTGGATGTGATTCCATGACCACAGAACTCTGCCGCAGATTCGCTAACCACTCTGCTGCCGTCCTGCCTTTTATAAATATAAAGGGGGGTTCTAACTTTTTGAGTATGTTTGGGTAGCTTGAGAAATGTGTGACTCCCCTTCGCATAAATCTCGGTTCTCTGCCCTGCACTTTGGATAGAACTTATGTAGTCTGAATAATGTCCTGATGCAAAAAACCTATGTCTCTTTTGCATCAACTTTAGGGATGGGCGATACCGGGAATATTGGTATCGATCCAATCCAAGGAAATGCAGTGTAATATTGATTTGATATCACATTGGTATCAATTTGATACCGATACTTTTTTGTGTAAATATAATGACCAATGAAAAACTTATTTCCTTCCCCTTGAATTATTTCATAATTACAATAAACATAGTGCAGACATTTTAGGCACCAACAAGTTTTCATTCTTTATTAAATAACTACATTGAAAACTTTAAATGTTTTTAAAAAAAGGAAAAAAAAAGAAATGAGTTAAACCCCAAAAAACAGCAATTCAACAAATACTGTATGACAACGTCAATTAAAGAAACAAAAATACCTTTTAATTGCTCAATATTTTGAACATTAACTCAGAAATGCAATGAAATTGTAAATTGTCTCTCAACGACTCTGTTGCCATGGTGACACGATATACAGGTTTTTGTTCAGGAACAGTAACATGTTTACACTTTTGGCTACAGCTTTTTGTCCTCTGCAGGGTGAGCTTTTTCATGACTTTATTTAAATTGGTGGTGTTGCCACAGTACCAGACAACTTTACAACCCAAATTACACAAGTCATTGTCCTCTCCTTTAGTTGAAAAAAAAGTTCACACAGCATTGCACTTCCTTTTTCCCTCTGACATTTTCAACTTCTGGTAGGTGTGGCACATGTAATTGACCATCTCCTTCGCCTGGCAGGCAGGATGCGCCAGGCAGGGAGAGGTGCTAAAAGTGTGGCGCTCAGTCATGACTCGCTATCTACATCAAGAAATCAATTCAAGTCATGTTTATTTGTATATCCCTTAATCACAAAAAATCTCAAAGGGCTGCACAGACCACAGATTATTGCAAACTACAGACTATTATGACACCCTCCCCTGATCTAACACCTACATGAGGCCAAATACTACACAGATATTGTCAAAATAAAATATAGAAGCAGCGCAGTAGGGAAATTGGTGGAGGAGCGAATTATCGATCCCAGGACAATAATATTATTACAATCCAAGTACTTGTTTGATTCCAATGATGTAGATATTTTGATCAATCGGCCCACCTGTATTCAACATATGAAATCAAAATCTCCCCCATAAAAATGATCACTCTCTGAGCTTTTCTTTTTCACTGCAGTGTTTTTTTTCCCATCTCACGAGATAACTGCAAAATTATACAATTTCAAATATCAATTTCCACAGGCTCTCTGAAGGTGAATATTTGGAATCTAAATACAGTCGAATGCAATGTTAATTATGAATCTAAATCCAGTCGCGTACTTAGCCGTAGAGATCAGGGAAAGTACAGATGCCGTGCTAGTGACGATACTAGACTATTTAGCTATCAGCTACGTATTGGTGGTTATTTATCAAGCAGGATTCTGAAATTAAAGGAATGGTGAATTGCTTTTGAATCATTGCAATCATAAGAAAATTAGTCAGTTAAGATATACATATATTTCTTTAAAAATATGCTTTCTTTTTCAGACAAAATGGAATTTTACGGATTAATGGTATGAGGGTGTGATATTAGGATTGGTGACTACTCAAGATTACACTCTCGTTCTGCCATATTTAACATATTGTGCAGAAGTCTGGGGCAATAATTACAAAAGTTCACTTTTTATCCTTCAAAAACGTGCAATAAGAACCATACACAGGGTAGGATATCAGGATCATACCAATATTTTATTCATGCAGTCCAAATTATTGAAATTGGATGATTTAATAACATTTTTCACTTCACAACTGTTATTTAAGGTCAACAAAAACATAGTGCCAGAAAACATACACAAATTATTCACTCGGAAAGAGGGAAATTATAACTTGAGGGGCTGTGGTGAATTCAAAATCCCAATGGTGAGAACCACCAGGAAAAGTATGTGTGTGTCTGTGTGTGGAGTCAGACTTTGGAATAATTTGCAAAATGAGATCAAACAATGTCCAACTATCCATGTGTTCAAATTTAAATACAAAAAAAGCATTACTGGCGAAATACAGGGATAAAGAAAATTCATTCATGCAATGTTTGCGTTGCGTCGTCTGCTACAAGCCACATGAACTCCTCTTTCCACGATGCATTTACTGTACGTTTATGTTTTGTAGCGTCATCCATTTTTTAGCTTTTTTTGAATCTTTCTTCTGGGGCTGAGGTTTTGGCTTGATTCCTAACCACTTATCAATTTTTCCTGTGTTCTTGCATCTATTTTGGAAAATGATATGCAAATGCACAACCTTATAACGCTCTTGAAAGTCCGGAAGCACTAAGTTATACGATGCAGGCTTCTCATTGGCTCCAGAATACGCAAATTGCCAAACGAACCGAAATTCCCAAATTTCCAAACCGAAATCGAAATAAAGCAAATGTTGGATTTGAAAAAAAATAAAAACAAAAGATTTTTTTTTCTTTCTTGAAAAAGATGTCGGCCACCCGGGCGGAGATGTTTTGTAAGTGTTAAGCCTGACGTAAAAGATGCACGCCCTGGGGTCCGGGCAGACGTTATTTCAGACACTGTAAATATATTCTGTAGCTACACTTCGTTCAATGTATTTACTGTCTATGCTAAACCAGTGTACATTCATGGAGTACTACTCTGATGGTCATGTGAAAGGGAATGTAGGATACTTTACAATTTTCATGACAAAAGGAGGAATGTTCTGTACCTGTCAACTACATTTTCTTTTAAATCTATTATTCATCAAAATAATGTAGGATTCTCTTTTCTATGTATTAGTTTCCCTGATCACACCTTGTGGCTTGGCATTCATCTGATAAGAGCAACACCCGAGTAAACTATGTGCTGCAGCTGAAGATGGGTGGTAGCGGCTCCAAATCCAAAGGATTTTGGCCTTTCTCTGGCTCTGGCAGTGGTGACGACCAAGCCAGAGATGGGAACGAGCGATCGCTGGCGAGAGCCCGAAGTTTTCCTGGCGCTACACCTTTTGTGTTTACCAGGCGGAGGTAAGAGGCGCCTACACTTTTGCCTCACAAGTACATGTTTGTGGTTAACATATTTGGGCCACTTTTTAGTGAATTGAAGAGGAAAGCCAAAACCTGCAACATCCAACAAGACACTCTAGGTCCTCTTACCCTTTTATAAACTGTTGTATATTATTTTTTTAATAAGTACAAGTGAAGCTTTAGGGCCCCTAGCACACTTGATCTGGGGCTCAGGGGGATCATCTTCCTCAGTCAGGCCATCCAGAGGTCAAACAGAGAAAGTTACTTTGCGTTACCCCCCCACGAATGATAAACACACTTGAAGCCTTTGAATCGGTTCCTTTTAGAATTTCTCTGACCCTCTTAAACCGTTCTCCCTTGTTTTGCTCTCCTGTTTTCAGCTCTTTGTACTTGGACGAAGATGGCGACTTGGCTCATGAGTTCTACGAGGAGACGATTGTGACAAAAAATGGTCGCAAAAGAGCCAAACTGAGGAGGATTTACAAAAACTTGACACCTCAGGTGATGAACTTGTGCCCTTAAATTGGCAACGCACATTTCAACGTTTCCCATTGAGATTATTAGTCAAATTTAGCACCTATATGATTCAAGTGTATCCACACAAATTAATTGGTTCAATGACTCATCAGTAGGAATTGTATGGGATTCTAATGGTCGTTTTTCAAACTGGTAACAGTGTAAATGCTACGCTTTTTAAAAAAAAAAATGTATTTTTTTTAGGACCTTATATAAATAAGCCTTATAACGGGCGAAACTTGCTATATGTATCTATATTAACCTGCTATCAAAATGACTAAGTTGGGTGCAGTACATTCTGTGGAGAACGATGCACCACATGATTACTCTATTGTAGGATATTGCTCCTAGTTTAACTTCATAACTATACTAATGATTTACAGTATGTCTAATTGTTTCGATAAAATCACAAAACATCAACTAGGAAATCAAATTTTTTGCGTCATTTTAATTTGAGGATTGAAAAAAAACAACAAAAAACTTGTGCAATAAAACGCAGCATGCATTCATAAAATTAAATAGCAACCTTTTGACAAAGTAAAAGTAAACAAAATCACATTAACCCAGTTAGATTTTGATTTCTGTGCAGTGTCCAAGTTGATCGCACACGCTGGTTTGCTACCTTCCTGGCTCGTCACACAGCTCCTTTATCAGGGGCCAGGATTGGGCTACACAGCTCTGCTCTCACACAGGGCATATGGGAGAGAAAAAGACAAGTAAAGGAGTAATGTGCTCGTACCATCTCACAGTTACACCCTTAGTTGAAGTGTAATATGTGTCTACGTACCTTTACAGCACTGGAAAACGTCAAAAGTTAGTGTCATGTTTGTCCTCCCACAGAAACCAAACAAAACAAACGTATGTGGTGCCCATCCCTCTGGGAGTTTGCTCCCCACATAAAACAGTACTGGTTTCCATGGTTGTCAGTAGCAAAAATAACCCTCCCCGTCTGATTCTAATACAGCACCTTCATCATTTGGTCAGTCTTGATACATTCATATAATTTAACCCATGCAATAATATTTTCTCCATTGCGCTCTTTGAATAACCAACCACTGACAAATTTCACACATGTTCACTCAACTGCGCCTTCCCGACATGATTCGAAATGATTCATGTTCATGGAGACATTTTTAAAATTGTAAAATGATTAGTGTCAAAAAATTTAATGGATTTTACAAGTTGTCCACCCTGTTTTTTGTAATAGAGCATTGCACTTTAAAGATATCAGTAGAACAATAATAGTGTCTTCCAAATGTAATTGAGATTCTAATACCAAAAAATCCCATTAATGAATGGGAAACAAATGTAATTTATCATTCAGACCCCTTTGTAATACTCCTCCACCCAGGTTACAGATCTTCTGAATTTGTTATTGCCAGTCTTTGTGCATGTAGTCAATAGAGTTTGGCAGAGCCTGTGGAATGTGTGTACCTTGCAATAGCTGGGCCAGCTCACATAAAGTTGAGGGTGAACTGATAAAAACACTCCTGGTTACAATCAAGTCGTTTGACCTACGCAAATATTACACGCTCACACTTTTTGTCTTTTGCAGGGAATCATCAAGTTGGACCTACCATGCATCCATGTAGATTTTCCTGTCGTCCTTTGTGAAGTCTGACGATATTCACGAATCGTCACTAGACAAACACGCTGTGTCAGCTCCGTCCCATGCCCCTCATGACTTCCTCTACCCCCTGCAATCTGGGGACCAGAAATGTTCCGACAAGACATCTCTTGATGTATTTGAAGTGCATCTGCGGTCAAGATGATGTCTCGTGAGCTGCGCCTCTGCATGTGATCTGTTGTTGGCGAGGCTTTATAGATCAAGAATGTGAGAGATGTAGGATGGCGCCACGTTGGGAAAATGTAGTCTGTTTACATCGCACATATGCATGTAAATGTTTTTTTTTTCTGACACAGGATGTGTTAGACTCCTGAATCAATTGCTGTGGATTATTTTCAGGTTTGAGTCTCAGAACCACCCTACATGTATTGTCATGAGAAGGAAAGTACACTTAAGCATTGCTTATTTTTTCTTTTTAACTTAGCTATGCATGGGGAGAAAAGGATGGGACGATTGTTTGTAATTTGACAGTTGACAATCAGTAGCCCTCCAATTCCATGGAAATGCGTCAATGATTTTGGTTAGGTGTCAAACACGAGTCAGGACATTGGTAGAGATGATCTGAGTGTGTTGCTTCTTTTTCATCTTTAATTTATAATGTCTTTTTTTAAATACACTTTGAAATGTCTTGCCTGTGTTTTCGTCAGTTATTTGTGGAGAGGTTCATATGGGTGTCTGAAATCCTCAGAAATGCTTGAATTTTAATGTCTTTTCAAGCTTTGAAAAGTACTTGAAATTTGGGTGAAGTGTTATCTCAGGGGGTAAAGTGCTCGTCTTGGGATCAAGGGTTCACAGGTTCAATTCCCGGCTACCCCGAGTTATATGTCGAAGGCACTAAATCCCTAATCCCCCCGGTGAGCAGGTAGTTAGTTGCCTTGCATGGCTGACGTTGCCATCGGTTAGTTAGTGTGTGTAAAAGGGAAAGTGTGAAGCACATTTTAAAGCGGGGAGGTTTTCATTGACTTGAAAAGCGCTTTATAAATGCAGAACATTTACATTTAAATTGTTGCCGTGTTTCTCAACAAGTCTGCTAAAAAAAACAAAAAACGCCGTCATTGCTCTCTGATGGCTTCACTTTGCCATTGCATTTCTTTGTTATTAACGGTGGCTGGTTTTAGTTTGTAAGGCATTGTCCTATGAAGTGTTATCGCCCCCTACAGGTTATTCCCAAGAGCACTGGTGCATTTTACACTTAAATAGGGCAAAATGAAATGTGAATTAGTGCTTAGATTGCAAATCAATTGTGGATTTTCACTGTGGGCCATGCAAAAAAGTGGCCAACTGTAAAGGGATGGGCTTCCTGCAACTGAAACATTAAGCTTCACATTACTGTTTTTACCCAACACCTAATATGGGGACAGATACGTCTCAAAAACATTATCACACGTATTGTTCAGATCCACAAATATCGCAGATTACTCAATATCTAAAAATCATATTTCTTGATAAATGCAGACTAAAATTGAAAAATCTTATAGGTAAATCTCAGATTTATTTGTGGCTCTGTAAAATTGTTTCACACCAGATATCTTCTTTTCCGACACTGGCGAAAATGGAAAACTGGCTTTGAAAGTGCTTGAATTTGGCCATGGAAAAGGGGTACTAAAATTTTCGATTGAGTTTTAAAGTTGCTGTCTTTCAAATGAGATCTAGTTTGAGAAGAAAAATCAACATTCTTCTGGAAAAACTGGCTTAAGTGTCTTAAATGAACAATTTGACAGTTATTAAACTGACACAGCCTCAAATCTAATCGCACGCCAACCTTATCCACCTGAAAAGGAAATTGCAAAATCAAACTATTTTTCTTCAGGGCAGGGAGGGTACCAAAGTTGAGGATGAGTTCTGTAAAGGTCCTTAAAGGTGTATACGTGGGAAAGTACTTGCTTGTAAAGCTGGCCAATAATATTACCTTTAACGGATAAGGAAATGAATTAGAGTTGGATTATAATCCAATTCAAATATATTACTTTTTCTTAGTGGTCTTGTATCACTTAGGGTTTTTTATCTTGTGGAAATTGTCAGCATATGTGCAGTCACTGCAATTTCTGAAGTGTCTATGGCCAAGATACATCAATGAACCCTTCCCCCTGGTTTCAAAGGATATTGGTATCTGAGCAGTTTTCTTTCTCAACAAATCAATCATGTGCATGCTCTGGGATGTTGATGATTAACCGAGTCTTTAGAAAATAGTCATAATTTCTTTACAGCTGACGCCCAGCTGTTGAGACGTTATAGCAGCAGATAAACGGCACTTAGAGGAGGAGTCTGCTGGATATTGCAACAAAAGCCAAAGGTAGATGACAACTTTTTCATCCCTTCGGTGGTGACGAGAACCTTAAAAGAAAAACCTCAAGGAACTATTCAACTTCTGTATTACTATTACCATATTATTTTGAGACTAAAAGGTAAGATGACCCATTTGGAGATAACTGACTATTCCTAGAGAGAGGTTGATAATCTTAAAACATGCATCGGTTGATGTGCTGCATAATAAACAGGGTTCGTACGGGTGCTTGAAGTCCTTGAAAGTGCTTTAATATTTATGTGGTGTTTTGAATGATTAAAAACAGCATGAATTGCTTGGAAGATGCTTGAAATTGTTGGCAAGTTTCTCAACTAGTCTGCTTAAAAATGACAGCCATTGGATTTGTTCTTCCCTCCTGTTTAATGGCAGCTGGCATCAGTATGTATGGCATTGTCCTATGAATTGGAACAGTGTACTGTGAAATATGTAATATTGCAAGGATTACGAATCAATGGACATTTATTATAGGCCATGCTAAAAAAAAATTAAGTAGTGCTTCCCAATGCTGAATTGTAACTGGAAGAACTTCCTGCAACAGAAAATGTATGCTACATATCACAGTCACTTTTAAAAATATTTACATGCATATTGTTCAGATAAAAAATATATATATTTGCTATGTACTCAAGATCTAAAAATCTTGTCCCGATAAATGCATGGGAAAGATTAAAAATCGGATACATGAATCGTAGATATATTTGTGGATCTGCAAAATACACGATTCACACTGGATTTTTCAATTTTAATGATACTGGAGTAATAAGAAATTTGGCCGTGAAAGTCCTTAAAAAATGCTTGAATTCGTGTATAAATAAAGGCATGCGAACCCTGAATTAAGAGTATATAGTACACAGCATAACATTTAAATTCTAACAAACAAAAACTGCTAAACATTAGAAATAAAAATTCCCTCGTAAACTCAGTCAGTGTGCGCATTGTAGGAACCATTCACCAGCTGGTGTTTTTTTCCGTCACCGGAAGTAGTTTACACCGAGTCGCTGGACAGCAGCAATTGAGGAACCGACGACTGGCTATATTTTGAAGGGGGAGTTTTAACACCGCACTATCTATATTTGAGACTAAAATAACGTTTGTGAACATGGGAATATACGCTCATTAAATATCATGTTGAAGTAAAGAATAAAAATGTATTTTATGGTCAAGAATAGAGAGGACATTTTACTAATGTTAATTTTCCTCTCAATGCATCCCCCACCTAGACTGAGATCGAATATCTCGTTTGTTAATGAACGTTAACATTCCTGTCGTGTCTCCTGCTGCGGTCTCCATCTCCGCGAACCAAGTGCGATCTTTATTAAAATGAACGCCAAGAACTGAAGAACTATGACGATTTATTTTCTCATGGCAGGCCCGTGGAAAACTCATTTATCGTTCGGTGAGTAAAATGAATTTTATCATATCTGCGGGGGTGAAGAGGACACGTTGAGCGAACTCAGCACAATTCTGAGATTCCGCCTTAAGTGGTCTGTTATTTATAAACAAACGGAACTGCAAATGTACATTGTTTTTTTTTAATTACGTTATCGAACTTTTTATTTTTTGCATTATTTTTCAACATCTAAGTGAAAAACCGCGACCTACTCTAAAATGCAAATGAGGAGCTCTCGGGCATCTAATATTGTGTTTGGTCGAGCGTGTTTCATGACATTTCAAGATTTTCCCATTTCATTTAAATACAGTACCTTTCGGTAAATTAAAATATTTGGATAAAGTTCCTTATTTTCTGCAATGCAAGTAATAAACATTAATTATCAACTGGACTATTACAATACTATTATTATTTTAAGATTGCTGGTTATGGCATTCATTCAAACCTTATCTCAAATATTACAATATCGCAATACTATACTAGGTTATTCAACTAGTAAGCAATAATTACATAATAAAGGCCATTCATATTTCAGTGACTCCAGAGAATATGACATTTGTTGTCAAATTACAGAAAACTAAGAAGTTTACCAAAATATTCTATGTCCTGAGACAGTCCTGAATTAATCTGATCGAAAGACAACTGCAGCTTTCAAAACATTCATCATCTAATTAGATTTTTTTAAAAGAAGAATAAATACAATAACTACATTATCACTCAAAGATACAAGTGGACTTTGAGTAGCATCTGCAACACAAGCAGTTGATGCCCTGGACAAATATAAAGGTTGACTCCATTCCAAATGCTTATACCCCCACAAAATGCTTGCTGGATCTAAATGAAACTAAATACTATACACTTTGTCTTGAAGGTGATAACTTGTATAGTTTAAAATTCCAAAGAAAAGTGCAAATATGCGTGTGTGACTCTGCACATGTAAAGTCGGTGTTCGAGCTTGTGCCAAATTCCTTGCAGCATGTCTTCGGTAACAGTTTCCACTGCTTCTGTAACTGTTTCAGTTCTGTTAGCTGGAAGATGAGGGAAGAAAGCACGCTGCACGGTCTTCGGCGACTGAAACTGAGCATACTTTAACATGCAAAATGCCTTCTTTTTAAGTGAATGGCATTTCTCAACTGGAAAAGACAGAAATGCCAAATTTTACACACCAGAACTTGAAACGTTTCTACACAACCTGTGAAAATTGAGGTAATTCCAACAGAAAATGTCAAAATTATTGGACGACAAATTGGGCTCTAACATTTTGGAACAATCTGTAGATACTTGGTTTGATATGTTGATGTCGTTTGGCCGATGGTGCTCACATTGAACATCTTTGAACATTACAAGCTTTCTGAATTAACCAAATGTGTTTTTAGATCCTAATAAGTTTCAGATATCCAATGTCAAAATGTCTCCAAGGCTTTCGGAACACCCTTTATATTCAGCATACCGCAAACTACCATCATGCGGGGGTACAATGCACACCCCAAAAACTATATTGCATAATTGATGTTTCATTTTTGGCAGAATCGGAGAAAAGGTGAGTGCTGGCTATGGAGGCTGTCTGGCTTCGCTTCTTGATCCTGACAGTGACAACAACATGGACATGTGTGTGTGCGACACATGCAAAGCAAACAAGATGGCCTTTATATTCCCAGACACCGGTTCTCCTGGCTTGGAATGCCCCGACGCAAGACTGTGTCCCAAGGCACGGTGTCACTTTACCATTGGGCCAGTTTGACATTGTGGCTTCTCCCAATGAGGGCTTTGTCCGACAAAACCTGACCATATTCTACAAAGAGCGCCTTGGCCTTTATCCTTATTATCATGATGGCATTGCAGTGAACGGCGGCCTTCCACAGCTTGCCAGTCTGGTTAAACACTCTGAAAAGATGCCAGAAGGTGTGCAGAAATACATCCGGGAACCCAAGGCCAAAGGTTTGGCTGTTATTGATTGGGAAGAGTGGCGCCCACTATGGATCAGGAACTGGGATTCCAAGGACATCTATCGAAGTAAATCCCGACAGCTGTTACAAGAGAAGAACCCGGCATGGAGCCAGGAGCAGGTTGCAAAAGTGGCCCAGCAAGAATTTGAGCTGTCCGCGCGTAAATTCATGCTGGAGACTCTGAAACTTGCAAAGAATTTGAGGCCCAATCAACTCTGGGGATTTTACTTATTCCCAGATTGCTACAACCACGACTACAGGAATGGTTTAAAGAACTATACAGGGCGCTGCCCCCAGTTGGAGACTGAACGGAACGATCAGCTCAACTGGCTTTGGATGGAATGCACGGCGCTTTTCCCTTCCATATACATGGCATCCGTGCTGCGCTCCACACATCACGGCCGCCTCTTTGTGAGGAACAGGGTGAAGGAAGCTCTGCGGCTGGCGTCCGTTGGGGATGGATTGGCCCGTCCGGTTTTTGTTTACACTCGACCGACGTATAGCGGTCAGATGGCCCTCCTCACTGAGGTCAGTGGACTGTTACGGTTATCAGGACTCAAGGCTTAGAGTTATGATCACATATCAGTCAGGTGTGCACCATCATAAATCGATATCAGCGTTTTAAGTAACACTCTCGTGAATGCAGTGCATACGAGTTCAAAAAGTCAATTGCAATGATTTACTCAAATTAGAATCTTATATGAATACCATGACTAAGGAGAGGACCAATCCCATCATCTGTAAAAACAAACTAAAAGATAAATACCTAATAATATATGTCATATAAAAAAATCCCATAATACCTACTGTAAATATGTGACACTCATGCAATTTATACTTTTTTGCATTTTGTCATTGGTCGAACTGGCTGGTTGATTAAAGATTGGTGCCCCATAAAGTACATATCCAAGTAAATACAGTAATACAAAATAAATAAATGAGCCCTTTCTTTTTTGTTGAATCTCCTTGGCTACAAAAGCAGATCCGCCATAAAGGGTGTGGAATCAAAGAACAGCAACATAATTTTCCAATGGCAATAATTATGTAATAGTCAAAACAACAAAAAACAGTGTGCAATAATAGTCAAAATAACAAACCGACATTCTACAAAATCTCCTTTGCTGGTGTCTGATATTAAAAGCAGAATACACTTATGTTTTTATGTGTTCATTTAAGTATGTGGAATATATTTATTCATACAATTCGACAAATGGCAGGATCGGTTCTTTTTACATGACACTTTTAATCAATCCACTGTCAAAAAAGAAAATATTGCAAAAATGGAAGATACTGGCTACCATAAACCAGAGATTAGATATATATATATATATATACACACACACACACCTACAGATTCCCTTTTCAATGTATTGTAAAACCGAGTTGGATTCTTATGACAAATCCAAACATCTTCCAAGTCCAATGCAACCCACTGACATGTAAGACACTCGGCTATGCACAAATTTCTGTTTTAAAATTGCATTTGTGGAATCTGAGACAAGCAAGTTTGAAGGAAAAGCTGATGTTGACGGAAAATGACAACATTTTGGGCTCGGTTACGGACCAATCAGGGTTCAGCTTGAGCAAGTAAGTGAGTCCTGATTTGGTTTTTGCCTGAGAATGGGATTCATCTAGTCGAGAGAGTTGCCAAAGGGCCGCAAGCAGTTTGAATGTGCAGCTAAAATGACATAACTGAACCCAAATTTTAATAAATTTGGTGTATTTAGACTAATGGTAGTCCTATTTGTTGCCTAACTTGCAAGAAAAAAAATACATATTTTCTGTTTTTGTCACTTACACACTGTTTACCACTGACATCACAAATAGTCCCAAAGCAGCATACTTGTTGGGTCTTTTGGGCACTTTTATGGAGATGATCTCACCGAGCTGATGTAACCTCATTACAACAAATTTAGAGAATGTTGTGGCATCCATAGTTGTTGAGTTTGTCACTTTACAATCTTGTACATTTTAGTAACTTTTATGTCTAGTCACCAGTTTATAAAAAGTCTATAGAATAAAAACACTTAAATTACCTTAACATTAAGGTATTAAAGTTAGAAACGTACAGTAGCCGTGTGTTATGACATTCAAAATATCATTGAGCTTCTTTGTTTTGTTAAAGGGACAATGTGTATTATTTTAACAAATATGTCACTGATTTGTTTGTGTAACTGAAAACATCTTCTTAAAATACGATTAATAAAAACTGCGGGAACTCAAAAATGTCCAAACCACACCAATTTTCTTAATTTATTGCCCAGCCTTTTGCAAATTTTTTTTCTGGTACCTGTTGCAGTAAGATGGTGGACAATTATGTCAGTCCCTTGTAGGTGAGCCCTATGTTATGCCGGAGGGCATTTTCTAAAAAATGCATGTTTATATGCTTGGTTCAAGGATTTTTTTTTTAATATTTTTTGAATTAATATTATTTTTGTTTTTTATTAAAAAAAAACAACAACATTTTTTCTAACACTAGAAGGCACTAAATATCATACCCATTGTTCCTCTGAGCGAAATGAAATATTTTTATTTACCAAGTTAAATTAGATTCACAACCTTCTGTTCAAAATGGTCTCCATACAGTAAAACCTTACCAGCTGGGGTCTCAGACTCAAATTACTCGGGGTCACCAGAGCTAGGGGTTAGTTGATGGGGGGCTAAATTATGTTTTTAACACAAGAAAAGCTCTGATAAAATCATCCCACTGGTATTATTGTGCACTGCTGTTTGTTGTTTTGACTTGTGAATTGTTTAGATTATTGTCTCTATTGGCCGATCATATTGCTGTTCTTTGATATACACACCCTTTAGGGTGGGTCTGCTTTTGTAAACTAGGAGATTCAATAAAATGAAAGGGCTCTGGGGAGGGCCTTTAGAACAGGCTGGGATCTCTTATCTAAGGTTTGGCTTATCCAACTGTTCTCCTTGCAAGTTTAAAATCCATTGATATCTTCTCCTCGATTTTGAGTGTCGACTACACTTAAAATTCTATACATAAACTAATGTTTTTATCGGAGCTTGTCTTGTGAAAAACCTGACTTGACCTAACCTCACCCATATCTTGACTATCGTGCCCCCAGTGAACTAAGTTTGAGACCCCTGGTTTAGCGGTTCCATCTGCATTGTGTTGAGTTTTCTGTTCAACCAACTGTTCAATAACCAAATTGTGATCCATTTGTGGTTGCTTTTTTACAGGTAGATCTGGTGTCCACCATCGGCGAGAGTATAGCCCTAGGAGCAGCTGGAGTTATCTTCTGGGGTGACTCTTCCTACTCAAGTCAAAGCAGCTGCTTGGCCCTCAAAAGTTTTCTGAGCGGAGCGCTGGGCCGCTACCTGCTCAACGTATCCACGGCGGCGGAGCAATGCAGCCGGGCCCGCTGCAACCTGCACGGCCGCTGCCTGCGCAGCAAACCGGACACTGACGTGTACTTGCATCTTAACCCGACAACGCACAAAATTATTCACCAGGACGGAGGTCTGAAGGTGAGCGGCGGGCCCGGCGAGGCCGAGCTGGCTCTTTTCCAGCAACACTTTCAGTGCCAATGCTATACGGGCTACCACGGGGAGGCTTGTGCTTTGAGAGCCGCAGGGCAGAATAAAGCCCCCTCTGTTTTGGGAACATTGTCGCTTTATTTTGTACTCCCGCTTGGACTCCTCACTCTGTTGCAGTGAAGAAATGAAGCAACCTTAAAGGTATTCCCAAATTCTTGAACATGCTAAATTGAGGAAATGGTACATGGTCTCTACATAAAGTCAATATATTTTATCTGTATATTCCAATTATTTTCCGAAAGCATTTTAAAGACCGCGTGTCTTGTCTTTGTCATCCTGAGTTGTGATGTCATCGGACCAACACCAGCACCCTAGCAAGCCGGTCACAGTGTTTTATGTGTTACTTAGTCGAACAGGTTTATAAGTGTTTTAAGCTAAGTTTAGGTAGTTTTTGTGGAGAATGCATCTGTGTTAAGTTGCAAGTGAATTAAGTTATCGTACAACAATGGGAAAGCAGCCAAAAAGGGGCTAAGTGGCAAAAAAAATACAAAGACCTGCCAACAGGGGGCTAACGTGACTGATCTTCAAAAAGAGGCTGCAGCCTTGGCATTAAAACGCGTTGCTTGCCGACTAAAAAACAGTGGACAGCCATTCTGACATTTGACCAACAAAGAAAAGGGCGATAGCGACAAACACAAAGCCGGCAAGGAATGAGCCAAAGAACATGGAAAACCAGGCGCTAACGCTAGGCCAGACAGCCAGCTAAACCACACATGGTGGGCAGCCAGTAAGTGCCAACCAGGTGCTAACAAAACAGGAAAACCCTCGGCAGCCCCAATGCTAACGGACAGCTAGCCTAAAAAAATCATACCAACTGTGACATGCGGTAAAAAACAAATGAAAAGCCACAATTGCCTAGCTAAAAAGAGGCAAAGGCAAATGGGGAACACGCGCTGTAACAGCGGCAGGTAAACTTACCCCACACAGCCTTTAATGGTCCAAGCATTCAACTCCGACAAAACAGTCACACGTCCCCAAGCGACAGGGTAAGCAAAGTTCCAATATCTCCAAGCAGAAATGAGCGGTATGCAATAGCTTTTCACTACAATGCTGTCTGTTTCAGAGCTGCCTAACATATTGTGTTAATGGGTCAACTTTGAGACTAAATTTCTAAAGTTCACCAGCGTGGAATATTTTTGCACTATATTTGCATTTTTGTGGGGAGGAACACTACATTTTCTGTGCCTAATTTAAAAAAAAATGTGTTTGGGAATACCTTTAAAAATTCATTGCACGTGCCAAACCAGAGGAAAACACGTTGGGCTGTTGTGCATTAAAGTGGTACAAATTCCTGATTACCAACTACCCTGCTGCATATTCAGTAGATCACTATTTTCCAAATAAGGTCCCTGTTTTCATTTCCCCTCTTCAAATTCCATAACACATTCCTCAGCCATTTATTTTGCAACTGTTCCCAATTTTGTTCAGTGGTGCATCTTTGATGCATGCTCCATGCTGTCCTTGATCTCCAGATGGAGAAGTTATATCGAGCGCAGTTTGTTTGAGATCTGACTCTTCTTTTTTTTTTTTTAAATGTAAGAATGTTTTTATGTTTGTTTATTTTGCAATTGCTGCTCAAAGTCATTTACATGTCTTTTTGAATTTGGTTAAATCTAAACATTTCATTATGCCAGAAAGCTGTGATTGCCGGGGTGTTCCAAAGGTCTTGGCCACATTTTGACCGAATATCTCGGAAACTATTAAAAACAACACATCTGGTAAATCCAGAAAGCTTGTATTCTCAATGTTACATGGAATGTTCATAAATTTTCAACGTGAGCACCATTGGTCACACGACACACGTCAAGCCGAGAGTCAATTGGTTGCCAAACGCGTTCCAGCCAATGGTTGCAACAGTTTCTGTCATTCGTGCCTTCAGCTTATCCACGTCTCTTGGAGTAAGGGGCACATAGACCAGTCCTTTCACATATCCGCACAAAAAGTAATGGCACGGTGTCAGGCCTTGGTGGCCAGGACATGAGATCATGATCATTCTGCCCAGAACGTCCAATCCATTTGTCTGGCACAGAGTTCCTAAAGCTTAAGGCAAGTTGAATTCAAGACTTTTTCACACTTTTTGAATGCCTTTTGAAATCAAATTTCAGACAAAGTCAACCAGAAAAACACACAATTGAACAAAAAAAGGAATAATAATACACAACTATTTCTTGCTCATAATAAGTTGTGCCTTGTACACATTACCAGTCACAGCTTTTAGCCATGGCCAAAAACGTTCGTCAAACAGCCACTTCTCATTAAATTTACACCTTACCTTGGTCCAAAGTAAAAGTTTCTGTCCGAAGTTGCTATATGTATTGTGGAGAGACCTAAGGCATGCGTCTGCTCTGAAAGGCCCGACTGAAACCACAACACCATTTTGATAGTTCCGTTATTGTGGTCACGTGATGTTGCCACAAAATCAATGAATTATTAAAAAAGACAAGTGATAAATGTTACTCAATCTTTTTAGTTCAAACAAAGATAAATCTAATGTGTTCACATTTTTAAGACTTTCAAATATTGGATTCAAGACATTTAAACACCAATTTAGGCCTTATATTTGTAAAAAATGAATTGAATGCCCTTTAACACTGTGGCAGTGTTGTGGTCAGAAACTGTCTAACCCTAAGGACCCAGTGTAGTGGTGCCCCATCCTGTTTGAAAATGGAAGTCACTATACTCGTTCTCGAGCAACTTATCCATTAAACGGTTTTCCACCATGTCTGGGTACGTCTCACCATTAACTGTTGCTCATTCATTGAAGAATGGTCCACAGACTGATTTCTTCAACATGGCACAAAACAGTAAAGCAGAAGCTGTTGCAACAATTGACAGTCAAATCTTCGCGTCCCAGCATTGAATTATCAGCTTGCTGTGTGGTCATGAGACGGTGTTTACATTGAACATGCCATATAAACATTGAGATTACAAGACTTTTAAATGTACCAGATTGTTTTTTCTATCCTCAAAAGTTTCTGAAATATTTAATGTCAAAATGTGCCCAAGACCTCTGGAACATGTATATCAAACCTAGAGATTACTTGACAGTGTTATCTTCCATATGAAGCAAATTTGCATGTTTCGCATTACAAAATGAACAAAAGTGATGGATGACAGGTTGAAGCTAAAGGCTTACAAGATAAATTAACTAACTTTGGATGCTTCGACCAATCATTTAAACAAATTATATCTTACATCATCATAACAACTATTTGATATTCCAATCAGAAATGATCGCATTGTTTATTTCACTATAAATGGACAATTTGTGAGTTTTTTCGGGAAACTTCTCATTACAATGATACAATTTGTAAAACTTCAGACAAAAGGGCATTTTCTCATGTGAATTTTCTTTCTGGCCAGGTTTTTATTGATTTAAACTGCGATAGCGCAAGGGAGCGAAGGGAAAATTCCAGAGCAAGTGTGAGAAGCGTCCTTATATAATATATACAGTTTCACGTAGCACATCTGCAATTTCATTTTGTCCTGTATGGAAACCTGAACCTCCTACCTTAATGTGCCTCATTTTTTCACATCTGTTCAACTACAAACTATTTTTCTACTACAGCCGATATCGATTTTTGATTATTCATGAAATGATCTTTTTGTTTCTATTTCTACCAGTGTTGCAAAAACGGCTAACGATAAAATGTGCATGAACTGCCTGTATGAGTGGTTTATTAACAAGGTTCCTAACCAATGTTGCCTGATGTATTTGTTTACTGACACTATCTTAAGTTTTAAATGCAGTCTTCATCTCAGCCTTTTATTGTCTAAATAACCTTCAATTTGTCATAGGAAACTGGTACCAGTATTGTTGAGTATGTTTAATGAAGAATATATCTTTTTTGTGGAATTGTGATAGTAATGAATACTAATGTCCTACTTCAAGAGAAAAACTTTAAGGAGTAATGTTTTGAAATGATTATTCATATTTCAATTGCGATCCATTTTGATGAATGTGCTTGCATGTTTCCTGCCCGAGTTCCTGATAATGCCTCGAGACGTCTCTCAATATTTTGGTTTCTCAATTCCTAGCTGGCGCTAGCTGGACTTTCATGCAATAGGTTTTCTTATTTATTTTTCATTTCAGTTGGATAAAGTGCATTTGGCTATCTTAATGTATCAGCAGTAAAATGGATATATTAAAAAATGCTATTTTGCAACGGAATGTTTACAGTACTGCTAACTTTATGGAATTCTGCACTTTAACACGTTTTCTGATAAGCAAAAGGCTGCTGTGTTAAGTTTCTATGGGGACCAACAGTGCATTGGTGTATGTATGGTATGCATACTAATCTTTGGGCGGGCGTGTTCTTTTCAAGATAAGAATTGGTCACATACCTTAATGTGCGTTTGCGGGATAAGTATTGCTCATATCCATTAGTGTTGTAGTTTGCAACATAACCAGGAATAGAACGTTTTATAACACGTTTTTATTTACCTCATTGTATCAGGTACTGGTTCTTTTTTTACATAAACAATTGTAAGCAGGTAAACCTTTTCGTGTTTGTGTCTTTATTCCTTTAGATTTTTGTAATCCTGTTACCCAACCGACGTGTCGTAAGACTTTGTAATACAGGCGTCGGGGGTTAAATCGGTGAGAGGGGTGTGAAGCTGGTAAAATCTAAAAATAAAATAAACTAAATAGATAAATAATGCACCTCACAGACTAACGCATAATTACATGGAAGGAATTTAAATAACTGTTTCAATGTCGTCTTACATAGCGGAGTAAGAGTACACTTTCTTCACAAATCTACTCAAGTAAAAAGTACAGTGATTTAAAAATATTCATAGAAGTATAAAATGTCCCAAAACTTACTAAAGTTAATGTAACAGAACAAATTGAACTCATTATTACCCAACTCTCCATTAAGGCAATACATGCATTCATGTACAACACACACTCGTGCCGCACCAATAATTTTTGATTAAAAATTGTTGTAAAATTTAGTTTCACTTTTTCTCAGCTCAAATTAAGCATTGTAAGTCACAAAAGTTGAATAGAATAGAACACCTTTATTGTCATCACACAAAGTATTGAGGAAATTCAAAGCTGCCCCTTATATTGCACATATTTGTTAAAAAGAAACCTTTAATTTAAAAAGTACAAATCGTACAATTACCAATATGATATATATAAATTGGAGAACACAATATAAAAAAAAACAGGCGGCAGCCACTAAGATAGCAGCGATCAATGATCAATGAATTATAAAATGTGTGTATGAAATAAATCATTTATTGTGAATGTAGATTATGAAATCAATACCAACATAAAATATACAATGTATTTGATTAATGTCCTCCAAAGTCCAATTCATCATCAGATACTCAGAGCTGTTTTTTTTCCATCAAGCTTTTTTGCTTTTATATCTTTCAGGACAACTTTGTTTTCTCCATTCTCTATTATTTGTCTCTGGTACCGTGAATAAAAATAGAGTGTTCATGAAATGAAAGATAACGTGCATTATACATGAATAAATACAGTATTCCTGAATCCATTTTTTTCACTGAATTGTTATTTTTTTCATATTAATTAAAGTTTTGGTTTGTTTTAAATCTTATTTTGTGAAAAAAAGGTAATTATTTCAATCTTTTTTTCTGGGGTGACATTTTTTTCACCACTACGAGCTACTGAATAATAAATACTGTCCCTTTATGGGCAACCCTCACGGATTATGGATCAATTTTTCACTGATTGATTGATTTTTCTTCATATTAATTTCTTAATGTTTTGGATCGTATTTTGTATATAAATGCTAATTGTTTAAATCAGTTTTCTTTTTTTTTTTAAACACATTTTTTCACCACTACAAGCTACTGAATAATACACACTGTCCCTGTACAAAAAACCTTAGCAGGTTATGGATCAATTATTTACTGATTGATTAGTTCTTAATGTTTAGTTTTGTTTTGGATCTTATTTTGTGTAAAAAAAAATGCAAATTGTTTCAATCAATATTATTTTGTTTGCGATTTCTTACCACTACGAGCTATTGACTAATACACACTGTCCCTTTATGAGCACTGATTTTCACTGATTGATAGTTGGGTTTTTTTCATTTTATTTTTAACGTTTTGTTTAAGGTCTTATTTTGTTTGTATGTTGTTTTATTTTCTTTTTTTGGACATGTTTTACCACTACGAGCTACTGAAGAATACAGACTGTCCCTTTATGAGCATTTCTCACTGAGTATGGATCCATCTGGATTGATTCATTTGTTTTCATATTAATTTCCTTAATTTTTTCTTTGTTTTAGATCTTATTTCGTGTAAAAAAAAAGCTAATTGTTGAAATCGATTTGGAGTTTTTGGGACATTTTTACCACTACGAGCTATTGCATAATACAACTGTCCCTTTATGAGCAACCCTCGCTGATAACGGATACATTTTTAACCAATTGATTTTTTTCGTATTAAAATTTCATGTTTTGTTTTAGATCTTATTTTGTAAAAAAAAATGTCGATGGTTTAAATCAATATTCTTTTTAATTTTATTTCATCTACTACTACTACGACTGAATAACAGACACTGTCCCTTTATGAGCAACCCTAGGAGATTTTTTTCACTGATTGATTGATTGATTTTCATATTATTTTTTAATGTTTTGTTTTAGATCTTATTTTGTGTTTAAAAAAAAAAGTCAACTTCACTTAAGCCAGGGGTGTCAAACTCAATTTTGTCGGGGCCATGTGCTGGAAAAAAAAATCTCACGGGGGGCCACACTTGTAGGTTAAAGGGAAAGAGAGAAAAAAAAGAATGAGAAAGACTGAGTAAAAGAGAAAGACAGAAAAGGGAGACTGAGAAAGAGAGAGAAAGGGAGAGAAGATGAGAAAGAAATTAAGAAAAGAGGGAGAAAGAGAAAAAATGGGGGAAAGAGTGAGATAACAAAATATAGACAAATAGAAAAAGAGAGAAATGAAAAACCGAGCGTGAGAAAAAGAGAAAAATAAATGGAATAATAAAAAGAAAGAGGAAGCCAATGGAAACCAACAAAGAAAATAAGAGATAAAGGGAGAGAGAAAACTCATTTGGGCTAAAAAGCTGTATTAAAAAACAAAAACCTACATGGAAAAGTATTTTATGCGTTGTCTCGCGGGCCAGATTAAAACCCTTGGCGGGCTTGATCTGGCCCGCGGGCCACATGTCTGACACCTGTGACTTAGACCATAGCTCCTGCAGCCCCCATGACTTCTAACGCGTATCGGGGAGGCAGCGTTACCGGATATGACGTTCCCTGTTTTGTTATGTGTTACTCGTAAAGTAGTCCGTCAAGCAACAAAGGTTTAAAGCGTTTTAAAATGATACATCCTTCGTGTGCGGCATTATCTTCCACAAACGCATTTATCATTTTTTACAAAGTAAATTATTGAATAGGAGCTCAACTTTTGAAACTGTGCACCAGACGTACGGCTGCACTCGATTCATTTCGTGGTCTTGATAAGGATATAGTAATACGTCAATCTGTGCCAAGCTTCTTATAAAGAGATCAATTTACCCGAGCATGGTGAAATGACGGTAAGGAAGACTGCATCGTCTTTTCGTCAGTGAGTGTCCTGCGGTTTCTTCTCTTTTGGTAGGTTTTACTCATGTCATCTTACTAATGACTCTTCAGCATCCCACTGAACCGATTAACATGTGTAGCTATGTTAGCACGATGGTGGTGTGGATGGTGTATCTATTATGGGTTTAGTCTCCATTGCTGTTTAGTGTTAAGTGCACTCCATCGCACTGGAACACAGTTAAGTCAAGTTTATTTGTATAGCCTTTAATCACAACGAGTCTCAAAGGGCTGCACAGACCACACACTATGACAGATTATTATTACACCATCCCCTGATCTAAAACCTACATGAGGGCAAGGAAAAACTCAAAAACCTAAGCATGAGGAAATTAAAAAACCTTGAGAAAGGGGACTCGCATGAGTTACGGGATGACCAGGCTGCAATGGAAGTTCAAATGCATTAACAAACAATACAATAGTCTGCATTTATATAGCGCTTTTCAAGTCAATGAAGACCTCCCAAAGCGCTTTACAATGTGCTTCACACTTAATAAAAAGACATAATCAAAATTGAATATAGGTCATTCATAAGCTATAGATCAGGGGTGGCGAACAGGTTTACCACAAAGAGCTGAATTTTTTAACTGTCAAAGAGCCACACCACGCACTGACCTGCCATGACAGACAGACACACACAATTAAAAACATATTATTTCCCATAACACACTACTCTCCTTTTAATACAACAAGTATTGTTTGTGTGTTGATTTCATGGAAAGTGTCCACCCTCAATACACACAAAAAAACTAAACATGAAACAAGGCAAAGAGCCACAGTATATAGAAAATATGATGAGGCAAAGAGCCACATTCTTATTGGCCAAGAGCCGCATGCGGCTCTAGAGACGCGTGTTCTCCACCCCTGATATAGATTATACCTGTTTTTTAATCTTAGATTTAAACAGTTCTACTGACGTCGCAGTTTGAATCTCAGAGGTAAGAGCATTCCACAGCACCGGGGGCCAAATGGAGGAAGCCCTCGAACCTGTGGATTTCTTCTTGGCTCTTGGGATCAATGTGCTGGTTTCCAATTCCTTACAATGCATTGTTAAAGGGACAATGTGTATTATTTACATACTCTTAGTGCTAAAAACAGTATCGAAGTAAAAATACATGACATAACATACAAACATACATTTAAATAAATACTTTATACTCTATTGATATACTACAAAACAAGAATACGGTCATTTCCAATACACTGTAAGTTAGTCACAGTGGCGTTTGTGTCCTAGTGACACAAAATGATTTTGTGTAAAAATGAGCTTTCAAAGATACCCTTGTACTGCAGTCTACCATAGGACACACTGATATTTATGCAGGATAAATTAATTCTAAAGAATTTACTCTGATTGTAGTAGGGCTGCAACAACTAATCTTTAAAATCAATTCAAATTCGATTATTAAAAGTGTTGGCTTTTTTGGTGTTAATTTTCAAATTCATTGATTGATTCATTGATGAATCTAATAAATTCATGTTTTTTCAAAATTATGTATTGTCTTTGTGGAGAGTTGCGTAGTAAAGAGTTCAATTTACTCTATTATATTTACTTGAGTAAGTTTTGGGACATTTTATACTTCTAGGAATACTTTTAAATCAATGTACTTTTTACTTGAGTAAATCTGTGAAGAAGAAAGTGTACTCCGCTACTTTAGACGACATTGAAGCAGTTATATAAATCCCCTCCACGTAATTATGCGAGAGTCTCTGCTAAGGTGCATTTTATTATTATTATTATTTTTTTTTTAGATTTTCCAGTGACCCAAACAACCACTAGGTGACACTAGTGAGCAGGGTTAGTAACATGTTTTTCCTTTTCTCTGTGTTGCTGTAAAGTAGCTCGGTAAATATGTTTTAATTTCACATATTTATATTTTATGTATTTTTGAAGGTTCCTATTGGATTATTTATGTATGAAAGAAACCTATTTCAAAATGTATATAACTTTTCTTAAATCATTTATTCCTTAATCTAGTTATTTTTTCATTTAAGAACATAAATGATTTGAACATAGATATGAAATACAAAATTCAAAAATATACAAAACAAAGAGCTTTTAATATGTCGCAAAAGGACATTACATTATGTATTCACATATATATATATATATATATATGTATTTATACATGTATTTATATATATATATATATATATATATATATATATATATATATATATATATATATATATAGGTGAGGCTCACATTATGTAAAAAAATATAAAATTGCATGTATTTAAAAGAAGCACATTTGTATGATAGATTTATTTTTGCAATTTTTTAAAATCAATAATTTTTTTAATGAATCAATTTTTTTTACTTCAAGGAGGCCTTAAATAATGCACAATGTCCTAGCGGATTATGGAATAATTTATAACTGACTGATTTCAATATTAATTCCCAATGTTATTTTTTTAGAACTGGAAATTGGAAATTAAAAAAAAACACTATACATGAGAACAGTGGAATATTTTTATCAGAATTTTATTTGTGGAAACTCGATTTGGCCCAATCTCATCCAGACCCGAGCTCCGGCGGCCCTCAACTCAATTTAGTTTGAGACCCCTGTTTTAGAGTGCTCTGGTTGCATTATTGGCTCCCTTCTAGCAGCCATTTGTTACATCCAATTTTAAAAGGACTGTGTTTCATTTAGCACCCCCTAGTGGTCAGTTTTTATTTTAGGAAAATAACAACAATGTTGATTTAAAAATATGCATAAAAACCCGATCATACAAGCATACTCATAGGTCCATTTTTGAATATAACATGAGCCTCATCTAAAGGCAGCTGATATGTAGTAATTGTCCGTCATCTTGCTGCTACGGTTACCCAAAAACCTCTAAAAGGCTGGGCAAAAGAGGAAAAGTAAAATAGGGATGGTGTCATAATAGTCTGTAGTTTGCAATAGTCTTTGATCTGTGCAGCTCTTTGAGACTCTTTGTGATTAAGGGCCATACAAAGAAACATGACTTGACTTGACTAGTGTGTTTCGGTCACTCTCCTCAAGTGTGTATTCTTCCTTGTTCTTTTTAGCACTTGTTTTCAGTTGCACTACACCACACAGTGACAACTACTGGTCAAATAATACATTTTCACTGCGGTCAACCACAGGTTCAAGTTAACATTTTGGTAAATATGTCATCGATAACTGAATGACTTAAATGACTATTTGTTTTGCTTGTCAAACAGCAAGGTGGTTCTCCTCGCCTAAATGAATTTCCTGCGTAATCGCATTGTGGTCCTGGGCATGGTGTTGTTGGCCACCTTGCTGCTGTACCTGTTGCTGCCTTCCATACGTAATGGTAGGATGGAGCCCTCTCTACACGTGCAAAGACTTGGAATTTCGGCCACATCGCCGCCTCCGCTTCTCAACGTCAACGTGTCTGTCCGCACGGGACAGCTGCCCGGGGACCCTCCGCTGTTTTTCCGAGAGGCCTTACCCATTGACGGAGCTGGCCGACAGATACTTCCCAGGTCAGATCATCTTAACACTGCTGATGACCATCCACCGACGTCTCAATAGGTGTCCGTTTGAATCTAAAGTTACATTTTATGATAATCGGCGCCATCTAGTGCCAAACCGAGAGACTGTATCCATTTTTAAGCAGTGGTACTACAGTGCCCAGCGGAGGAGTAGTTGGCGTGTCATTTAACATTTAGCCCCTGGCATAACTTGTTAGAATGTAGCATGTCTCCGTTAGCATACTTTGTTAGCATGAAATCGTTAGCCTGTAGCGTTTGCATAACTTTTTTGCATTTGGTCGTTCGCATGCAGCCTTTAGCCTAACCTGTTAGCATGTAGCTGTTAGAATGATTTGTTAGCATAAAGTACTTAGCATATAGCGATTAGCATAACCCGTTAGAATGTAGCTGTCAGCATAATTTGTTAGCATGTGGCTGTTAGCATGGAGCGTTAACATTTAGACTTTAGCATAATTTTTAAGGATGCAGCTGTTAGCATAATTTGTTAATATTTAACTTTTAGCAAGTAGCTGTTATCATAATTTGTAAGCAAAAAGCAGTTAGCATGTTTCCATTAGCATAATTTAGTAGCATGAATCATTTATCATTTAGCCTTTAGCATGACTCGTTAGCATGTAGTCATTAGCCTTATTTGTTAGCTTCTAGCCTTTGGCATTTAGTCGTGAGCAGCATAATTTGTTAGCATGAAGCAGTAATCTTGTAGCTGTAAGTATTACTTGTTAACTTGTATTCGTTAGCATAATTTGTTAGAATGAAGCTGTTAGGATTTAGCTGTTATTATGACTCGTTAGCTGCTCGAAATGCAGATCCTTTCATTAGCTCATTGCTGACAGCGTTTACAGCTTGCATGAGTAAGCATAGCATCAGCCCATCTTAGCTAATACTTACAGCACTAGTGGCAGTTGGTTGCTCATACTAGCCATAAACACTGTCGGTGATGAGTTGGGCTGGCATAGAAGCCATCACAACTAATTAGGGAATCGATTGGCTGAGGTTGTCAGGTATGTTCCCACAAATTATTTTTGAACTGATGAGCAGAAGCTAGTGTGAGCAAGACCATAAATATTTTAAATGAACGTACCACTAGATGCTTATTAAGAAGGACAATTCTCACGTGCAATACTCTTTACAGGTTACAAGTGGTGCTTCTTCATGGGCAGGCCTTCACATCGAAAACATGGGAAGAACTTGGTACCATGGCCCTACTTGCGACTAATGGATACCAGGCCTTGGCCATGGACCTGCCAGGTACAGCGCTCAGACATAGATCAAAATTTAAAAAGTTCATTGTGCTGTAAGTGCTCAATTAGAATTTCAGAGTTAAAATAATAGCTTGACAGAGCTTTTTACAGTCATTACCTCGTCAATATGAATATGACTGTTATTACAACATTAACCTCTGCAATAATCTGATTATTATGAGTTCCCAGCCTCCTATTGGCTCAGCAATAAAGGTGTGCCCCGATTTAAAAAGCAGATTTAACAAGACTTGTTTAAAAATGAATGTAGTTCGGAAGCATGACAGTTATTGGATGGATAACAGCAAAATTTGCGTAAAATAAACCCAATGAATGGGCACAGTTACGCTATCACATTCAATCAGCCACCACTATTTGTTAGAAAGATTTGAGTGAGTTTTGTTTTATTTGTATACGGTAATTGTTTTGTCACTTCTTCCTGTCCGATTGGGTTTTAACACAGATATACAGACGCTGCCCTACTTACGAACGATCGTTCGTTAGTTGAATTTGTTCGTAAGTTGCTTCGGTGCCATATTTTGTATGTTTAAGGTTTATATAAGTATGTTTAAAGTTTGTATAAGTAACCTGTATTGTTTTGATCTAAAAAATAAACATTTCATAAAATTGCCTCTAAATCATGTGTTGTTTTGTTAGCTTCAAATTTGGTGAGGGTTTTTTGTCAACTTGGTCTTAACTTTATTTCAAAAGGCATTAAAACGGGTCTTATATAGTCTTGAATTTAACCTGCCTTAAGCTCTAGGAACCCTGGTATAAAGCTGCCAAAAATATGAGCATACGTATGTTTACATATTCTGTTTTGTTTTGCTTTGTAAATGTAAATGGTCTGCATTTATATAACGCTTTACAATGTGCTTCACACTTTTCCCTTTTACGCACTAACTAACCGAAAGCACATCAGCCATGCAAAGCAACTACCTGCTATCGGGGGCATTAGGTATTCAGTGTATTGCCCAAGGACACTTACGGCATATAACATGGAGGAGCCGGGAATCCAACCTGCGACCTCTTGCTCCCTTATGCCCCCCCCTTTTGGTATCATCCATCCATTATCTGCACCGCTTATCCTCAGTAGGGTCGCAGGGGTGCTGGAGCCCAACCTAGCTGTCTTCGGGCAGTGGGCAGGGGACACCCTGAACTGGTTGCCAGCCAGTCGCAGGACACATAGGGACAGACAGCTTACTCTCTCATTCACACCTAGGGACAATTTGGACCGGCCAATTAATCTGACATGCATGTTTTTGGAATGTGGGAGGAAACCGGAGTGCCCGTAGGAAACCCATGCAAGCACGGGGAGAACATGCAAACTCCGCGCAGGAAGGCTGGTAGCTGGATTTGATCCCATTACCTCAGAACTGACACGCTAACCACGCTTTGGTATTCATGCCACAAATTTGTGAACAAAATTTGCAGATGATAAATTGACAAAATAAGTACTTCTTAAAGGAGTTCTGTCCAAAACAGAACCACTCGAGTGTCCTTACGCTGGCGGAGCTTGGCACACGCACTTGGTGTTACATGAAGTCAGTTAAGCTACTTAGTCTGTTGACTTAACTGTAATCGAAAGACACACGCCTACAAACGGTCTATCTTGAAAAAAGACGATCCTATTTATGTCGCTTAAGACTTTTAAAATATGCAGAGTACAATTGATACATCGATCCAACAGTAAGCCAGCTCACGAATTTATCTTTGCGGTCAATACCGTTAGCGCTTCCGGGTAAGACACCTGTCTGACATCAACGGGGTTATGCGCCTATAAATGATATTGCGCCACCTTATGGATAAAACAAAATTTCCATCAAAGACACACACACTTTCTGGCTTCTACAGTATTGATCGATTCATTGATCAATAAAGTCACTCTCTAGTCTCTCCAATGCTACTTTTTTGGAGACTTGTTTACTAGAACTGTATAATGTAATTATGATTTTCATGTGTGGGTGTTTTGAGGGGGTCATTGTAGCATTGTAGCATAACTTATCAGTTAGCGGTATTGGTCTCCAGATGTTGGGTTTTATCGGTTATCGCATCCCTAATTGTAATAATTCAACACCTTTTACCCCCAGGTTATGGTAAATCACCCGACTCGGAGGCTTTGAAAACAGATCAGAGTCGAGTGGACCTACTTTCCAGATTCATGGAGTCTTTAGGTGTGAGGGCAGCGGTGCTTGTGAGTCCTTCCATGAGCGGCCATTACTCCATTCCGTTCCTCATGAAGAACAACGCACAACTGCGGGGCTTCATTCCTATTGCGCCAGTTGGGACTCGCAGTTACACGGCACAACAATATCAGAATATCCAGGTGAGGAAAGATGCCACCACATGGAGTAAGAGATCCATTAAGAAATTCTGCCACTATAATCCAGTCAATAATAATACATTCACCGGTTTGTTTCCGATGAATTGTTTCTTATTTTTCTCAAATCCAAGCTACTTTATTTATTCGAGTATAGCGTGCTCACAAGTATATGCATTTTCAATCTTATCAACAGTATAAAAGTCGCACTAGGTTATGAGGCGAATTTCTGGCCAAATCTGAGTTTAAGGTTCGCTTTGTAGTCTGGAAAATACGATACTATTACATCTAACCTCATTTGTAACACACACACAAACTTTGATTTTTCTTTAAAGGGTTCATACGGGTGCTTGAAATCCTTAAAAATGCTTAAATTTTAACGTTATGTTTTTATGGTTGGGAAAATGCTTAAATTTTGCAAGAAATGCGTCAAAATGCTTGAAAATATTGCCATTGCCTTGTTTCTTGGTAGTCTGGCTCGATAGACCACACAATAAATAAAGAAAACATTTTTTTTAAAAGTGTGTTAAAACAAACCCGACACACATGCTCTGGTGATGTCATTATGGTGTTGTTAAATGACGCATCACTGCCCCCCTACTGGTCACACCTAAGAGGACAGCTCCATTTAAAAAAATGCGGCTTTTTTGGCTCGGCTCACTGAGAAGAGCCAGCTCTTTCGGCTTCCAAACAGCTCCTCTGATTTTTGTTTTTTTTAATGATATATTATTAATAAGCTCGGTGGCCTTGGGGGTATGGCGCCCGCCCCGACACTGGGAGGTTGTGGTTCAACCCTCGGCCGAGTCATACCTAAGACTTAAACATTGGTACCCGTTGCCTCCCTGCTTGGTGTTCAGCATTAGGGGTTGGAATTTGGGGGTTTGGTCACCTAATGACTCCCAACACCTCAGTTGGGTTGAGCGAGGGGGCTGGGAATCCCCTCCTCTAAATCAATCTCCCAAAAAGAGTCAGAAATGACTCGAGCCACCTCCCACTAGGGGGATATGGCTGTGGTATATACTGGACTGTCTCAGAAAATTAGAATATTGTGATAAAGTTCTTTATTTTCTGTAATGCAATTAAAAAAACAAAAATGTCATACATTCTGGATTCATTACACATCAACTGAACTATTTCAAGCCTTTTATTATTTTAATATTGCTGAATTTGGCTTACAGCTTAAGAAAACTCAAAAATCCTATCTTAAAATATTAGAATATCATGAAAAAGTATACAAGTAGGCTATTCAACTAATCACCTGAATCATCTAATTAACTCGAAACACCTTGCGAGGGTTTCCTGAGCCTTAAAAACACTCAGCTTGGTTCAGTAAACTAAATCACAAGTATGGGGAAGACTGCTGTCCAGAGGACCATCATTGATACCCTCCATCAGGAGGGTAAGACACAAAAGGAAAATTCTCAAAGAGCAGGCTGTTCACAGAGTGCAGTTTCAAAGCATATCCACAAAAAGTCTGTTGGAAGGGAAAAATGTGGCCGGAAACGCTGCACAACCAAGAGAGATGACCGCAGCCTTAACAAAATTGTGACGAAGAGCCGCTTCCAGAATTTGGGGGAGCTTCAAAGACAGTGGGCTGAAGCTGGAGTCCAGGTATCAAAAGCCACAGTTCACAGACGTGTCCAGGAAGTGGGCTACAATAGCCGTATTCCCATGGTCAAGCCACTTCTGAACTCAAGACAACGGAAAAAGCGTCTGACTTGGGCTATGGAGAAGAAGCACTGGACAGTTGCAGAGTGGTCCAAAGTCCTCTTTTCAGACAAAGCAAGTTTTGAATTTCATTTGGAAGTCAAGGCGCCAGAGTCTGGAGAAAGGCTGGAGAGGAGCAAAATCCAAGTTGCTTGAAATCCAGTGTGAAGTTCCCACAGTCAGTAATGGTTTGGGGAGCCATGTCAGCTGCTGGTGTTGGTCCACTGTGTTTCATCAAGTCCAGAGTAAATGCAACTGTGTACCAAGAGATTTTAGAGCACTACATGCTTCCATCTGCTGAAAAGCTCTATGGAGATGAGTATTTCATTTTCCAGCATGATCTGGCACCTGCCCACAGTGCCAAAACCACCAGTAACTGGTGCACTGACCATGGCATCACTGTCCTTGATTGGCCTGCTAATTCCCCTGACCTGAACCCCATCGAGAATTTGTGGGGTATAGTTAAGAAGAAGATGAAAGACACCAGACCTACAAATGCAAATGAGCTGAAGGCCGCTATCGAAGCATCCTGGGCATCAATAACACCTCAGCAATGCCACAGGCTGATTGCCTCCATGCCACGCCGGATTGATGCAGTAATCCGTGCAAAAGGATTCCCAACCAAGTACTGAGTGCATCAATGGACATTTTCAAATGTTTGATTTAGTTTTGCTGTTATAAAATTATTTTTTTACTTGGTCTGAGGAAGTATTCTAATATTTTGAGATAGGATTTTTGAGTTTTTTTCAGCTGTAAGCCAAAATCAGCAATATTCAAATAATAAAAGGCTTGAAATAGTTCAGTTGATGTGTAATGAATCCAGAATGTATGACATTTTTGTTTTTTTAATTGCATTACAGAAAATAAAGAACTTTATCACAATATTCTAATTTTCTGAGACAGTCCAGTATATATATATATATATATATATATATATCAATAATAGTAAAACTTTATGCACCAAATTATTTAGTTATTAGTAATTTCAAATTGTTTTGCAGGGGATCCCTGAACAACACATGAAATTTAGTGGAAATAATCACAGCTCTACCAAAAAAAAAAAACAATGGTAAAATACAAAACCTGATTAGCTTTTTACACGCTGAACAGATTTAAAGTCGAACAACAACACAAAATCCCTGAAAATGTATAACAATAAAATAAAAATTAATTACTATATAATTTGCTAATATAAATGCTATAAATAAATGTTAAATTCCCCCAAAATTAAGTGTTAACGATTCTATGTTAAACAATTTCGACACAGATCCTCTAAAAAACACAAAAAAAGATAAAATACGTGAAACAAAAAGCAAAATATCCTCATTCTTGAAGATTGAAAGATAGATAGATACTTTATTCATCCCCGTAGATTGAATGCACTCTGCTTCACAGCAATCAATATCAATAAATGAGTCCAAATTTAGATTTTTTTCTGCTATTTATAGATACAGTACATTACTCTTTTTTTATCTTCCGTATTGAACTCCATTATTACCAAACACCTACCCTGTTTCCAAACAAGTATGACAAAGTCAGGTTGCACATGTATTGTTGAAGCATAATGGCAGAATTCATGTCAGTTTATAGCAGCCCATTGACAGAAAATGATCGTGGATAGATAGGAACTGCTCATAATGTATGTGCTTGATCGCTGCTGGATTTTTTACCATAAAGGAACTGGGCATTTTCAAAAACTGGCCTAGAAAATGATTGAAAAGTGCTTGAAGTTGGCCATGCTAACTATATATTGATCATTTAATGTAACCTTCAGACCCCCACTTGGATTGTGTTTGGAGCCTTGGACACTAACCTGGGAGCGCAGTCCCACAGTACTTTTTTTTGTTTTCCTTATTGAACTCCATTATTACCCAACACTTACCCGGTTTATAAACACGTGTGACATAGCCAAGTTGCACATGCATTGTTGAAGCATAATGGCAGAATTCATGTCCGTTTATAGCACCCTATTGACACAAAAAGATCATAGATAGGAACTGCTCACAATGTTATGTGCTTGCAGCAAGATCAACAACAACTAAATGTTTTTTTGATCGGTGCTGGATTTTTTACTTTAAAGGTACTGCAAATGTTTAAAAACTGGCCTTGAAAAGTGCTTGAATTTTGGCCATGAAAACCCAGTTTTTTTTTTGCGTCATACTTAAATACGCTAACTATATATTGACCCTTCAGACGCCCACTTTGATTGTGTTTGGAGCCCTGGACACGAACCTGGGAGCGCAGTCCCACAAGAATTTGGCTCAGCTACCTCACCACACTGTACTCAAGCTGGAAGGAGCTCGCCACGCCTGCTACATGGACAAACCAGGAGCTTTTCACCAAGGCCTGATCGACTTCCTGGGCAAGCTGAAATAAGGAGGGACTTTTTTTCCACTGGTGTGAGTTTACTGAGCTTTCTCTTGCAAAATGGAGTCATTGTCACAACTCTACAAAGATCATATTTTTCAAGGTGGAATTTATTCACCCTTAAACGATATGTGCAATATGAATACCCCACTTGTACACTCGGTAAAGTGATATTGCTTTTTGCATGCAAAAAAGAAGTGTGCATCAGTGTTGCCATTTTTGTAGGTGACATGCGATTTGATTGTTGTAAAGTGTGCAAAATGTAGCAGAAGCAGCAGCAGCAGCAGAGGCATGTGTCCAGGCAGAACGCTAATGTTTATTATTTGTTTCACTTCATTATTTATTACACTCATTCCAAATGAGAACAAAAAGTAGCTTAAGAAAAAAAATGTATGTTTGCCATTGAAAATTTGAGGAACTTCATGTTTAAAAGGGTGTCTATGTACTGGATATGGGTGATAATAAAGTAACGTCTGAGGTCCAGTTTTTGCACTACGTTTCTAAAAGCGTTTTTTTGTCGATCAAAAGTTTCAATTTTTTTCTCGTTTGGTACTAAAACATGTGGTTAGAAAGCCGACTAAGGATTTCCTTTTGAGTGTGAGGTAAGTACTGTATTTTCCGTACTTTAAGGCGCACCGGGTTATAGGGCGCACCCCCAAAAAATAGTCTTTTGTCCGATATTTTCCTTGCATAAGGCGCACCGGATTATAAGGCGCTACAATGGGAACGTCGACAAAACAGTCAGATAGTTCAGTCAAACTCATTACCCCCTTAACATTCGGAAAGCTTGCAAAGAAGAAAATACGTGTCGTAGACACGTGCGGATGCGGTGTCCGTACGATGTCACCAAACAAACATTTCTTAGTTTCCCTTTTATTTTTTTTGCTGGCAACTGTGTGGACAGCAAAGTAAGAATTTTATTGTGCAGGGAAACGGGGTTCTTTTGTCACAATCACCTGGATTGGGAACACCTGTGCTCAGGTTTTGGCGCCAACAGCCAGGACAGCTGATTGGCGCACCCTGTCCATTTAACTTCTCAGCTTCCGGAATCAAGTTGTCTGATTGTACTCACGCTACCTGTTGCCTTCAGCTCAGTAAGCCCGTACCTCTGACTCTTTGCCTGCGGCCTGTTTTCTTCTGATTGATCTCCTTTAACGACCCGTTTCTGTAATTGCCTACGACCTGCCCTGCCCGTCTGACTCCTGAACTCTTTTCCGAATACTACGACGCCCTTCTTCTCCAGCCCCGGCCAACAACACTACGATTACGCCTGTCCGCGACCATTCCCGCCAAGCCTTCACCCGCCTGTCAAGTTCCGTCAATCGGCCAACCAACGGATCGAAGAATCCCACCTTGTCATTTCCTTCCTTTCAATAAAACCAAGAAACGAGCGCAAGTGATCTCAGTCTTCCTTTCGTCCTGTCTAACATCTTTACTGTGCATATGACAATAAACACTTTGAATTGAATTTAGTTTAAAAATAGACTCATCACAGAAACATCAAGATCGTTCTAAAACAAGATACCGGGAAAATATAAATCCGCATAGCTCACCTAAGTTCTCTTGCAGCCTTCACGTTCATTAATGATACGTAACCATGGTCTTCTTACAACCGTGAGTGTAGTAAATCCAGGAGAGCAAAATATTTACAAATACAGAATATTAAAACATGTTTTTTCTATGCCGTAGTGCAACCCAATATGTGATTCACATTCATCTTTTTCGGCCAATTGCAGGCTTTGTTTCGCCCCTTTAGCCTATGCGAGCCTGTAAATGATAAAAAGGATTAGCCTCCTTTACCTCCGAATAACTTTAGCCAATAGTGACTGATTCAAATGATGATTGACACATTGGTTAGGAAATGAAACGGCGGTATATAAATCCCAGCATACACCGCGGACGACTTCGCCTTCGGGGGAAAATCTAGTCGGCGGCGGCTTGCTTTAGTTGCAAGACTTTGCGACTTATTATTGATCCATATATAAGGCGCACTGTATTATAAGGTGCATGGTCAGCTTTTGAAAAAAAAAAAAAAAGGCTTTTAGGTGCGCCTTATAGTGCGAAAATACGGTATGTTTCCTTAAAGGGACAGTGTGTATTATTTGACCACTAGATATCACTCATCAGGTAGTGTAACTGAAAACGAGTGCCACAAAGCACAAGGTAGAATTCAAACTGCAAGACTCGAAGAGACCAAAACGTCACATATGTCTTGTCGTTTTTTGGCCAGCCTTTTACAAGGAAAGGAAAAATGAAAGAAAAAACAAAGAAATGAATAAGGAAAGGATGGAGAAAAAGGAAAACGAAAGAAGAACAAAAAAAGTAAAAATGCAAAAAAAAAATTTCATAAAAATCAATGAAAAGGCAAAAAGAAAACAAAAAAGTAAAAAAAGTAAAAAGAGAAAAAATATAGAAAAAAAAGAAAAGGTAGAAAAGCAATAAGAAAAAAGAGGCAAAGAGAAAAAGGAAAAAGAAAGAAAACTAAAAAAGACTAAATACTTCTACAACTAATGTAAGAATGTGGTTTATATTCTAATCAATGTATTATTATTTAAATCCATATTGTTTTTTTGTAATGAATTAAAAAAAATACCACTAGGAGGCAGTAAATATTACACACTGTCCTTTTAAACTTTGTATTGCAGGTTGCTAAGTATTTGGCTGACATAAGAGTAAGATCATATTGATTGCAACATGGCTTTTATATCTTGTGATAAGCATAAAAATAAATGTTCCTGTCTTTGCCTGCAAAAACTGGCCTAATTAAGATTTAGCTTTTCCTCAAGGAGAAACCTACATGGTATGCTTGGGTCAAGTGTGGCTGTAAACAAGAACTGGATAAATAATTAACAGCAATTTTCCACTGATACAACACTTTTACTGAAGGTAACCTCAGTTGAGAGGTTGCTGGTGTCAGCAGACGTTGCATAACAAATTTGAACCAATAGTTCAATTACATTACCATTGATTCAAACGTTGCACATATCACACAGTATGAATTCAACCCATTAGTCAAATGCAATACTATAATTACACAGTGGGAGTCTCACATTACGTAAGTTAAAGACAGATTTACTGGGTTGGGTAGGGTTACTTTAACTTGATTACTTTCAATTACTTTTGGATTAATCTAATACCAAATATGCTAATAAAAGACAAAAGAAACTAAATATGAATAAAATTATGACTCACAACATGTGGTAAGCTTTCTCCCCTGGCTTTGATCTCCGGCAAAACTAACATAAAATGCGACAGAAACAAAATGAAAATAAATCTAAACAGCTTGCCAACATCATTTTTGCCGTTCCATGTATTCCGTTACTCCCCAAGCCTGCACAAAATTTAGTAATTTGTATTCATATTTAGTTTCTTTTGTCCTTTATTAGCACATTTGGTATTGGAGTAATCCAAAAGTAATTGAAAGTAATCCAGTTAAAGTAACCCTACCCAACCCTGCAGATTTAATGTTTTCCCTGTTCTCCAGGAATTTATAATAATAATAATTATACATCGTATTTCGAAGCGCCTTTCAGCACACCCAAGGTCGCTGTACATATAGTAGGACACATGGTCAAGAAAAGGCAAGCCTGAAGACGTGAGTTTTGAATCTGGATTTGAAGGTGGACAGGGTCGCAGAATTTTGGAGGTCAGGCGGAAATGAGTTCCAGAGCTGGGGGGCAGAGCAGCTGAAAGCTCTGCTCCCCACGGAGCTGAGGCGGGCAGGGGGTATTGTGAGATGGAGGGAGGAAGATGATCTGAGGATGCGGGATGGCGTGGCAGTGCAGCAGGTCGGAGAAGTAGGGAAGGGCAAGGTTTTGAATGGCCATGTAGGTGTAGAGAAAGATTTTTCAGTTGATTCTATGGTTGATTGGGAGCCAGTGGAGTTGCAGAAAGACAGGGATGATGTGATGCGAGAGGGCTTTTTGGTGATGATGCGTGCAGCAGACTTATAGACCATATAAAGTTTAATTTAAGACACAAAAGGTGATTTTAAAGATGCAGATGACCACATTTAAGACAAGGATTCACAGAACTTGAAATCTATTGAGAGTAAATCTCCAATCTTTATAGGACACTACAACTGGAGAAATTTTATAGCAGGTCTCTTTAAAGTCTGGCCTGGGGGCCAGTTATGGCTGGTGATCAAATCTTTACTGGCCTCTGTCAGAAAATCAATAAAATGTGGCCCGCAAGTAATGTTGACTGCAGTCTAAGATACATTTGTACAAAAAAGGAGGATAATTTTAGCCCACCCCACTCCCGACATTCTCGATGTAAATAAAAAAAGGAAAGTTGACTGTGAGGGCTGCCAAGTGGAAATCGGAGTATTTTTTTTTTCACCGAAAACCGACACACTTGCGTTTGCCTAATTTGCCAATTTAAAAAAACATATATAATGTCAAGATCGAAACTTTCTGTGTGGAGTCTTGATGTTCTCCCCGTACCTGCGTGGGTTTCCTCTGGGCACTCCGGTTTCCTCCCAAATTTCAAAAACATGCATGTTAGGTGTGTCCCAAGGTGTGAATGAGCGAGTGAGTTGTCTGTCACTGTGTGCCCTGCGACTGGCTGCCAACTAGGCCCACTGCCCTAAGATGGGCTCCAGCACCCCCGCAACCCTACTTAGGATAAGCAGTGCAGATAAAGGATGGATGGATAATATCAAGAGGCACTGCCAGACAAAAAATGCTGACTGTGTATGACAAGCTAACTGGAAACGAAAAGGTGAAGCAACTTAAATTATGAGTGAAATAAATATTGTTTTCTCAGACAGGTTTTGTGTTCGCTTTGTAATTTAAAATAAAAACTATAAATAAAAAGTGTGCCATTTGCAATAAAAGTAATACTGTGTTCATTTTCTTTATCTGTTTATTCTTGAGCTCAGCGTCACGAGGTCTGCTGAAGCGTTTCCTATTAATCTTTGGGCGAACACGGAGTACACTGGTTGATTTGCCAGTTCACCGAGGGGCCACATAGAGACAGACAACCATTCACTCTCATATTCACACCTACTGACAATTTACAATGTCCAATTAGCTTCTCATTCATGTTTTGGGTGTCAGTGTTAGTTAATGGTTCAAAGAATGCCAGGCTGCATAGTCATCCCTTACACATTTTCATCTTACCAAATCTGGCTTGCGTTCTGAAAAGTTTGGACACCCCTCTTCTGGAGGATTTGGAAGTAAATCCCTACAAACATAAATCTCACAGGTCTGTGCAAGTATAGAAAATTCGGAAAATTGGACAATTACATTTCTGATACAGTTCAAAAGTTCTCTATTTGATATAATAAAACATTATATAATAATAAAGCTAAAGAGCGCTTTACACCGAAAAACAACAGAACCAGATGATGAAGGTGCTGAATCTGAGTCAGATCAGGAGGCTCCTCCTGTTAATAGTAACCATGGAAACCTGTACTATTTGTTTTATGCCCGGGAGCAAACTCCAATAAAAAAAGCCTGGTGAGGAATGGGATCCACCAAGCTGTACCTGACCAAGACACACAACAGGGTGGTGGCCCGGTACTAGTTTCATACAATATTCACAAGAAAATGTAATCACGTTTTATCATTATTTATTGTTTTGTTTTTTTAATTCAGAACTAACAAGATACGTTAAGCCCTTTTAATTTTATTTTTTGTCTCTTCTTTTTTCTTTATAGAATTTGTATTTGGAAATAAACCATACTTGTTTTATTTTGAAATGCATGCCCGGTGTGGTGTTCTGCCGAAACGTCCTACCTTGCCGAGACGTCCTACCAATGCCTCGTGCGCAGGCGCACAGAGCTCGTTGCGATTTCCTACGGAGGGCACTTACAATTTTCGTTTTGATTTAGTCTTATTCGGCTTTTTAACTGCTTCAAAATACCGTGTTGTGACGTAGCTCTTAAGCCTGGCGTGTTTTTCTGCGGTAGCTTTTTATTATGGTGTTTGTTAACTACGGTTATTACGCACTGTATGTTTGCATGCTAAACTTGATCATAAATCAAGAGTAAAATTTCAGTTCGCGAAAAAAACTGAATTTCAAAGTTGCTACTTTCATTTAATAAGAAAAAATATCGCTGTCAGATTAGCCTACGGTAGGAGGTTTCGGCAGAACACCGTTCACAATAGTACTTCTGGAATGAACATTACACGAGAAGTGCCAACTTTTTTCTCCTCCTGCTCCGAAAAGACACTCTGTTGTGAATTGGCAATCAGGCTGTGAGGTGAGTACTTGTTTAGACTTCCAAACAACAGCAGGAAAAAAACTAAGAATGAATCACAACTCGTTGTTTCACTCTTTCTGTCAAGTGTTAACTGCACGGCTATCAGCTTTAGCATAAACTAGCTTCCGCGTTGCACGTTTGTGTATTTCAAGGTGTCAGTCAATCAGGACGTCACGATGCTACCTGACAAAGACGAGGGTCCCGGGCTAGCAGGTGGACCAAAGTCCCCCCAAGGAGAAGATCCTTCCGTCAGCCTGTTCAGAGAGTACCTCTGCCTCAGGACTGTTCATCCAGAACCAGATTATGGTCAGTTTGGAACCCGAAAATGGGAATATCTCACCCAACAGACACCAGAAGGCATTATCGGTAGATTGTTTTCAGACAGGGACAAATAGCTATGTTGAGTAATCATCAATAATGATATCCATCCATTATCTGCACCAATTATCCCCATTAGGGTGGCGGAGGTGATGGAGCCCATCCCAGCTATCTTCGGGCAGTGGGCAGGGGACACCATGAACTGGTTACCAGCCAGTCGCAGGGCACACTCGCTCATTCACACCTAGGGACCATTTGGACCGGACACTTAACCTGACATGCATGTTTTTGGAATGTTGGAGGAAACATGCAAACTCCGTACAGGGAGGCTGGTAACTGGTTTTAATCCCATGACATCAGAACTGTGCCGCTGACGCACTAACCACTCATCCGCCGTGCCACCCGCATCGATAATGATATGACATACTTAAATCATGAGCAGGGGCGATTTAAGATTCAGAGCTTGGGGGTGCTGAGCACCCCGATCCAGGGTGGGCAAACTACAGTTGGTGTTGTGCTGAAATTTGTCCCCCTAGCAGGAAATGTCCCCCCTCGCACAAACATTATTAAAACAACTCCGTATCTCAAATTTTGGGGAATGTAATAGAACCATAAAGCACAGAGATATTGCACCTTCTATATTAATCCATTTGAGCGAGTTGAAAACATTGACTTTGGCGAAATGACACCTTACAATGTGAACGTTTTTCTCCCATTTTATACATATTGACAAGTTGACAGTTAATTTCTCCTTTATTCAGATTCAGATTCAGATTCAGATCTACTTTATTGTCATTCTAGTACACGTGTATACAGAACGAAATGTCGATGGATCTGACTCCCACAGTTTCCCTCAGTGTCCTTCAGTGTACAGATATAAATAAAGCTGTATTGTGTTATTTACCATAGTGCCGATAGTGCAAGAAGAGACGCTAACCAGATGTGCAAGATGGGCAGTCAGGTTAACAAGTCAGGTACACAGTACCATTATATTGTAAACAATAACACTGTAAGTAATAACACTGTAAGTAACAATAGTGCAGAGATCAAATGTGCAAGGAGTGGCAAGCTATAAAAAAAAAAAAAAAAAAAAAAAAAAAAAAAAAAAAACTGCCACTAGTGCAAAAGTCAAATTAGCAGCCGTTTAGATTTAAGTTAACTATATGTTAGATTGACCATTTAACAGTCTAATGGCCAGGGGGACTAGACTATTGCGGAGCCTGGTGGTCCTGCACCGCACACTGCAGTACCTCTTCCCAGAGGCTAGCAGAGTGAATGATGGGGGTGAGAGGGGTCCCCGGTAATGTTCTTAGCATGGGATAAGCAGCGCTTCTGGCCAATGTCCTGAATGGAGGGAAGTGTAGTCCCGATTATTTTCTCCGCTGTCCTCGTTACCCTCCTCACACTACCCCAGTCGGTAGCGCTGCAGCCTCCACACCACACAGAGATACAGCTGGTCAGGATACTCTCTATGGTGCCCCTGTAGAAAGTGATGAGGGATGGTGGGGGCAGGTGGGCTCTCCTCATCCTCCGCAGGAAGTACAGGCGCTGCTGTGCCCTCTTAACCAGAGATGCAGTGTTCACGGACCAGGTGAGTTTGTTTGTGATGTGCACCCCTAGGAACTTGATACTGCTGACAACCTCCACAGCCTTGTTGTTGATGCAAAGTGGGGCATGGTTGGGCTGGTTTTTCCTAAAGTCGACAATGATCTCTTTAGTCTTGTCAACATTCAGGACCAGGCTGTTGTCCTTGCACCAGCCCACCAACTGCTCCACTTCCTCTCTGTAGGCCAGGTCGTTGTCATCCCTGATGAGGCCCACCACCGTTGTGTCGTCAGCATACTTCACGATGTGGTTTGTGGCGGACCTAGGGACGCAGTCGTGTGTCATCAAGGTGAACAGCAAGGGGCTTAGGACGCAGCCTTGGGGGGAGCCCGTGCTGAGGTAGATGACATCTGAACTGTTCTGACCTATCCGCACAGATTGGGGTCTGTCACAGAGGAAGTCCAGCAGCCAGTTCCGCAGGGGGGTGTTGAAACCCAGAAGCCCCATTTTGTCTACCAGATGTTGTGGGATGATGGTGTTGAATGCTGAACTGAAGTCCAGGAACAGCATCCGCACATGGGTGTTCTTCTCCTCTAGGTGTGTCAGGCTCAGGTGAAGCGCAGAGGAGATGGCATCCCTGGTGGAGCGGTTTGTCCTGTAGGCAAACTGAAAGGGGTCGAATGAAGAGGGGAGACTGGAGGTGATGTGCTCTTTAACCAGTCTCTCGAAGCACTTCATTATGATAGGAGTCAGTGCAACGGGCCGGTAATCGTTGAGTGATAAGATCTGGGTTTTCTTTGGCACTGGGATGATGTTGGCAAATTTGAAGCATGATGGTACTTTGGCTTGGTCTAGCGAGGTGTTGAAAATGTCTGTTAGTACACAAGCCAGCTGATCGGCGCACTCCCTAAGTACCCGCCCCGGAATGTTGTCCGGGCCTGGAGCCTTCCTTGTGTTGACCCTTCTCAGGGTCTTCCTCACGTCAGATGAGTCCAGGTGGAGTGCTCTTTCGTCCTGATTTGGAGCCGCTTTCACTGCAGGGGTGCTGTTTTGTGCCTCGAACCTACCAAAGAAATTGTTGAGGTCATTCAGCTTTATGGTGAGTGCATAAAAGTTGTCAATACATTTGATAGTCAGGAGATTCATGTTTTGAATCATTGGTTAATCGCAATTAAATCAGCTCGTTTGCGTGTCTATCAATTCATAAGAAAAGGCGAAGTCGTTTTATAGACGTTTCAGTGAGGAGGGTGTCATTCAATGCCGGGCAATGATAATATTTCCAATATTTCAACTTGCCCACAAGTGGTTTCTTCAAAGTTATACAAATGCTACGTGCTTTTCTGCTCCTTTCCTCCAAAAACTAAATTCGAAGTCGTTTTAGTGAAGTTTGCGCTCGGGGGGACATTTCAAAAATGGTCAAAATATAATTATATATATATATAAATGAATAGTTACAATGTACAGACGCTGCCCTACTTACGAACGAGTTCGGTTCCGGACGATCGTTAGTTAAATTTGTTCTTAAGTTGTTTCAGTGCTATTTTTTGTATGTTTAAGGTTTATATAAGTATGTTTAAGGCTTGAATAAGTAACCAGTATTGTTTTGTACTAAAATATTAAAAATCATAAAATGATATGCTCTATAAAGATAAAGTTGAGTTTAGCTTACTTTTGGAAGATGAGCTCCTCCGTGGTAAAAAGTGGCCGAGAAAAAGCGTTACAACCATTTTCTCAACCGCATCAAGCTTTCTTATTCCACTTTCATTTCAAAAGAAACGACTCGCCTCTTCTTTACACTTCACACTGGCCATATTGGATGCACGAGATATTTATTAAACAACAAAATGTCAAAGTTCTTAGCAAGCTGGAGATACAGTATAGAATGTTTACACACAAACTAGGAAGAGGAAGCAGATTTTTATTTTTTACTTCAGGTTAGACGCTGGGTGACCTCTCACAGCGCCACCACACGCCGTAGTGGTGGAAAGAAGTACTACAGAAATTTTCCGGGTACAGAAAATTTCTGTACCCGGAAAAAGTTGCACACAATACAAAATCTAACTTAAATAATATTCTTCCAAAATATTGTACTTTTTTATGACAACTTACCATTCCTGTTTGTTAAATACTTTTCCGCTGGCGTAAAAAATGTCAGAATCGTGATCTTTTTTAATTTTATCCATAAATACTTATTAAATAGGTCAGTAATCTGCTCAGAATCCTTCACAACCCAGAATCCTTCACAAAGACTTCTAAAGGCCCTGATTGATAACTGCAGTGTCCTATAAATCTGTTGGGTTAGCCAATCAGATTTCCAGTTGGTGGTCCCTGCGCCTGCTGGAGGGCTTTGGGAAACGTCACCGGTCTCAGAAAATAAAATTGGCTAGTGGGTAGTAAGAGATGTATTAAAGCGAAAACATGAAGACAAATCCCTGTGTCCACTACTTCTGTCAAATAGACTTTTTTTGCCTTAAATCAGAAAAAAAACGATGTCAGAAATACAATAAGACAGGCTGGACTTTCAGCATTAGCTTTGGTAGCGATAGAAAATGACTTCTTGATCGAAATGAAACTCACATAATATGAACAAGTCATTGAAATCTTGAGAAAAGAAAGGAGGGTAGATTTTGTGCAAATAAGAATTATTTTTGGTGAGTAAAATTAGGATATATTCCAAAATAATATTGCAATTTTTTTAAAGGTTATTATTGATTATGTTTTTGTTTTGTGTCTGTAGCTGCAGTTATTGTTTTTTGGCCATAAAATAGTTATTCAAGGTTTAGTTGATTGATCCCACTGAAGGTCTAGGTGTGTAATTTATGCCCCGCCACTGTTAAAAGGACACGAGAAGCCAGCCAATACTGGTATTGGCTACCATCAGGAGATCTGATAACTTAATATCAGTGACGTGCGGAGAGGTTTGTGTAATTTTGTAAGAAAATGAACCTACATCGTATTTGTTATTTGATTGGCAGAGCAAGAAACAAATATACAGACCAAAGCATACATATTTTACTGTCCTCATTTATAAACAAAGCCTATGCACTGCTCCTTTTAAATAAAAACATCAATAGATAGGTAATCCTCCATTGTGAAGAAAAAAACATGCAACGAAAAAAATACTAGATGACTTGACCTGATGTCAGCTTGATGATGATTTTAAAACAATGCGGTACTGGTAAAGTCAAGTCAAGTTTTTCTTATCTGTATACCCCTTAATCACAAAGGGCTGCACAGACCAGAGATTATTGCAAACTGCAGACTATTATTACACCTGATCTAAAACCTACATGAAGGCAAGGAAAAACTCAAAAAACTCAACATGAGAAGAATGAAGAAACTTTGAGAAAAAAAACTCATATACATTTCGAACCCTGCTTAAAGAGCACCCCAGTTGAGAGAAAATGTTAAGTAAAATGATAACAGCAAGTGCAAGAACAAACCTGATCTTGACTGTGTTCGTTTGGACTTATTTATAGACGGTGCACTAAGCTTTCTGGACCGGATCGCAGGGGAACTTGGACTGCCGATCAAGAAGATTGAGGTGTGTTTATAGAATCTCACATTTTGTCAGTTGCACGTTCAGAAAATGAATCATGCTGTGTTGATTTCATATATTACTATAAAGACATAGCAAACGGGTTGAGAGTAAAATTTTGAATTCATTTGTATGTGCCTAACTAAGGTGCGCTTCAATATTTTCAGCTGCTGGATTAACTGAAATTTTTTACGTCATTTTGACATTTTCCTAAAACTTAACTTAATACAAAAAGTTAACTATTGAGTAGGATTAACCCGATAATTTTTTTTTGTTTTTTTTCCTAAATTCAAAGTTGGCCGCAAAGTACTGTAGTTTGAATCTGGATGATTTGTTCCATTTGGATGATCCTGTTCACGTAACATTATCAACAAGATTTTTAGTCCCCTACTAAACTTCGCCCAGTCATAAAGCGAATGGGCTGCTTGTATATACGGACGCTACCCTACTTACAACCATTCGACCTACGTAAAACGATACGAACATTTACTTCGGGATGTCGAAAAATATCCCGACATTGCTGTAAGTTAGACTTTGCATTGTGTGCACATTTTTCCATGTAGAGGACATTACTGTAGTGCTTCTTTCCGCCGCTACGAGCGTGTGACGCTGTGAGACGTCACCCAGCATCCACCCGGGAAAAAAAATCCGCTTCCTCTTCCTAGTTCGTGTGTAAACATTCTATACTGTCTATGTCTATACTATCTATAGCGCGCTAAGAACTTTGACATTTTTATTGTTCAATATCTCGTGCATCCATTCAATATGGTTGGTGTAAAGCGTAAAGAAGAGGCGAGCCGTTTCTTTAGAAATGAAAGTGGAATAAGTAAGATTGATGTGGTTGAGAAAATGGTTGGATTGCTTTTATTCAGCCACTTTTTACCACAAAGGAGGACCTCTTGAAGCTCATCTTCCAAAAGTAAGTTAAACTCAACTTTGTCTTCATAGAATATATTATTTTATTTTTTTAATACAAAGCAATGCAGGTTACTTATGCAAGCCTTAAACATACTTATATAAACCTTAAACATTCAAAGTATATCACTAAAGCAACTTAAGAACAAAATCCAACTTACAATCATCCTATTCGTAAGTAGGGCGGCGTCTGTAAGGGCCAATATCAGAGATTAGTTGTTTTTTGCCCTAGTTTAAGGCCAATATCTGATATCTTTATCCGAGCAGGACACCCCTACAAATGTGTTATTTGTAAATCCCCCTTGTAATTGTCAATGACATTGTTTATGCAAGCACAATTCTTTTTTTCGTGACAGGTCTGTCCAGGCAAAGTGGTGTCCATCTTAACTTGGCAAGGGACCAACCCAAATTTGAAATCTGTTTTATTGAATTCCCACACCGACGTTGTTCCAGTTTTCCAGGTATTACCCTGTTCAATAGTGACTACGATGATAACCGCTTACTGTTTGTGTCATCTTTTGCATTTTGTTTAGTGTCTGATCCCTTACAAAGTCCCAATTGAGGATACACTGAATACACGTATAAATCATTGATTGGCCTTTTTGTTAAAGACTAGCCAAAAGCAGATCCGTCATTGTTTTCCGCAGGAACACTGGAAGTACGACGCTTTCAGCGCAATCAAAGATGCTGAAGGCAATATTTATGGCCGCGGCTCACAGGACATGAAATGTGTGACAATACAGTGGGTAGAGACATCACAGTAAACTTTTTTACAGACAACACTTAATGATTACTCTTCTTCAGTTTCCGTACCACTGTAATAACAAAATCCCCTGCAGATGTCTTCTCCTTGCATTGTACATGCAGGTATATCCAGGCTGTGAGACGGCTGAAGGCCGAGGGGCAAAGATTCATGCGCACCGTGCACTTAACGTTCGTTCCCGGTAGGTGATTCCATTGTGGCTTTCCTCGGATGTGGTTTTAAGATTTCTAAGAACTTCATTTTGTTTTTTTGTCTTGCAGACGAGGAAATTGGAGGCGAGAAAGGCATGGAAACATTTGTGACTCATCCCGAATTCCAGAAACTAAACATTGGCTTTGCCCTAGATGAAGGTAAATAGCTGACATTTAAAGGAAACACCCCTGAGCATGATTGGTTACATATTATAGGGAAATAAAAATGGTTAATGTGTCACCAGGGTGCTAAATTTGTCATGCGTCCCTTTGCTCCTCTAATCATTTCACATAATTATCCTAGTTGCAAATTTAGTTTCTTCCCCGAGGCCATATCTTGCCGGTTGTATTGAAAAATGGGTATTCTGCTTAATATAATTTCACTCCTTTTAATTGCACTGTTGTTATGCTACACTGCTTCTCGTTGCACTATTATTACGAAAGAAAATTGCAATTACAATTTAGGCCAGGCTTCCAAGCACTGTCTCATAAATATTTTTGCATATTCTCTTTTTCCCTTTTCAGTCTGTATTACGTGATTAGATTGTTTATGCTGGAGTCTTATGTGTTTTATCGTCGAAAACAATGTTCACTACGTTGTCATCACTGGCAGGAAGGCCCATTCTATTGTAGTACCTCGAGGCGCACATAAAACACAAACTAGAAATTTGCTGGAAATTGGCCAGTGTGCATTATAACTCTTATATTTTAGAAAGAGGTGAAATAAATTGGAAATTCATAATTACAATGAAATGCTCACATACGTAACCATTTATGAAGAAATCATTTTAGCAGTCAAAACAGGTTTTTTATGTTGGTTTTTGTTATATAAAAAAAGATATTTTAATATCCCGAAGAATATTTTTGGGATGCAATTATAATTCTTAAATCAGTTTTTATTTAATTCACCTTACAGTTAGGTGTTGAGTAAAAACTTTATACAAAAATTCCATGGAAGACTGTTTTTGCAGGTGCACCTTATCAACGGGTGCAATTAATATAAGAAAATCTTTTGGAAGTCCACCTTATGATTAGGTACTCTTTATAATCTTTAAAATACTTTTATTTTTTTAACCGAATTGTATTTGACTTCTATAATTTTCCATAAAATAATTTCAACACTTTTGATACTTGGTGCTGCCAAAAATGCACAAATGTTGTGTAAGTTAAGAGATAGAATATAGATATTTATCATTGTTGCATCAATTTCTGTGGAAATACCCCCCATTCTTATAGTTTACTCTACAGGCCATTTAATAGAATGATAGCCTTTGATTACTAATAATTACCATTATACATATGGTTTTTTTTGGGCAGCAGGGCGGCACAGCAGTTAGTGCGTGCGTGCACAGTTCTGAGGTCATGAGATCAAACCTTTCTGTGTGGAGTTTACATGTTCTCCCCATGCTTGTGTGGGTTTCCTCCGGGCACTCCAGTTTCCTCCCACATTCCAAAGACATGCATAATTGGCCGGTCCCTAGGTGTGAATGAGCGAGTAAGTTGTCTGTCTGTGTCCCCTGCCCACTGCCTGAAGATAGCTCCAGCACCCCCGCGACCCTACTGAGGATAAGCGGTGGATGGATGGATGGATACATAAATGTTTTGATGTACTATCTCACGAGCAGATCATTTGTATACAGAAATAAAAAAGGGTAATCTGCTGGAGACTTACTCAAGATATGCTTGAGAGTGTTTGGCAGGATAATACATATGCTTTTGAATATCTCATTTAGATTTGGAAGAATAAATGTAATGATCTTCAACATTAATACCTTTTAATTTCATTTGCCTTTATCATATACTTACGGTGATATTGACATCTCGCAGGATATAACATTTTTTTAAACACCCTGTATATTCCGCATGTGTTCCCTAGGTCTAGCAAACCCCGGCAATGCTTTCACTGTCTTTTACGGAGAAAGGAATCCATGGTGTGAGTAAAAAATGTTAATTCAAATTAAATAGAAATCAGTGAACTTGATATTAAATCAAAAGAGTGCATCTTTTGACAATTTTGCAGGGATTACAATCCACTGTCCAGGGAGTCCCGGTCATGGATCAAGATTTGTGGAGAATACAGCAGCTGAGAAGCTGGTGAGGTCCCGAGTTTTGTGTTTGCTTTTGTCCGAGCTGACATAAAAAACTCAGGTTGTCTCTTTTGCAGCGCCATATCATCAACTCTTTCTTGGGTTTCAGAGAAAAGGAGAAACACAGGTAAGAGTTGACGTTTTCGTATGAAGCTCATTTTTATATAAGTTGTCAAGTCATGTTTATTTGTATACCCATTATTCAGAAAGAGTCTCAAAGGGCTGCACAGATCAAAGACTATTGCAAACTAATATTACAGACTATTGTATTCAATTGGTTTAGACTGGGCAGCACAGCAGCGCAGTGGTTAGCGCGTTCGCGGCAAAGATCTGACGTCTTGAGATCGAACCTTCCTGTGTGGAGTTTGCATGTTCTCCCGTGCTTGCGTGGGTTTCTTCCGGGCACTCCGGTTTCCTCCCACATTTCAAAAACATGCGTGTCAGGTTAATTGGCCGGTCCAAATTGGTAATCTAAAGTTATACGTAAGTGCATATCTTAGTGAAATTTTCATCCTCTCTGTCACTTTTACCGGTATACAACTCCAATTTGGGAGGTAAATGATAATCTGTTTCCTGCATCCACTTTGAAAATTGTCCCACACACAACAAGTGAAGGATGAAATTGTCATCACAGGCTTAGAGCACCCCCTTGGGTTTTAGTGTGAAAATAACATGTTAAATGATGTATAGTTGGTTGGTTGGATCTTTTCAACTCTAGTGTCCTTGGGGAACCATTTCCTGTGGTGTATTATAGTTCAGGTGTGCTAAATGAAAACGAATGGGACAACAGTGACACAAAAGGGGAAAGCCTTACTCCTATCGCCCAAAATACAATTGTGTTTGTTGCTAAGGATATACTATTTTCATCGTGTGTATGTCGATTCCAGGCTCAACACAAGCCAGTGTTTCACACTCGGTGATGTCACCACGGTGAATATGACCATGGTGAAAGGTGGCGTGGCCTATAACGTCATTCCAGCGGAAATGGACGTTAGCTTTGACCTGCGGATCCCACCGACTGTAAATCTACAGGTGAGTGTTGACAGTAATCCCTCGGTTATTGTGGTGAATGGGGACCAGAACCACCCGCGATAAGCAAAAATCCGCTAAGTAACGTAGCACCTTCATAAAAGCCAGTGTATACAACTGTAACAAAATAATATAGATCTTCAAATACAAATTTCAGGATTGCTGTTAAATTATTGGTCTTTATTGCAATTATACAAAAGTACAACAAAACTGGAGTGCTTTTCCTTTCTATGCAAGAAAGTGATTTAGAAAGCAGCTGGCTAGCTTCACGCTAGCATCAGTTAACGTCAAGATGAGCAAGGTCTCCGCTATGATTAAAATACAACCGTCCCGAACTTAGCAGTTCCCTATGATTTGTAGCCCTAGGTCATCCGTTTCATGGGTAATGGGTCTGGCGTTGGTAAGACACAGGCTCAGTAGGGCTGACTATTTACATATCAGTAGGTTGGACCTGCAGCCTTCTCTCCCGACGCTGCTTCAGTCCCAGAGTCACGGACATGCTGGTGATAACCATTACTTTGCGATCTTCTGACTTTCCTATAAGTTCGATTTGATTGCTGAATTTCTTTTCGTTTTAACAAGTCGCTAAAAGCTAGTGGTCGCCATGCTTCCTAGTCTTTTTTGGATAAACACATTGACTCATGCACCTGTTTGACTGACAGTGTGCAACAGCCTATCACAGTCACCCAAGCAGACTGTCACCACCACCCAACACACATAGCCCTCCCTAACCTGCCTCCATGATAGCATTTGCTGTTTGCTGTCTGCTCAGAGTAAAATGCACAATACGTTCCTATTAATGACAATAAAAACAATTCAATTTAAAATCTATGAAACAGTGAACAAGGGACAACTGAAGCACAAAGTATCGAGGTTTTTTTCGCACATTCTCAGGGGTTTAGTAATTCTTTACTTCAACCTAACACGTTTTATGTCATCAGGAGTTTGAGGAAGTGATTAAAGGTTGGTGTAAAGAAGCAGGCGATGATGTCACATACAAGTTCGCTCAGGTGAATACGCTGCCTCTTAAATTTGTGATCGCTATTGTGTAAAAGCTTTATAATCTGCCGGAATCTAATTTTTTTTTTTTTGCAGAAACACATGAACCAGAACATCACATCCACTGAAGAGAGCGACCCCTGGTGGCGTGCATTTAGTCAAGCCTGCAGAGAAATGTAAGGTGCATGTTCAACCTAGGACAAAACCTGTGTGACACTATGAAATGAAATGATCTGCATTTATATAGCGCTTTTCAAGTCAATGACTTCCCAAAGCGCTTTACATTGTGCTTCACATTTCCCAATAACGGCCGTGATCTGTGCAGCCATGTAAGGCGCTAACCTGCTTATTGGGGGTATTGGGGGTTCAGTGTCTTACCCAAGGACACTTTGGCATGTAACACGGACAAGCCGGGATTCGAACTGGGATCCCTTAATCCTAAAACGATCGCTCTACCTCCTGAGCTATTGCCGCCCCAATATGTAAAATTTGGTAGGCAAGATCAACACTTTTAACCAGTTCGGTGAGGTTGATGTCTGGGGAGGCAGAGTCAGATTTATAAATTCCGTATTTGATTGTGTGTAACGCACACCCCTAATTTTAGATGAGAAATCTGTATGAAGTTTTGTTTTAGTTTTTCCTTCTTCAAACTAAGCATTGTATGTGGCAAACATTGTTGACATCGTAAACTATGAACACAACACCAAAATAACATTCACAATATTCATTTCATGTCCTTCAAAGTCCTATTCATCATCAGATACACCAAAGAGTTGTTTTCCTGGTCATGCTGTATTTGGCATTATTTGTCTTTCAGGACGACTGTTTTTTTTCTTTCCCCATTTTCTAACATCTCTGGCACACTGCTGAATTTCCCTGAATTTCAGCATGACCATCCACTTTGAGCTAGAAAGAGGCGTCATATGAGGAACTCTATCTCTTTGCAGCTAAGCAAAAGCAGTCAAACCATTTTTTTGTAAAATTGTTTTTTTTGCCCTCTGTTAGCCAAGTTACACCCAGAAAACGAATAAAACAACAGTGACAAAGGGAGAAATCTTACTCCCATTGTCCAAAATCAAATGTTGAGGTGTGAGCCACATCAGAATCCTTGGTCTCACCATCGCCCTCTGCCATGAGGCAAGAAAGTTGCGTGTCTCACTCTGCATCTGTAGATGCTCAAGATACTACCATAAATTCCGGACTATAGAGCGCACCTGATTATAAGCTGCACCCAGGGAAAACAACAACCCCGTAATGGCCCGCCAGTGGGCCGCTTCTTGTAATCCACTCGTTTTGCCGAATTATTTCTGTTTACAAATAAAAAGACTGGTAAAATTAATCCCAATATGATAGTTAGCATTCCCCTTTTGATTGACACCTTTTCCATGATGAGAGTCTGCTCATGCTCATTTTATTCATGCACAAAGCCCGAAGTAACATTAAACTTGCGTCTTCCTTGACACATACTTTCCACATGTCTAAATCTCATTTTTACTGCGGCCTTTAGAAACCAATTCATAAATAAGCCGCATCATTGTAAAGTCGTGGCTTATAGTCCGGAATTTATGGCGATTGTATTAATGATATTTATAATTCTAAATTGATAGATTCTTAAAAAACAAAATCAGATTTTTTTTGACACAAAAGTTAAATGAGAAACAACTCGCATCAAATGAATATAACCATTTAATATATATTGATTTGATTTTTCCATGATTACAGGTTAGGGACATCCTCACCTGCTTCTACTTTTTTAAAGTTCAATTAGATAATTATCAATGTTGCCTAATACCTTTTGTATGTTTCATTTTCACAAATCCATATTGAATGAATGGCTTTGTTGTCATTACACAATAGTATAACAAAATTTAAGTGCATGTAAAATAAATGTACAAAGGAAAAAACGTTAAAAAAAAGATACATATATATATATATATATATATATATATATATATATATGTTAATGTTGAATGATATGTATGTGCATATTCACAGTAGTAGTTTTTACAGTTTGTTGTGCTCATCTTAACTAGGTGACAATATTGATTGTATTTATGTGCTTGGTGAAATTCGGCCCATTATATTTTGTATTAAAAATGGCCTGTTGCAGGAATATGACTCTGGAGAAGGAAATATTTCCTGCTGCCACTGACAGCCGTTTCATCCGTGCTGTGAGTATTTCTCCAGCTTCCGTCTGGTTTTCTAGCAAGTCTGTGATTTCTTTTCTTCTCCCTCCCCATTTCATGTCCCTCCAGGTGGGAATTCCCGCCATCGGCTTCTCCCCGATGAACAACACTCCCATCCTGCTGCACGACCACAATGAGTTTCTGAACGAAAGCGTCTTCCTGAGGGGCATTGACGTGTACAAGAAGCTCATCCCAGCTCTCGCCAATGTAGCTGCTTTTCCGAATGAGGATTAAATTCTCATATTTTACAAATACCAAAGAATAATGAGGACCATAAATCAGGCCTTGGCTATTTTGATTGTTTTCCTAATTCTCAGGTAATTCCGAACGACGGCTCACACAACAAAAACAACTCATGCTCAAATTTAAAGAAGAGACTCAACTTTATTTATGTTCTTGATGCAGTGAAGCCATAACAATGAACTCATTCATGGCCATTTCTTGAATTCTAAAAATAAATCGCCGGGGAAATGTCTAGTACAGAAAAACAACACAGGTTGCTGCGATTAAGACACTCGTTTGCATACTCTTGTCTGCAGCTGTCCATTTGAATCAAGTCCCGCATCTTACAATATGAATTAAATTGGCATTAACAAATACGCAAGTATGTGTGACAAAAACCTCTTATAAACAAAACTTGATGTACTCTACTGACTAAAATTCCGAACACTGTACGATCACACCAGGATGTACACAAGCTAAGTGATGCGACAGATTTCAAGTTCTCCCATTCCTTACGCAAATGATAAGGTGATAGAGACGAGACAAAGTATTGCTGCTACTACTACTACATAAAAATTGTTATACATAGGTGCATGGAATCTTTTTTTAAAAAGTACTACCGGTTGACAATATTTTAGCCTGGCAATAGGTGACAAATTATTGCGTATATTTTTCTTAACGAGCCGAAAACTGACGCAATATTGAGATATCAGTCCAATAACTGTCAGCCTGATAAATATTGTGTCCGCCTCCTTAGTTCGTAACTAGTGTTGGCATAGGTAACGTTTTTTTTATATGGTAGTACAGCTAGTATCAATACTTGGTCTCCTTTCTGTCAATTTGTTATGTGCGCAAGGGATGGGAGAGTTTAAGATCAGTTGCATGGCTCATGTGTACAGGCAGTCGTGATTGTAAAGGCTTCTAATTTTAGTCGGTACAGGACATTGAGTTTTGTATTTAGACTGTTTTTGTCGCAATCCCAATTTAATTAAAAATTGACTGCTGCGCTAGTGGATTAGGAAAGGCATAATGTGTTAATTTTCTGTACTGGACATTTCCCCGCTGATTCTGCCACCTGCCTGCCAGGAACAGGCTGCCACACAGGGAGCGCTGACGCGGGGCCCTGATGTCACCTTAGTTGGGAAGATCCTCAGGAAGGGCGGGCATTAGAAGTTGCAGTTCCTCACTAACATTCGCCACACAAAAACATAAAGAATAAGCTATATCGTACTATAAGCTTCAATGTTTAAAAGGTACAGTTAAAAAGTAACAGAATTTACGGTAATTTTCTTTTTTAAAGAGTTTCCACAGTTAATTTGTGTGTGCTTTGTCTTAAAAAGGCATTCGTTTTGGCATTGATCCGAGGGCAAGGTTTTTTAAACTTATCTATTGCCAAAGACTGTTATAGATGTAACATTTTTACTAGGGGTGAATAAGTTAATGAACTTCTCATCATTAAGATTCATTTAAGATTGTATAATTTATTAAATATATTTGATCACAACAGTCAAATGTTTGCAATTTATTGTTCACACTGACATTAACTTTGAGCAGGTTTCATGGCGAATTGCAGATTTGATGTTTAACCTGCAGCCATCTATCTGCTTAAGACAAGCAGTCAATTGGTGATATATAGAAAATGTCAAGACTGGTAGTTTATCATTTTGATAAGAATGTTTGATAACATGCTCTTCAATTGACTGACAACCCAAAGTCACCCGAGCTGAGCCCCAGCAGGGTTCCCGCAGATCTTTGAAAAGTCTTAAAAGAAATTGAATTCATTATTCTAAAAATGAGGCCTTAATTGGCATTAAAAATGTCTTGAATCTAATTTTCAAAAGTCCTAAAAATGTGAACACAAGATGTACATTTGTTTGAACTCAAAAGATTAAATAACATGTATCAATTGTCTTCTTTAATAATACACTGATTTAATTTTGTGGCAGCATGGCGTGTCAACTATAACAGAACTATCAAAAGGGTTATGTAGTTTCAGTCGGGCCTTTTAGCGCAGACGCATCTTGTGTCTGCCCACAATAGACATAGTAACTTAGGACAGAGACGTTTACTTTGGACATTGGAAAAGTCTGTTTTAGAAAGAAGGGGCTGTTCCATTACCGTTTCTTGCTATAGCCATAAGCTGTGCCTGGTAATGTGTACGAGGCACAAAACATGTGCGCAAGAAATACTTTTTTGTTTTTGTTTTGTGTGTTTCATTTGTCTTTTTTTTTGTCTAGATCCTGAATTTCATTTAAAAAGGTATTAACAAATTATTTTAAGAGTCTTTAATTTAACTTGGTTAAAGCTGTGGGAACCCTGCCCACCACCCCCTGACCAGAATATGAAAGAATGTTTGATACCACTTTAGAAAACTTTAACTTTTGCATTGTATCCTTTTTCTCTTCTCTTGCTTACTGGATTCCAGAGGACATGAAAAGGACAGAAATTTAATAAATGTTTTAGGTCTGATCTGTTAATCTGTCAAAATAATGAATGACGTCATAACATTTGCCTTCAGAATTGTGCCTAATGATTCAATTTTAAGCGAGTATTCTAACCAGAAAACTATCTCATCTCATCAGCCGTACCGCTTATCCTCATTAGGGTCGCGGGGGGCTGGAGCCCATCCCAGCCATCTCCGGGCAGTGGGCAGGGGACACCCTGAACTGGTTGCCAGCCAATCGCAGGGCACACAGGGACAGACAACTCATTCGCTCATTCACACCTAGGGACAATTTGGACCAGCCAATTCACCTGAAATGCATGTTTTTGGAACGTGGGAGGAAAGCGGAGTGCCCGGATGAAAACCCACGCAAGCACGGGGAGAACTTACAAACTCCGCACAGGAAGTCTGGAGCTGGATTTGAACCCACGACAGGTTCCCATGACATGAACTGTGCCGTACAAGCGCTAACCACTGCGCCGCCGTGCTGCCAACCAGAAAACTATACCTGATAAAAATACTTATTTACTACTGGAGCCGAACTTTACAAAGGTTGAAAAGCGGTTGCTACGGGCGTTGCCTAGCTGATGCTCAAGTAGACCTTACCTTGCTAACTCAGTTTTGTTGGGTGCCAAATAGCTTCTCGGGCACAAGCTAGCCATTTTTATTATTATTATTTTATTAATCCTAAGCAGTCTGCGTACTGCTTATGCAGTTTGCTTTGACAGGGTTGTAGACTGAAAGGCTAATGCATGCTGCCAGAAGTCCACCATTGGGTAAAAAAAAAAGAAAATGAATAAGACCTACCACTTCCTCGCCTCTAGTTTGGTCTTGTTGTCCAACGTTGTGGTTCTGGTTCCAGCGAGTCAATGGGACTCTATTATTGCTACCTTCAATCTTATGCCTCGAAAGGTAATTTTTCCAGCTTGAGACTGTCTCCTGTGCTTGTTTTGTTTTCCACAAGTACGTTTCCCTGACCCACCTCCTCTGGATCGACTCCCTTCTGCCTGACCAAGAAACGACCTGTGACATCTTGAAAAGTTAGTTGATTAAATTACGAATATAAGTTATCCAGAGAAAATTGAGCTGGTTTAAATACCAGACCGATTGCCAAACTTATCCCAAAGTTTCCCTGTGCAAACCATTTTTTTGCAATGGTCATGAGTTGTGATCAAAATTAAACCAATGTCTTGTAAAGTAGCCTCCCTCCAAAAATGAATTTTTAATGGCAAACCAACAATGTGACAATTTTCCTTAAAATTGCATGAACATAAAACAGGGCTGGTATCAATACTCTTCTCATTGTTACATTTAAAGCATTTTAAGGTATTAATGCCGTTTTCTTAATTCCCTGTTTGCAAGTTATTGATATGTTTTCGATCAGTTAGAACTTTAAAGATATATTCCCTTTGAAAAATAATCTTAAATGGCAGATGTTTATAACTCAAATAAACACAAATAACAGGGTTTGTAAACATCAATGACCACTTGTTATTAGTTCTGTCAGGTTTACAAACAATAAAATAATTGTGTTTTGTTTTTGTTTCATTTCTTTGTTTAATCTTACCTAAAAGTTGCAGAAAAAAGGCCCAATCTATGTGAATTTCCCTGCGGGGATCAATAAAGTATATATCTCTCAATCTGTGGCGTGCCAACACCACTAGATGGCGCTGGGGGACTGATTACCTGATTGGGTGCACCTGATGTGCATTAAACTGAAGGATTTAATGACGTAACAAACTGTACTCCAACGTCTGCACCACTCTCTAAGAACCCTGGACATCTCTTTTATGAATAGTAAGACTTTGTGACTGCATTTTTTGTACTTTGTTTTTGTTACCCGTTATTCAATTCCTTTCTCTAATATGTAAAAGCAGCGTCTTTTGTTACTTCCCTTGTCCCCACTGAAAACTGGCAACTTGACATGCCTGTCTGAATTTGGATCTTCTCCGCCCATTATAACACATAGGTATTTTTAAGGGGTCAGTTGGCTCCTCAGATTGGTAACAAACAAAAATAACAGTGTTGATTCAAATAATTGGCAAAAATGTATGAACTATTACATAAACATGCATTTCTTTTACATAACATGATTAGGGCTGCAACTAACGAATATTCTAATAATCAATGAACCAGTCAATTATTTCATCGATAAATCTATTTTTTAAACATATTTTTAATTTCCTCCACTTTATTTAGACATTTAAGTTTTAGACAGAAAGAAAAAAAGGTGCACAAAACAAAGTATTCTGTGATATAAAACAAAAGAAAATCCAAGTGTTTGTCTAATAGCTTAACAATAAACAATGCATACAAATATATGCTATACATTTGCAAACAAGTAAGATACAATCTTTTAAAAAACGTCTCATGGTGCCCCCTGCCAGAACAAAGTGTTTCTACAAGCATGTCCCCTCAACACTACTCTCTTTTTATTTTTTTATTTTTTTTCCATTGAATTAACATGCTTAGTGGCACATAAGTCGCATGACACAACGAATTGATAATAAAGTTTGTCGCCAACTCTTTTGATAATCAATCTCAATCTATTCTGGCAATAAGTTGTTGCAGCCTTCAACATGATCTTCACCTAAAGGGAGCAAACTAAATTGTCAGCCATCTTGCTGCTGCCTACGATACCTCCATCCATCCATTATCTGCTCCGCTTCTCCCCAGTAGGGTCGTGAGGGTGCTGAGCCCATCCCAGAAATCCTCGGGCAGAGGGCAGGGAACACCCTGAACTGGTTGCCAGCCAGTCACAGGGCACAGAGATAGACAACTCACTCGCTCATTCACAGCTAGGGACAATTTGGACCGGCCAATCGACCTGACATGCATGTTCTTGGGAATGTGGGAGGAAACCGGAGTGCCCGGAGGAAATCCACGCAAGCATGGGGAGAACATGCAAACTCCACACGGGGAGGCTGGACAACCAGCCGCCGTGTCACCACCTACCTAAAACGTCAGAGGCTGGGCATGTCGAGTCGCCCTAGTTTATAATCCTCCCTGCACTTTTTTTTAGGACCCGTTTTAGGTTGCACTACACTACCCAATACAGTGACATCTGGTGGTCAAAAATTACAGTGTCCTTTGAAAACTAGTTTAATTCAAATTAAGAAAAAAAATGCTTTTACAGTTACAGGAATTGAAGTTAACTCACTGTTTTTGGAACACCCACTACTATAAGATAAACCACAAAATGTGATGTATGGTAATGATATGTGAGTGAGAAATGTTCTCTTATTTTATCAGTACGGCTGTTTACGTGACGTTTAAGTTCTCCTTCACAGTTCAGCTCCCTTTGGAGATGTGGTCCAATTAACAGTGTTTGCCTCTCCGAGGGAAACTGGCGGGAGAGCTTCGCAGTCAGTAATTAGTCTTGGCTCGCCCCAGGACATGACAGCTGCCTTAACAACCGGGGAAGCCGGCAGGGACGTGACCGAGCGGGCAAAACATAGGTGCAGCTATTGGCTTAAAGAGGAAATGTCACTGCGATATTAATGGTGCAATACACAGGTCTGCCGCGTTTTTTATTAGAACTACTACATTGATTCGTGAAAATGATACCACTCTTATACAACCTTCTAAAAACAATGGAATGAATAAGAAAAAGTATAATCACATTTGCACAGGGCTCACAGTAACTGCCAAGGCTATAAGTGCACCACAAGTGGTGTGTCTTGGGCAAGTACAGCCTGGCAGCGCCCATCCCTAACCAGGCGTTTTTGGGAGGTTGGGTTTTGCTCTCCCCCCACATGAAACAGTACTGGTTTCTGAGGTTACCAGTAGCAGGAGAATCCTCCTGATCTGACTCTGTTACAGCACCTTCATCATCTGGTCACTTTTGTTTTTGGGTGTACAGCATCATTTTGCTTTTCAAAAATGAGCTAGACCTTGGCAATAACTGGCTGTGTTTGTTTGACAATACCGACCCGAGATTCTAAATCACTTGGGTAAAACTGTTTGGTACAGATATTTTGTGTATCACATAGTACACTACGCATTGCATTATTTTGGGGATTTCATATTTTTATTGCAATATAAAGTTTGTGGAGACGACATTACGTCCTTTGCTTTTGTGACATGATAGATTATATATGTTAATGATCATGACCAACTGTTTTTTTAAATTGGCAAAATATATTCCCATCACTGTTAAGCTATCTGCTTACCCGAGGCTCCATAATGATAGTGTTAGCCTTTTGTCTTGAATTTGTAATTTAGTTCTCTAGGGTTTTGGGAGGACGGGTGAGTACCGATATTAGCCACCATATCTGTATTAGTAGCATCCTTTTCTTCAAGGTATTGGTAATATGGACAGCTGCCCTCTCGTGGCGGTTTCCCGATCAAGAGCAACAGATCAGAGCAATATTGTCATTATTTAAACGTCAATATTAAAATATCACAATAGACGTTTTGAAGCGGAAAGATAATTTTATGTACTGTACTGTTCATCCATCCATCCATCCATCCATTATCTACACCGCTTATCCTCAGTAGGGTCGCGGGGGGGGCTGGAACCCATCCCAGCCATCTCCGGGCAGTGGGCAGAGGACAGCAGTGTGCCATAGACTTTTTGCCAGCCAGTCCCTTAATTGCCTGGGTCGTCAGGGCACCACTGATGACACAACTCTGGACAGCTCTTGAATATGGTTCCTGGCCTGAGGTTTGGTTGTAGCAAAGTTGGCACCAGTCCATATCTGTTGTCTATTCTTTTTCGGTTTTATTGTTTAATATCTTGTGCATTCATTCAATATGGTTAGTGTAAAGTATAAATGAAAGTGGACCAAGAAAGCTTGATGCAGTTGAGAAAATGGTCGTAACGCTTTTTCTCGGATACTTTTTACCACGGAGAAGGACCTTTTGGAGCTCATCTTCCAAAAGTAAGTTAAACTCAACTTTTTTTATCTTTATAGAGCATATTATTTTATGAAATGTTTATTTTTTTAGTACAAAACAATACAGGTTACTTCTACAAGCCTTAAACATACTTATATAAACCTTAAACACACAAAATATAGCACTGAAGCAACTCACGAAGAAATTCAACCTACGAACGATCTCCTTTGTAAGTAGGGAAGCGTCTGTAATGAGATCTCTGCAGAAATGTGTCGAGTGTAAACACTTTTCTGACATACTGTAAATCTGCCATGTGGGGCTGTGGTTTCAACTATTGTGGCCATAAATTTGTGGTTCTAGTGGTTAATGGTGATGTTTATTGTGATACCTTAGGGGGTTTTGGTCATTACTTGTGCTTTTTTATGTGCTGATTTCCATCCCAAGTGGATTGGTTGTTTGACCAGATCGGAGTCCCTGTTCTGGCAAAATCATCAGCAAAACAGACATTTGCGAAGTTATATCCCCCTAGGCTGACTGTACCTTCATGTTGGTCCAGGCCTTCGGTCATGATCTTCTCCAGGAAACTATTAAATAAAGTCTGAGAGAGAATGCAGCCTTGTTTTACATGGACTGTGGTTTGGAACCATGCTCCACTGGTGCCAGTGGCGCACAGCTATTGAATGATCTGAACTAGTTTCTGACCCATATTGTACGTACGAATGGTGGCCCACAAGGAGGCTTGCGATTCTCTGTTCTTTAAATCCACGAAGATGCTATTAAAGGTTTCTCTGGTGTTGGTGAAACTTCTCACAAAGGATGCGCGGATAAAAAATCTGTTCTGTAGTGCTGCTTCCTGTCACCAGTGTGTTCTGCAGATCCATTCCTTCTTTGCTTCTCTTAAGCTCTTACTAATTTTCTTGTTGGCTGCTCAATACTTGGCTGCTCCTTAAAGGCTGCTTTGTTTCTTAATGAGTTCTCACCTAGTGTCGCACTGTTGGAAAACAGTACTAAACTCACCTTTATATAAAGGATATAAGTGCTTCAGCTGGTACAAAATGCCGCAGCGAGGCTTTTAACTAGGACAAAAAAGTACGATCACATAACACCGATTTTGGCTAACCTGCATTGGCTCCCAGTTAGCCATAGATGTGATTTCAAGGTTCTCTTAGTATTGTACAAAGTCATACATGGACTTGCTCCCTCTTATCTTTCAGATCTGATTTGCCCCTACGTCCCGGTCCGAAGCCTACGATCTGAGAGTTCCGGTCTTCTGGTGATCCCAAGAGCAAAGAAGTGTTCTGCTGGTTCGAGAGCGTTCTCCATCCGGGCACCGGTGCTGTGGAATGCTCTTCCCCCTGAGATCCGATCTGCAACCTCAGTGGAAATGTTTAAATCTAAACTTAAAACTCACTTCTACTCCATAGCATATGAATAACCTACTCTTCTCGTCGGCTGAAAAAATAGTCTGTGTAATATAGTGTAATAATCTGTGAAGCCCTTTGAGACTCTTCGTGATTTAGGGCTATACAAATAAAAATGACTTGACTTGACTTGACTGCTGTAACTTCCTTTTGGCTGATAAGATCAGGTATTGTGAATGAACAATTATAAGAATGGAAATTTTACATTATTGTAATTTTTTAGGCCCACATTTTTAAAGTTGGGTAGAAATATGTCTCAGTATCTGGTATCTGAATCAGTCACTAATCATAAGTTGTGTCAAGAACCGGAACAGGATGAGGACCCAAATGTGTGACGTTTATCACACAAGCCATTTATTTTACGGGAAATGGGGAGTTATGCACGTTAGGCAGCAGTCTGGCGTGGAACGATAGGAAGCCAGAGGCCGACAAGATCGATCCCAATTGCCCCAGCAGATATCAGACAGATGGGGTCGATACCAGACAGACGGGGTATATATCAAAACAGGATATCGAAATTAAACAGGACAAACTAGACTGGAACAAAAGTGGAAACTGAAATTTAACAGGACAAAATAAACGGGAACAGTACCGGACAGGAAATACCAACAGGAAACAAGACCGAGTCAAAACCCACGCCTTGCGGGGCAGAGGTTTGTTGACGGACTGTCAAAGGAAGAGTGAGAGCACTGAGCTTAAATAGACAGAAAGCCAATCTGTTAACTAGCCGCAGCTGGCGCCACACGGGCGGGGCCAATTTTGCGCCATGGCAACTGTGACAAGTTGAGCATTGTACTTTGGATTTTTTTGTATAAATGTAAAGCACATTGAGTTTTATTTCACTCTCTGAAAAGTTCTACAAATACATTTTGATTTGAAATAACAATTTCATGAAGTTGTGGCACACGATAGAAAACAAACCCTTGTATTTCCAAGTTCACCCTACTTTTGTGTGTATTCCAGGCTGTACTTTTGCACTTGTTTTTGAGGAATAAAGAAAAAATCGACATGGATTACACTAATTTTAAGTAATGAGATAAGACAATAAATATGTGAGAAAGTTTACATAAAATGAAGCTTAGGAGATTACGCGCATGTACCAGTCGTCCCACTGAGCAGAATTTCTTCCCCTCCTAGGCCTCGCTGGGCGTCGTCGCTTACAATTGCCTTAATGTTTCCCATGAAATGTCAGGCACTTGCTGCAACAACTCTCTCGACTTCTGCTTTGCTTCGACATTTGCATCGGCTTGCAAAATTGAAACTTAAAAATTGCACACATTGAACGTTATTTGTGATAAAGGTTGCTAGAGACGAGATCAGCCACGATGTTGAAGGGGGTAAAGAGACAATTTCTACCGACCATCCATTAAAAAACATTGCGGTATTTTATTCCTGTGTCCTCCGTGGGTTTGGAACTGGAGCAAATGTTTTTATTTTATTTTCCTTCCTCCGTTTCATACGAACCTCTGCCCGGTACGGTAGTCCAAAGTGCCACGTCATAACAACGTGTCTCGTGAGTCATATTTATTAATGAAACTACATTTGATTCATCATTTGATTGGCAGAGCAAGAAAGCAATATGTAAACTGTAGCTTAGTCAAGCCAAGTCATCTTTATTTGTATAGCCTTTCATCACAGGAAGTCTCAAAGGTCTGTATAGACTACAGACTACCCTGACACCATCCCATGATCTGAAACTGACATGCGGGCAAGGAAAAACTCAAAAACCTCAGTATGAGGAAAACATCAGCTATAGAATATGATCGTATTATAAGCCCAGATCTGGACAATTCCACTAAGGTTGCAGGTTGAATCTCAGAGAGCAGATCATTCTACAGCATTGGGGATTGCTCTACAGGGATGTCAAACTCATGTTAACCCAGGGGCCACACGATGGAACAAACATTCTGTCGGGGGCCGGACTAGTAGATTAAAGAGAAAGAAAAAGAGAGATAAAGAAATAAGAGAAAGAGGGAGGGAAAAGGAGAGAGGGTGAGACAGAGAAAGAAAGAGAGAGAGGGAGAGAGCGTGAGAAACAAAAGAGATAAAAAAGAAGTCGTGAGAGAGGGGGAAAGAAATGAGAGGAATAAAGAAATCCAAAGAGCAATAGAAAGACAGAAGAAGAGAAAAGAAAGTGCAAAGGATAGGAAGAGAGAAAGAGAAAAGGAAAAAAAGAAGTTAGAGCAAATGAAGTTAAAAAGACACAGAGAGAGAAAGAGACAAAGAGCAACAAAGGAAGAGAAAAATAGAGACACAGAGAGTGAAAGAGACAGAGAGTGGGAGAAAGGGGGTGAGAGAGAGAGAGGGAGAAAGAGGTAGAGAGAGAGAGAAACAAGTACAATGTCTTTGTCTTTCCTGGCTTAGGCAACATCAAGTTGACATATTTTAACCTGAAGCTTGTTTTTCTCTTGCGCTTCTCTGTGTGTTGTCTCGCGGGCCAGATTTAATCCCTTAGCGGGCCTGATGTTGACACCTGTGCTCTAGAACCTGCGGGTTTCTTCGTGGCTCTTGGGATCACTAGTAGACCAGCATTTTCAATAGAAGAAAATGTTTTATTGTCTTCAGAGTTGGGACTCGGGAGGATTACTTTGAAAATGTAATACAGTTACAAATTAAAATGTAATCAGTAACAAAATCTGAAGACTATAAAATTCAAGTAATTTTACTAGATTACTTTTGTGTATTACTTGCGAGTGTGTGTTGGATTGAGACTGCAGAGACAGAGGGGAGCAAACTGCTATTGTGACACCGGACTTTAATATTGTCCCCTGTTGTGTGTAGCATAAAATTGCTTTGAAATCAAATTGTAATCCTGCAAAGCAATCCTTATTTTTCCAAAACGTACTTTTAATTCGATTTTCTTTTTTTCAATCCCAATTAACACCGTTGCATGTATTCCGTTACTCCCTCTGCCTGATTTTTAACCTTAAAGGGAAAGTGTGTTGTATTTACTGCCTCTTAGTGGTGCAAAAAAAAACTTCATTTAGTAAAAGAAAAACATTGATTTGAATTATAAGCAAAAATATATGACAACCATCTGGTCCCGCCCCTTGACACCGGCTGACACAGATTGTCTTAATGACGTGTGTGATTCATAAGGGCTCGTTTTGGGACTGCCGGTTGCGAGATCATTTTTCTGTTCTGCATTGTTCTGTTTGGCTCTGTTCTGTTTTGTTTGACTCGAAGAAGACCTGTCACGCCCGTTTGTCTGAGTTAGTACCTTTAAGCCTGTTTTGTGAGTATTACCTACTCTGAGTTCCTGTTTGCCTCTAAGCCTGTTTTTGTTTTGTTTTTGGCCCTGCGTGTTGGACAACTTTTATTTTCTAAATAAAAGTAACTGATCGTTACGCAATTGAGTTCACCCTTCCTGCCTCCTCGGTCCGGCTTCTTGACAATAAGTCTATTTGCTCCTCCTTTGAATTAAAGCACCAATAAATAGCTAAATCTCCATTATGGAAAAAGAAAATACCAGATGTCTTTAATATTGGACACCTGTAAAGATTGCATAATATGTCAGTTAGGGATTTTGACTAGTATATCCTGTTGTTTGTTATTCTGACTAGTACGCATTGTTTACATTGGTGTCTCTGTCGGACAATAATGTTGCTGTTCTTTGAGGTGCACATTCTTTGAGGCGTATTTGCTTTCTCCTAACCTAGGAGTTTTGATAAAAATAAGGGGCACATGGAAGGGCTTTTAGAACAGATTTTGGCATTGTAAATGTGTTTTTCTCGATTCCTTCCACCTGTTCAGTCAATCGGTGCGTTTGAGAGGGACAACATCTCATTTTATTTCGATTTTGTTGGTTTTATTTCCTTATTCTGACAGAAATATCATTTTCAAAACAGGCGTCAGTGACCTGATTAGAATATTAGTGATTAGGGAAAGGAGAAGTGGAAAATAACGACAACAACGATTGAGGTAAAGAATGAAGTGATGTTGTAAGTGTGTTTTATAGAAGCTGTGCTGAAAGGTACAGTCAATGGTTTTCAAATGTTAAATTTTTAAATTGTTACCAGTATATTACTCTTTATTGATTAAATTATAGTAATGTTTAGGTATTATGTTTGGGTACACACAATATTTAGAATTTATTTTAGCATGCGGCTTTATTAAAGCAGTTCTAGGGGGTCACTTATATCGGACATAGGCTTATATGCGAGTATATATGGTACTTCAAGTCATATTGGTTTGATAGTCATCTTTTTAAAGATGGATATGTTTTAATACTTCTGATTTAAACGGCTCAATCCTTTCACTGGACACAAGTTTTCTGGTTTGTGTCGCAGCTTGTAATTTGTGTGGAATGGGTCCCGAAGTCAGACCGGCTGAGAAGCACTGTACAAAATTATGAACTTATCAGCTTGACTTGCTATTAACTTGCTAGGGGATGCAGTGGGCGCTAATACCATCCTTGGTTTTACTATCATCCTCTAATATTAAGCAAGAGAATTGCATGCCTCAGCACACTAATATGTTACATACTCATTGTATTAATACAACTCACACTGTCAATATTCTTTTGAAAAGGAAAAGTCCAAAATTGTGAAGTTAAGTAAGGATGAACTTCAACAGTGAATAAATATAACCACTTAATGATAACAATTATGTTGATACTGTGAGGACCAGAACAGAAGGAGGACCCAGATGCGTAACGTTACTCACAAGTTTATTGAGATATAGAGGAAAATCAGCGCCAGCGATCCAGTGCTCGCTGGACGCGGGATGCAAGCTTCTCACTGGATCGGAGTGTGTTCCGAATGCGGAGGTGGATCTTCCGGAGCGGGTGATCGTAGCATGCTTAGACAGGAAAAACAGGTTGTTAGCTGGGAACGGGCTATCAGAACGTGGTAGGGTCAAAAATGGGTCGTTAGCCAGGACGGGAGATCAGAATGTGGTCGGGGTCAAAAAACAGGTCGTGCAGCAGACAAACGGGGAAATCAGGAACGGACGAGTGGAAAATAGGTGACAAAACGGGATCGACGGGAGTCAGAGTCAAAAATGCTTGCCTTGTGAAAACAGAGGTTCGCTGACGGACTGACAACAGGTAAGTGAAAGGACTCAAAGAGCCTAAATAGGAGGGGGAATCAATCAGGTAACCAGCAGCAGCTGGTGCCAAACGAGCGAGCACACGTGAGTGTGATGAGTAATCATGACAAATACATATAATTTAAAGTAAGCTTTCAGGAAGAACAAGGTCACTGTACAGTGAATAAAAACAGTGATATCAATAAAAACAGACAATAAATACAAAAAAAAGAAAAACAAAGTACAGTAAAAAAGGGTGGACCTTGTGACTAGCTTATAATATACAGACAAGACTGAAAAGGTGAGTTTTGAGGTAGGTTCAAATGTAATTCCATGATGAAAAGTGAGGCACAACCTGAACTGGCTCCTCGGACGGCACGTCTCTGCACAACAAATCCTTGCAGGTTTCTTTGGAGTCCATTGCGCAAAGCGCAAGAAATCCCAACCCCTGCGCCGCAATATTTCCCTGTTGCATTAATCAACCCGTCAAGGCAGTTGCTGCCATTTAATCTAAATTAATGAACACTGGCGAGACTTCTAAATATCCTCTATTCAATACAAAATTCATGAATACAAGCGATGCCACATGTTTTCAACATGTTTTTTTGGCGGTGAACCAAAACAGATATGAATTATTGAAAATAATCCTGCATACATGGTCAAAAGTTTGTCTTCAGCTCAGTTCAACAAAAAGAGTTAAGTTGATGATTGTAAACACAGAAATTCTGTTGGTATTATACAAAACCATGCATGGACTCGCTCCCTCATATCTTTAAGATTTAATTTCCCCCTGTGTTCCTAACCGGAGCCTTTTCTTTTTAACTGCTGGTCTACTCGTGATTCCAAGGGCCAAGAAAAAAATCTGCGGATTCGAGAGCGTTCTGTGTGGTGGAATGCTCTTCCCTCTGAGATTCAATCTGCAACCTCAGTGGAACTGTTAAAATCTAAGCTTAAAATACACGTATATTTTAAAGCTTATTGAATGACCTATAATTTATGTTGACAATATTTCTGTATTGTTTGTCAATGCTACATCCATTTTGGACTGGTAATCCTGGAAGAGGGATTAACTCATGTGCGGTCCCTTCTCAAGGTTTCTTCATTTTCCTCATGTTGAGTTATTTGAGTTTGTCCTTGCCCTCATGTCGGTTTTAGATCAAGGGATAATAATAGTCTGTAGTTTGCAATAGTCTGTGGTCCGTGCAGCCCTTTGAGACTCCTTGTGATTAAGGGTGTCACAAATAAACACCGGACTTGAAATATTTTTTAACTGACGTTAACCAAGCTTGTACATGATGGCAGATACAGAACTGTACTTAAATTAAAACCTTTGAGAGTGATAAATGTGCAAAAAAAACGCTGAAATAAGGAAAGGGGCAAATACTTTTTCATGGCACTGTAGCCTCAACCAAAACCCAAATAGGTCAAAATTGACTTCAATTGGTGGGTGATGGGGCAGCACGGCAGTGCAGTGGTTGGAGGAGCCGGCACACCAACTTGCGGAAAGACGTGGGCCAAGAGAAGAAAGGCTGAGAACTTCAGAGGAGGCTTGAAAGAGACTCGAGCGACACTAATTCGACTAATTTGACTAATTCGGCCATTTTCGATGGAGTACACTTAGCTAAATTGTTAAAGAAATTAAATCTGACCCCGTGATAAAATGTCAGCTATCCTTGTTACTCTTTTCCATCAAGAAACGAGCGCGCATTGTTGGGTGTATGTAGGTTGTGTTTGGTTAATGGAGACAGATAACTTATTCAAACAATTTGGTAAACGATAAATTTTAATATTTAAAACCCAACAGTAGAGACGCATTTTGTATGTAATTGCACTAATCCGTTCCATCCCCTTCAAAAGTACAGTATTGTTTTTTAATGAACCATGAAAGAGCATCAGAACATGAAACAAACACAGGTTAAAATTAGATTACCCATAATAAGATAGATAGATAGATAGATAGATAGATACTTTGTTCATCCCCGAAGGGAAATTCACATTTCCAGCAGCATCCCTGAGCTGAGAACAATCGAGAACAATCGAAAATAACACGGGAGCTGCTGGAGTGGCTGCCATTCGTGACGGCGCCGGAAGAAAAGATTCAATTTGAATCATGTACAAACAAACAAACAATTGAATCATGTACAAACAAACAAACAAACAAAATATTCATGTTTCAATAAGTGGAGTGTTAATAAAATGGGGGGAAAATAATACTGATATAACCAGGTAAAACTAATTTTAAGTTACCTGTCCAAATGAATGTTGTGCCATCTCACCTTTCCCACTCTCTCTCCTCTCACCTTTCCCACTCTCTCTCCTGCAGTTGACTTGCTGCTGCTCGCTCCTGAAACTAATACTTACCTCTTTGTGTATTGTGCAGTCCCTTCTCTAGACAAGGTCTCACTCGGGTACAATGACAGTGAGTTGTGAGATCTCCTGATGTTTCCTAAAACATTTCTATGCAGTAAGGTGGATGTTTAAAGGTGAGGTGCATCGGTTGAGGTGTCCTTAAAAGAGCTGAAATGTCATTATTTTCTCTGTTGAGTATGTGTTAAATATGCTGAACTGAGTTTGAAGAGTTCTTATTGTTAGGGTCTGGCGTGCCTCTGTCCACAAGAGGGCGCCTAATTTGTTTGTAATTGGGAGGTGTGGGGTGATTGCACCCGATTAGCCTCAACCTTTATATAGACATTTTGGGACAGCATTCAGTGTTGGGTGATTTTCATTTTCGCTTTTGTTTTTCCCATTACAATTTTCCAGTTCATCCTGCTTTCTGAGATTTGTTTTATTGTTTATTGATTCTGACCGTTTGTTACTTTATCAAGCATCTTTGTGATTAAACACAGTCATTTTTGAGCACTGTGAGGTTCCTGCTTACCTGCGTTTGGGTCCACCGGGAAAATCACAACACAGCACCAATCTGTTTCTGTCTTACATTTAGCAAAGCTGTTTGGGCGGAACACATTAGGTAAGAGGAATGGAGGAACAGAGAGATTGGTGGAGAATGTGGTCATGCTCAGCCCTGCGTTTTTTTGTTTTGTTTTGTTTCTGTTTGGTACTTATCAGTAGGAATGGGGGGAGAGTGCATGATGTTTAATTCATGTTCCAGTTTTGTTAGTCTAGCACGAAAACGGTGAAAGTAAGAAAAGGCCTGGTAGCAGGTACATCAAAACCAACAAGCACATCCAATCCTATCCACAGGTCCGGCTTACCTTCAATTCGTAATGAAGTTGGATAGGTGAAGGCGTTGAGATGGTGGGAGGTATCCCCCTCGGGATGGCACAAACCGGTTTGGCATTTTTCCTGGCAGTTGGAAAGCCGTCGGTGACCCTCCAATGTCATGATTACTGATGTGGGGCACCTCGGTCTGATCCATTGGCGCTAACGGCCTCGGACGGTGATTGGTTCCTGAACTCTTTTTAAACCCCTGTCTTCCTGTCGACGATTGTCAGTTCATCTGCGAACCTCAGCCCCACGCTAGGCAAGCACTTTTTGACCCCTGACTCAATCCTGTCCCGTTTCCCGTTTGATTCCTGGCGCCGACCTCTTTTCTGAACTTGATTACGTTTCTGCTCCTCCGTCCCGGCCATCGACCTGTTCGTCCCCCGCTCTCGACACTGTCTTCACTCGCCACAGAATGTGCCACTTCCGCGTTCCGAGCAATCTGCTACCTGTGACCGACGATCACCGGATCGGGGTGCAAGCCCTTTCCTCCTTCTAAATAAAGCTGAGTAAACTAAACAAGTGGGTCCCGTCTCTGACAAATAAACATACAATGAGAGGTACATAATGTTAAAAAACTAAGAATAAAGGAAATAATAGAAACATTCATGTATCTTTTTGCCTCATGTTTGTTGAAAAAGTTATCCAATGACGTCTGCTTTTTCTGGCTTTCAACTAGGCAGACGTAGCAATAGCCTGACCCATCAACACTCTTCCGAGTGATTCCTTCCCACAAATTCCGAGACTTCATCAGATTTTGCCCAAATGAAAGACAAGGCTGGTTGAATAACGGCTGTGTCCTCCATGCCATCTTGCTGGAAAGCCTCCCCCTCCTCGCCTTGGAACTCTAAACTGTGATGGTGAAACAAAGAGAATGCTGGGAACATGCACGCGCACTGGGTTGTCAGGGAGTTTTTAAGCGATAGCCTGTTTGTTTATGTTCGCTAAACTCTGGAAGCGGCGAATAGCAGCGCGAACTGTGCTGTGTTTTTGACTTTAACTAGAGGCCATGTTTTCTCGTTCAGGTACTTTGTAACCTAAAACTTTCATAAGTAGAGACATTCGTAAGTACAGGTACTCCACTGTAATATATTCTGGTGTAAAAAAATGAACTGAACGTAGGGAGTATTGTTTCAGCTCCTTCTAATAGCATTTATTCACGCTGCCTGCACGGACTTTTGACACTGACAAAGCAGCTCCTTGCAGCTTTTTGCGTGGAAAAAAAACCCCTCAATTTATGCAAACCCCACGTGGCCATGTTGTTAAAAATAAAACCTCAACTTGATGCTTCGCTGTTGCCTGGTGAGCGTGAACGCGCTTTTCTCTGTCCAGAGAGAAGAGAGCGGGCGACGTGCACGCGCAAGCGTGTTGGAGGAATCTAATGAGGATGGGGAAGAGGAGGAGGAGGAGAGGGAGGTGTAGCAGGAGGAGGAGGAGAAGCAGAAGGAGGAGGTGAAGGAGGAGGTGCTATTTATGTGGGAACGGGAGCAAAGACTCTGCAGTGTCTTGTAGTAATGGGAATTCCTGCTATTTTAAAGAAACGGCTCTTGCGGCTCACAAAAAAAGAGCCATCTCTTTTGGCTCCCAAACAGTTATCAATAATAATAAAAGATTGTCAACCAAATTAATCCCATCTGAGAATGTATTATGCTACTAGTTTGTAATAACTTTTATTGTTTCATTATACTGAGACTGGTTGACAACCAATTCAGGTTGTCCCCTGCCCACTGCCCGAAGATGGCTGGGTAATCTTTTACCTAATTTGAACTCTCAAATTTGTTTATACAGTAGTAAGCAGACAACACCGTGATGATGCCAGTCATATTGACCAGTCACAAGCACCTTCGAGAGAGAGGGAGAGAGAGAGAGAGACAGGTTAATAGAGAAGGGATAATATAGAGTAATAAAGAGGGAAGGAGAGATTGATACCGAGAAAACAGGAGAGAGAATGAAAAAGAGAGGAAGACAGAGAAAGTGAGCGAGGGAGAGGGAGAGGGAGAGAAAGAGAAAGAAGAACAAAGACTGAGATAGTGAAAAACAAAGAGAGACCAATAGAAAAAGGAGACCAAGAGAGAGAGAAAAGAGAGATAGCGCGAGAGAAAAATAGAAAAAAGAGGAAGTGAGACAAAAAGAGATAGTGAGAAAGAGAACAAGAGCAACAGAAAGAGAGATAAAAAAGTGAGTGAAAGATAATGGGAAAGGAGAGAGAAAGGATAGAGGGAAAAGGGGAAATAGAGAATACGAGAAAGAAAAGGTAAAATAGAGAGAGAATGAGAGGGAGAGAAAGAGGGGGTAAAGAAATTAATAGAGAGATATAGAGAAAGGAAAATAGAAAGAGAGAGACGAATAGAAAAGATAAAGAGAGAGAAATAAGAAAGAATGTGAGAAAGAGAAAGCTAGAGGAAGAGATAGTGAACTGGATAAAGATAGACAGAGAAAAGGAAAAGGATAGAAAAAAAGAGAGAGAGAGAGAGAGAGTTAAAAATGCTCCGTAAACCAGATCTCGTCGCTCACTTCAAAGATCCGTCTCAAAGAGCCGTTTGGTTCTCGAACGACACTCCATCAGTGTCTTGGCAGCAGCATTCTACCGTAGTGCATCTCGCACCGCCCGTGATGCCTTCACGGCCGAAGGCTTCCAGCTCCTCCCCCGTGTCCGCTCGTGCAGACGCGGAGATGATTATGAACTCGCCCGACTACTGAGCCGCGGGTCACCGGTCAAGCTCGGACTCGCTGCCATCCCTTTCTCTTTTTTCCCCTCCTCCTTCTTGTTCGCATTCATTCATTTTGCTAGCCACATTTGAATGGAAGATGGCGAGGAGCGCTCGGCGATTCGGCGGCGTCCGTTTGTTATCACTGCAGATCATCTTGATGCTCGGCGGCGCCGCTTGGCCCGGTTGCGAAGGGCTCACTTTCCCGCAGCAGTACACGTAAGTCGCCACGGAGCAACTTCGGGTCTCGGCCGGGCCAAAACCCAAATCCTGGCAATGTCGTTACCATGTTATGCAATGTGTTCTGGTGCTGATTATGATGATTGTGCGTGGTGAGAGACTTGCTTGCACGTTTTTTTGGGGGGGTATTTGAAACACGTTCGAGTGTTTTTTTTTTGCTTCCTTCCTATTACTTTTTAAAGATTGCAGCGTTTTAAAACCCCTTTTGCATTTCACAGTTTGAAGTTTTACGTCATTCAACTTGACAGTTGTTTTCCACACTTGAGGATCGCAGCCAGCTTAAGCTCCCACGGGGCAACACTTGATTCAAGCGCTCGTTGTTTTCCAGCTACGGATTTTGACAAGATGGACTTAACTGTTCCCGGACCCATTCGGTTTTATTAAAGGTTGGATTAGGACTGACATTTTAGGAAGTGTACTGAAGTTGAATTGGTTGAAGGTCACGCAGATGTGGATGGGCTTTAAATCTGGGATCCAGTGCCAATGGACCAGGCATCTTTCGGGATCAATGTAATGTGTTTTTATTTATTTTGGCGACTTCATTTCATTTGGGACGATTTATTTTGTCACTCGCCAGTTTAGTTTAAAGCTGCATGGGATGCAACGTTTGAAGTCAAGTCATGTTTATTTGTATAGCCCTTAATCAGAAGAAGTCTCAAAGGGGCTGTAAGCCATGTTGTCATTTGCGTCTGATCCTTGAAAAGTCTTAAAAGGCATTGAATTCGCTAGTCTAAAAATAAGGCCTTAATTGGCATTAAAATGTCTTGAATCCAATTTTCAAAAGTCTTAAAAATGTAAACATATTCGTAAGATTTATATTTGTTTGATTTAAAAAGTTTTACTTACATTTATTTATTGTCTTTTTTAATTATTCACCGATTTACTTTTGTGGCAACATTGCGCGACCATAATAACATAACTATTAAAAAGCTGATGCGGTTTTAGTCCGACCTTTCAGAACAGACGCATGTCTTAGGTCCTACCCACAATACACGTAGTATCTTTGGACGGAGACGTTTACGTTGAACCATGGAAAAGCGTAAATTCAATGAGCAGTGGCTGTCCAAAAAAAATCGTTACTCGCTATGGCTAAAAGCTTTGCCAGGTAATGTGTACAAGGCACAATCAATTGTGTGCAAGAAGTATTCGTGTTTTTTTTTTTGTTTAGTCCGTTTCAATTGTGTGTTTTTTTTTTAAATTCAAAATGCATCAAAAAAGTCTTAAAAAGTCTTGAATTTAACTTGCCTCAAGCCTTAGGAACTCTGGCAGGGAAGCAGCAACCATGGCAAGGTGTTTAGAAATTTGTTATTCTAATAAAATAATCAACAAAGTAACACACAAATTCTCAATTAACAATTAGCAAAGCTGTCCTAACAAGAAAACAAAAAAAAAACTCAGAAATCAGGGTGGAACTGGAAACAGTGTGATGGTAAGGATGTTGATAATTGCTGATGACCTGATAAAGGAAGCTGTTGGTGCAGTACATTTATACTGGGTCCATAATGAGAGTCAAGTGTGGAAGAATAGAGGCGCGTTGGAAATTCTCCAGTCCAATTGTCTGTAGGCACCCTCTGGTGAACGGTGGCGTGGAAGGTGTCCTTAAAAAAGCATGAGAGAAGAATATTTTCTATATTAGGTATGTGTAAACAATGCCCAACTAAGTTTAAATAGCCTTTATGCTTTATTTTCCACTGCGCCTAACTACTTTGATCTCCCTTTTAGCAAAAATGTATGGGGCGGAACACATTAGGTATGTGAAATGGAGGGAGGGGAGTGTGGCGGGTTGATGGAAACTGTTGTCATGCTCGTCCCCGTGGGTATATTTTCTTTCAATTTGAAAGTGTGGCATGAAAATGGTGAAAGTAAGAAAGGGCCTGCTTCAAGTAGAGTCCAAACGCCCACCCAATCCCCAAGAACGATGAAGAAAAGAAGAGTTGATTCAAGCGCATCTAAGAAATGCACCTACTTGGACGCGCATAGTGAGATAGCTGACTAAGGCTGCAATGATGACACAATCAGGAGATGGCATCAGCGAGTAAGAAAGTTCCAAATTCCATAAAGCTCCTCTTAACTTGACAGTTGATTTCCTCACTTGAGGATTGCAGCTAGCTTAATCTGCCAGGGGGCAACATTTGAGTTGCGTTGTTTTATAGCTGCAGATTTTCAGAAGATTGAGTTAACTGTTTCCAACCCACCCAAGTTTGATTAGGGCTGCCATTTTGGAAAGTGTAATGAAGTTTAATTGGTTGAAGGTTGCAGACATTTGGATAGACTAAAGTAAGTTACCAAGACCTGGATTTTGAATCCAGGGCTGATGGACATTTTTGGATCAATGGGATGCTTTTTGTTGTTTTTCTCAACCTTTATTTATGTGCTTTTTACTTTGTGACCCAGCAGTTTCTGTTTAACCCTGGAGAACCCAAGAACCCTTTCTTACTTTGGAAAATTACATGGAGAAACACATGGAGAAAGAAAAAGGCCTAATTTCTTCGGAACAAAGAAAAAAATCCAATTGGTTATATTGGTATTATTAATGCTCTTAGAAAACACACACATTTATATATGGCAATTCTTAAATTTAAAAAAAAAAAATCTCAACCTCTAAAATTGGATTGTTTGTAAAAAACAAACACGGCCCCACCTTTGTAACCCCTCTCAAAATGTGTCATTTGTTTTAAACAGTTCTGTAAAAAAATGTCACGAGGCGTGGTGGCGTGGAAGGTGACCGGACCAGAACGGAGGCAGGAGGCATGAAGGGAGAACTCAAATGCGTTGACGATCCATAGGTTTTATTTAATAAAATAAAAGTCGCCCAATACTCCGAGGCAAAACAGAACAATACAGAGTTCCTCCGGCACGAACTCAACAGGACAAGGCATAACAGACTAAAACAGGACAAGGCATAACAGACCGGGATTGTGAATAATGAGTAATGAACCAGCACCCGCCAAACCCAAAATCCAGCCTTAAATAGCAGAACAGCAATCAGCTGATCTGCTTCAGCTTGAGTTCGGGGGCGTGGCATACTGGTCGTCATGGCGACAGTGACAGAGCCCCCCTCTTAAGGGACAGCTCCCGAGGTCCCAAAAAAGAAAAAATTACTACCTCGCGCCCCGGAATGTTGACGATCGCGATTGGGGCAACCCTGCTCCCTCCTCCGAACACGCAGGAACGGGGAGAGGCAGGCGCCATCTGCGTCGGGCGGATCGGAATCGGCGCTCGGCAGGGGGGGGTCTGGTGGCCAACTGGACAGGGGATGACAGACAGGCAGAACCGACGAGAACAGGACAGATAAACAGGACAGGCCGATGCAGAAGAGTCGCACTCAGGACAGGCCGATGCAGAAGAGTCGCACTCAGGACAGGCCGATGCAGAAGAGTCGCACTCAGGACAGGCCGATGCAGAAGAGTCGCACTCAGGACAGGCCGATGCAGAAGAGTCGCACTCAGGTCAGGCCGATGCAGAAGAGTCGCACTCAGGACAGGCCGATGCAGAAGAGTCGCACTCAGGTCAGGCCGATGCAGAAGAGTCGCACTCAGGTCAGGCCGATGCAGAAGAGTCGCACTCAGGACAGGCCGATGCAGAAGAGTCGCACTCAGGGGGGTCAGATTCAGAAGCGTCGCACTCAGGGGGGTCAGATTCAGAAGAGTCGCACTCAGGGGGGTCAGATTCAGAAGAGTCAGGCTCAGGGGTTCAGGTTCAGAAGTGGCGATTCAGACAGGACAGGCGGAATCAGAACAGGCAAGACATGAGAGGGTCAAAATCAAAACAGACAAGACATAAGAGAGTCAAAATCAGAACAGACAAGACATGAGAGAGTCAAAATCAGAACAGACAAGACATGAGAGAGTCAAAATCAGAACCGGCAAAACAGGAGGAGCGGAGTCGGGCTGGCAGGCAGCGGAGTCGGAGTCGGCCCGACGGGCAGCGGAGTCGGAGTCGGCCCGACGGGCAGCAGAGTCGGAGTCGGGCTGGCACGCAGGGGAGACGGAATAGCAGGCAATCGGAACGGGAGTCGGGCAGGCAGGCATGAGAGTCGAACAGGCAGGCGTCAATTCTTCCCGGGACCCCATTCGAGGCACAGCAAGGGCCACGACGGGCGGGGCCGTGGTTCGAACGGGCAGGGAAGGCCAACTCAGTAGGCGCCTGCCGAACTGCGCTCTCCAGCTCTCCCAAGTCGCGCTGGGATCGTTCGCTGAGTTCTATTTGTTGGCTGGTTCATTCTGTCACGAGGCGTGGTGGCGTGGAAGGTGACCGGACCAGAACGGAGGCAGGAGGCATGAAGGGAGAACTCAAATGCGTTGACGATCCATAGGTTTTATTTAATAAAATAAAAGTCGCCCAATACTCCGAGGCAAAACAGAACAATACAGAGTTCCTCCGGCACGAACTCAACAGGACAAGGCATAACAGACTAAAACAGGACAAGGCATAACAGACCGGGATTGTGAATAATGAGTAATGAACCAGCACCCGCCAAACCCAAAATCCAGCCTTAAATAGCAGAACAGCAATCAGCTGATCTGCTTCAGCTTGAGTTCGGGGGCGTGGCATACTGGTCGTCATGGCGACCGTGACAAAAAAAGACAAAATCAAAATTTGAAACGTTTTTGAATCCATTTAAAACATGAAAACCCGTAGGCAAAAAAGTAACACATTGTTATTGTTATTTTTTAGATATAGAAACGCCCTACAATGGTATTTCTTTTGTTTATAAAAACCCCTGAAAAATGTTTCCGGATTGAACCCCAAAGTTTAAAGTAGCGGACCTGTCCATTTCTGACCCATTTTGTGCTGTTTTTGACCCGAGTGCTTTCAAAGTGAGGCCCTGATTTGGATCTGAACAACTTGACTTAGTCTTAAGGGGCTAGAAAGACATCAACCAAAAATGTAGTTGGAAAACACTCGTTGCTGAATATGTTTCTTTTTTTCTTCACAATGCTTGTGGATAGGATAGGATAGAATTTGGATGGAATAGAATAGAACAAAATAGAATAGAATAGAATAGAATAGAATAGAAATGGGATGGGATTGGATAGAATAGAATACAGCCTGTAGTCTTTATTGCCATTGATATCCATGTGGTGAAACATTGTATCCAATGAGATTAGTAGACATGACACTCCTTGGAAAACATGTAACAAAAACATTCAAGAGGCAAGTTTTGGAAAATGTTGTACTTCTAGGAGTACTTTAAAATCCCTATACCTTTACTTTTACCTGAGTAAATCTGTGAAGAAAAAAAAATGTACATTTACTCCGTTATACAGGTATTAGGCATCATTCAAGTTGTTACCTCGTTACTTAATAAATCCCCTCCACGTAAGTGCGCGTCTGTCTGTCTCCGGTAAGCAGGGTTGGGTAGGGTTGCTTTAACTTGATTACTTTCAATAACTTTTGGATTACTCCAATACCAAATATGCTAATAAAAGACAAAAGAAACTAAATATGAATAAAATTACAAAATTTTGTGCAGGCTTGGGGAGTAACGGAATACATGGAACGGCAAATATGATGTTGGCAATCTGTTTGGATTTATTTTAATTTTGTTTCTGTCGCATTTTATGTTAGTTTTGCCGGAGATCAAAGAGATCAAAGCCAGGAGAGAAAGCTTACCACGTGTTGTGAGTCATCATTTTATTCATATTTAGTTTATTTTGTCTTTTATTAGCATATTTGGTATTGGAGTAATCCAAAAGTAATTGAAAGTAATCAAGTAAAAGTAACCCTACCCAACCCTGCTGGTAAGGCGCATTTATTTTGACAAGGAACTCAGGCAGGCTCTACCATGTTCAACCAATCAAACGTAGCAGCCTTGTCACGTGACTATATTCAACTTTAGCGGGGGATAAATTGTTTTTGGATGAAACAGATCGATAATGTCACCTAGCAATACTGACTATGAAAACACAGAAGAGGAGGAGCACCCTGGCTTCACATCAAAAGCATGTTCCCCTTAAAAAGGGTAGCAAACACCAGCTACAATATGCAATGTTTCCTTTGATCTGCCGGAACAAATGGAGATTTCTTCATTCTAGAATTCAACATTAAACTTGAGTAAACATGTAGTGGCCAGTTTCCTAAATTCAAATTTTAACTTCACTTTGGTTTTATTTGCTTTTTATTAATTGCTTGTTTTATTCTTGTTTGATATTCTGTGTACAGCGAACTTGGGTGACTTGAAATGTGCTTTGGAGTAATGAAATGATCTGCATTTATATAGCGCTTTTCAAGTCAATGACTTCCCAAAGCGCTTTACAGTGTGCTTCACATTTCCCAATAGCGGCCTTGTATTGCAGCCATGTAAGACGCTAACCTGCTTATTGGGGTTATATACATTAGGGGTTCAGTGTCTTACCCAAGGACACTTCGACATGTAACACGGACAAGCCGGGATTCGAACTGGGATCCCTTTGATCCCAAGACGAGCGCTCTACCTCCTGAGCTACTGCCGCCCCAAATCCCCAGCTAATCCCCTTTCCAGGATGAACAGGCTGCAATGGATGTTACAATATCAAATAATATTCAGATATTGTAAATGTGAAATTTAGGTCATATCCCTAAATCCCAAAACGTCCTAGAGGACTGCACAGGTTCCAGCTACACCATCCCCTGATCTTAAACCAACATGCAAATAAGGTAAAACTCAAAAACCTCAGTATGTGGAAAGTAAGAAACCTTGAGAAGGGGCATGCTGGTCCGCTGACTCTTCTCAAATGGTTCTTCTACCTCGTATCACCAGCAACCAGGCACGTATTTGCTTCTTTGCAAGCTTTGGGAATGTTAAGGGGGTAATCAGTTTGACTGAATCATCTGACTGTTTTGTCGACGTTCCCATTGTAGCGCCTTATAATCCGGTGCGGCTTATCTATGGAAGATATTGGACCAAAAACTATTTTTTGGGGGTGCGCCCTATAACCCGGTGCGCCCTATAGTGCGGAAAATACGTTATATATATATATATATATATATATATATATACATGCGTACATATGATACATATGTATATATAGTTGTTGTTTTTAATTGATCTACTTTTAAATTAAATGTATTTTTTGTTGATAGGATGTACTTTGATAATTTGATGATCTGATTGGTTGTTTTAAAAACATCAATACTTTGCTAAAGTTACTTGGGTCATTTTTTCACCAAGTACTTTTTTACTTTTACTCAAGTAAGTATTTGGATGACTACTTTTACTTCTACTTGAGTAATATTGTTCTAATGTAACAGCACTTATACTTGAGAAAAACTTTTGGCTACTTTACCCACCTCAGAATTAAAGACTGTCAGAATACATAGGCAAAAAATATTTACAACGTATTGCTTAGAAACTGGCCCAAGTTATAATAGTTATGTAATTTAAACATAGTGCATTGTCACAATAGTGTGATGAAAAGTAGTTCAATAACATTAGCAGCACAATTAAGTCACAATATATCTTTTTTCACAGTTTTACATGCTCTTTTAGCGTGATGACGGCCCTATGTGGGCTTTGAACTTGTAACCTTTTACCTCTCGTGGTCCAGTCCAGCTGGTCTCCAACTCGAGCATGAAAGCTATGATACCCCCACCCCAGCGATCAACAATCAGGCCCTTCTAAGAGAGAAAGGCCAGATGGTCCTCTCATCCCTCTCATCTCCTGACCAGGCGCAGCTGGAGAGCAGACACATATCCGTCATACACTCGTTTGAGCTTTAGGCCGATTGCTCGATCAATTGATTCTTCGCGATTAACCTTTTCCTCTCAGTGCGGATTTTTTTGCTAAGCTAATGTGTTAGAGTCGCCCTGGAGGCCGGATCTCCCCTTGCTTTTAAGCCTGCTCAAGTCAAGCGGCTCGGCTTAAGAATGACAACGTCCCTTTCCAATTAGGAAAGGATAATTCAGCGCTGAAGTTTAGGCCGTGAAAATCATTAGGGTCGGACATTTTTGTAGTTTTCACGCCAATTGGATGTTTTGGATACTGCGTGTGTTGTTTCAGGTGTCCTTCAATAATAGAATACAGTTAAACTCGCTTCATCCGGATTCAAACGGACCGGGAAAATTTCCCGGATTATACGAGTATCCGGATTAGCCGATGTCCAGTTCATCTGGTTTCGATTGAACATTAATTGACGCGTTTATATTCACACAGATAAGATAAGAATTGTTGCGTTTAAGAATGGGAGCCTGAGGCGGAGTAATAAATATAGGAGCAAATGGGAGCTTTATTGACATAGCTCTTCAAAACAGGGCACAACAACAATCGCATGTTGCTATCTCTCTAACCGGAATGAGGGACAGCGCATCTTCCTAACCTGTCCCACTGGAACTCTTCTTAACAATAGTGTTCGGTGGGTGAATTATGTAAACCCACTCCAGAATATTAATGAAACATACATACCACGTTCTTTAGAAGATCTGACAATGTTTGAGGTTTCATTTGAAAATAAACTGCGATATCTTTCTTCCTTATACCAGCGTGATCGTTACAGTATTGTATGATCTTTAGTTTTTCTTCTAATGTCAGGTACTCTCGATTCCTCTTTTTCACTGATGCCATGATGTGACACTCAGCGTAGTCTCTTTCAGTGTTGTTTTGCACAAATAGATCACAACTTGAATCGAAGCACAGGCAGATAGAGTCAGTCAGTGATAACCGGGCAGACGTCCCACGAAGAAAAATGCATAAAGAAATTATTTGTCAATGGAGAAAAGGATGGCATACACTTTCCGGGAAAGTTGTGTCATCCAGCCTCTTCCGGGGAAGTTTTCAAAGACGCCATGTCGACTTGGAATACGACTCCGGAATAGACATGGAAATATGCATAGGAATGGATAGAAAAGATTAGGATTTTGAACCGGAATAGCTAAAGATCCGGGTTATAAAATCTGGAACATGCATAGATTTTTTTGTAAAACATACGTTAGAAATCATCCAGAGTACCGAGTTTTACTGTATTTTCTCTTTTGGGTATGTGTTACACAATTACCAACTGAGTCCAAAGAGCCCTTATGCTTTATTTTCCACTGCGCCGATTTTCATCACTTTTATCTGAGCTGTTCGGGGAAGAACATCTTAGGTCCCAGGAATGGGGCTATGGTGTGTGCTGGAGAGTGACGTTAAACTTGTCCCCACAGGTTTTTGGTTTCAGTTTTATTTGTTAGCGTAGCATGTAATTTTGAGAACCGGAACAGGATCAGGACCCAAATGCGTCACGTTTCTCACACAAGCCTTTTATTTTACGGGAAATGGGGAGTCACGCAGGTTAGGCAGCAGTCTGGTGTGAAATGATAAGAAGCCAGAGGCTGACGAGATCGATACCAATGGCCCGAGCAGATATCGGACAGATGGGGTCGATACCGGACAGGACGGGACAGACAGGATTGATATGAAAACAGGTTATCGAAAATAAACAGGACAAAATAGATGGCAACGAAACTAGAAACCGATATTAAACAGGACAAAATAAACTGGAACAATACCGGACAGGAAATACCAACAGGAACAGGACCGAGTAAAAACCCACGTCTTGCTGGGCAGAGTTTCGTTGACGGACTGACAAAGGAAGAGTGCGAGCACTGAGCTTTTATAGACGGAAAGCCAATCTGTCAACGAGCCGCGGCTGGCGCCACACGGACGGGGCCAATTGGGCACCATTGCAACAGTGACATGTAAATTGTAAAAGTAGGGAAAGGCCATCTTCAAGTACAGCCGCAAATGCCAACCCAAATCCCAAGAAAGATTAATAAAAGATTAGTTTATTTGAGCGTGTCAAAGAAATGAACAAACTTGCACACGCATCATGAATGACTGAGGCTGCGATGATGACATAAACCAGGAGATGCCGGTAGCGAGTTACAGAGTTCTGCATTTCGTACAGTTCCTTTAACAAATTATTAAATTCACAAACTGAAAGAAAAAATTATTCCGTACTGAGAAAAAAATAAAAATCAATGACCATTTCCGTAAAAACGTAGCTTCAGTTTTGTGAACACTGTAGACCTTTATACGGTGAAGATTCTAGAACAGTGGTAGGCAAACTACAGCCCGCAGGCCATGTACAACCCACCAGGCTTTTTAATCTGGCCCGCTGAACAAAAAGGACTTGTCCCCAGTTTCCCTTTGTGGCTCTCCTTCGTAAATCCATGTTTTTCATAAAACATTGTGTCCTGCATTGCATACATTCAAATAATTTAAATAACTTATGAAAATATCTTATCATTGATGGGTTATTGTGATTTTCTATGAAATGTTTTGGTTAGTTAATTTGTCTCATTTTGCAATGCTATTTTAAATCACGTACATATTTTATCTAACAAGATAGTTATCAAAGAAAGCACTTTTGCGTTTTGAGTTTTTTATTCGGATTATTACATTTAATGCTTAAAAGGTGGAAACATATTTACTATGTTTTAATTCTGGATGACAAATTTGATGAAATGGTTTATTGATAAATACATATTAAGTGTATAAAGCTAAATATAACATTTACATATGCCTGCATGCATATTTATTCATAAATTGGTTACGTTTGGGTATCCCTTAACCACTAGGGTCGTACAGGCAGCATTTCCTGTGTGCCTTGGGTAAGAACAGGCCAATGCCGTGTGTACCTATTGTATACATACACATTAGAAAAATTTGATCTTTTTTCCTAATGCATTGCCATTATATCGGATCAAGACTCTGAATCGCCATATGAAATAAATCGAGTCAATAAATCATTTTTTATCCTCCTGCCCCATAGTTTTTAACTCAGTATGGCCCACTACAAAAGAGGAATCATACCAGGTTGTCACATGTTTTTTTTTCTGGACCTAGACAACGAGGCACTCTAAAGCATAAGTAAACACGCGTGAGTTTTTTTTCCTTCCTGCGCTTCTACCTCTTTGCTCTAAAGCGTCCAGGATGAACTGAAACCCTGTTTTCATCAGCCATAGGCAGACTTTTGAATTCATGTTTTGTATGTTTTTTTTGTTGTATTTATCTGCGTGATGTGCATACACTAGTGGTCAATACAATTGCAAAGTTGCTGTCAATATATGGGCAGTAAAGTTACCAAATAAAATAATTTATCACCAATTGCTTTTTTCACTTTGACATGCGTGCTTCTTGGGCGGACAATGAGGCGCTCTAAAATCAGCTGTGTGGAGCACCATTCCACTACAGGATGTGGGCCTGGAGTTAGTCTTGATTTATTTATTACCAATTGCCCCTTTGCTCCTCCATCTTTCTCTGTGTAACACAAATACACTTGTGGTCAACAATGAGGCCCTCTAAAGCAGCCATGGGATGCCAAAGTTCAACACTCTGTCTATAATCAAGAGTTCTAAGTGTATTTTTCCCCTTCTGTTATTAATCCCACATCTCTTTCTGACGTAAATACTCCTGGGTTCAACAATAAGGCACTCTAATACAGTATTTAGAGACGACATATCAAACTCTGACTTAACAGCGGATTTGTTTTTTTAAACTCACTTTTCAATCTTATAGAGGTTTGCATGAGAATGAGGTGCTCTAAAATAGCCAAACCAGTCCCTCTTACTCACCCTAGTTTCTTTATATGACATGCATGCACTCACAGTAAACAATGACACTCTCAATATTTGGTTAACATATTGGCTATAATGGCCGGTCCAAATTGTCTCTAAGTGTGAATGAGCTGTCAGGACCAGACCCAATTGCATTACGTTTATCTCAAGTTTTATTAAAGGAAAGGAGGGGGCTGCGCCTACGATCCAGTGTTTGCTAGGCGCGGGAAGCAGGTCGCTCTGAACGGGGAAGTGGATCTTCCGTTGCGAGTGATGGAGGTGTCAGGAACGGAAAAACGGGTCAGTAGCCGGGACAGGAGAGCAAAAACGTGGTCGGGTCGGAAGCAAATCGTTACCCAGGAAAGTGAGTAGACGTGGTCGGGGACAAAAAGAGGTCGAAAGCCGGGACGTGAGAGTAGACGTGGTCAGGATCAAAAACGGGTCGAAGCCAGGTGACAGACGAGAGCAAAAAACAGGTGGGAGTCAGGGTCAAAAAAGGCTTGCCTAGTGTTAACTGAGGTCCGTAGATGGACTGACCAAAGGGGACATATAGGAGTGGGTTTAAATAGGGACAGGGAGCCAATCAGAGTATGAGGCAGTTGGTGCTAAAGGAGCGAGCACAGGTGATGCATATCATGACATGGGCGTGTGAATGGTTGTTCGTCTCCTTGGCTAGCAACCAGTTCAGGGTGTCCCCTGCCCACTGCCCCAAAATAGCTGGGATGGGCTCCAGCACCTCGCGCGACCCTACTGGGAATAAGTGATGCATATAATGAATGGATGGATTTTGGCTACGAAGTCAGAGTGATTAAACACCCTCATCCCGCTTTACTCCTTACTTTGCACCTACTATGGACGAAGAAGCATCCTACACATTTTTTTGAGCAAATGTTTTCAACACGGAGTAATGAATTCCTTTTTTGCAGCGTCTTTATTATTTCCTGTGTGACTCATTCAAACCAGCAACAGCTCTCTCCTGCACTTTCCGAATTACAACTACCAATTCTTCTTCTGTTCGCTGACACATTCACTGCTCTGAGGCATACGTGCACCTTGGAAAGGAGCCGAAGCGGTACAAATCGTTGCATTGGAGTCCAATAATTAGCCCTAGTGATAAATTACAACACCCATCAGCCAGACAGGGACCTTTTATTTCTTCAAGTGCAGAATCGTGGGCGCTGTAGTGAACAATACTATTTTACATGAGAGCACGACTCGGCTTAATTAACGAATCGTTAGTCTCAGATTAGTTCATCAATATCTGGCGATCGACCGCTGATTGTGCGCCATGTCATTTATTACTAATTGAGGCACTGAACAGTAACTAATCTTTTATGTATTTGTGATTAAATAAACACGACACTCTTCACTTTGGGATTGTTTCGATACTTCCTGACCTTTAAGAAGATGATCAGGAAGCAGTCATTGAGCTAGTCATTTTCCTTCTCTTTTTATGGCTTTTATTTTCTAAAAATAAGCAATCACATACCTGTCAAGCTCCAGGGCTCCATGCCCTTACAATATGTCGTATTTTCCCTTCCAAAATACAAAATAATCTCACACCATATTTTTTTTTCAAACATGTTTATTTATGTAGTTTAACATGTTATATTGTACATGTGTTTCGTTATATCATATATATTTTTAATTAATATTTTGTTGTGAGATCCTGAGTTGCTCGACATGAATGAGGTTTATTATAAAAAAGGTTAAAAAATGAAATAGCTTGGATGTTCATCGTAGAAAGAAAAAATCATGCAAATATAATTAAGTAGAATAATACATTTCCTTATTCAAATTATTCATTCATTTTCTGCATGAAATTATTGTTGGTAATATACTGATTAAAGGGATAACCACAAACTTGTCTTTTTTCATTTTCCCCTTTTATACTTCCTATTTTTTTAACTTCTTTATACAACATAATAATTCGTAATATAATGCATTAAAGCAAGTGAGCCGTTTGAGAGGCGGCTCTTTTTGATGAGTTGAGCCAAAAAAGCCGGTTCTCTAAAAAGAGACTGACTTCCTTTCACTACATCAAACCACTCGCTTCGTTTGCAACGGAAACATCTATACCGAGATAGAGGCTTTCGCAGCGAACTCGTTTGACTTGATTGATTTGCCGTTTTGTGATAGTCGGTGTAGACCAGATGGTACCCATAATTGACAAATTTGCATTTTTCCGTACAGATTATCTTGTATGTCGTACACATCTCAAAATGCATAATAAAGGTACTTTGTACGGCAAAAACATACAGGTTGACAGGTATGCAATCATGCGTTGCATGCGGACAGACAAAACATAGTTTGGGATTTATCTTTTTCCCTCTCGGCTAAATTTTGCAATTGGAAGCCTTTTTACTCAGGTTTAGATTTGATAAATGTTTTGAGACTCGTGCGGGTTTCTGAATTTCTATGCTGACATTCAACCGAAGAGATACTTTGATAAACGTCTCTAATTTTAGAGCCACCGATGCCCTTAGATGCTCATTTGTTAAATAACGCCTTACGTAAATGTCTTCCGTTTTCAAACAGCGCTTGTGCTGTCAGGCTTCCATTATCACAAACAGTTCTTTTGCTGGTCTTGAACACCCACTAGTGAACTAATGGCTGTTGTTATCGTAACACACCTGAATGACCTGTTTACGGCCATACCACCCTGAAAAAACGCCCACTCTCGGGGAGCTTAGCAGAGTCGGCCCTGATTAGTATTCAGATGAGAGACCGCTTAGGAATACCAGATGCTGTGAATAGGTCATTTGGCGCACGCTGTGCTGCGACAGCACTGACTGAACACCTTCGGTACAGTCAGTGAAAATGAATTTCCCTAAGGGGACCACATAAATTGAATTAATTTTCTTCTTATCATTATAACGCTGCTCCCACAAAAGTATGGCATTTTGCAACCCAACGGAGAAAAGTGAAGAATGCAAAAAGGGCCAGATGCCGTGTTAGTGGCGTTTGTACTTCACACTTGTATTGGTTAATAGAGGGGAATCATCAAGCACGTTTGGCAGAAGTTTTTGAAATGTGAGCAAGAGGAGAAAAACCTTTAGTGCATGTTTAGGAATAGCTTTTCTTCCTCTGCGTGTTTGTTCTTATATCCAAGGAATGAGAATGAGTTAGGGAAAAAAAGAGTGGGAGATGCGCTTTTCTTGCGAGGGTTTTATAAGAGAATATCTAGGCTTAAATGAGCTACAGGCAATGGCCGTAGGAATTCACAAATGTAAATACTGAGGTCGTTTATTATGATTCTTATTGAAACATGTCAGTCTCTAAGCTTCTGTTTCTGTAGTGCAGTGGTTTGTGCATTTGCTTTACAAACAAAAGGTCCCTGGTTCGAGATCGGGTGGGAGCCACCAGGCTCTACTTGCCCAAGACGAACCGTAGGAAATGGTGCCTCTATGACTCTGGTCGTTAAGGGATCCAACCAACCAACCAACCAAATCTGTTACAAAGGGAAACATTAAATGGGTTCCACGGTTGAATAGAGCCCTGTTTACGAATGATAGTCATTATCCTGTAGTCAGGATGGCCAAGCGGTCTTAGACGCTGTGTTATGGTTGCCATTTCGCCGGGAGCTGTGGATCGAAATCTCACTTCTTACTATCAGACACAGCCAGAACCAACAGGCTCAAGGACAGCTCTTTCTATCAGGCTGTCTGGATTCTGAACTCCCTCCCTGCTGTACTCCCTCACACACCTCAACCAAATCATTGCAAAACTGCTCTACTTAGATTCAGGCTATACTTTTTCTATTCTAAACCTTATCTTTATATATTTTTCTGTTACGTATGATTTGTAACGTTTCATATTTATTTTATGTTTGCATGAAGGAAAGTGAATAATTTAATCATATTTTTTTCAGATGTTGTGCATATTGCATATTTGACAATAGGTTGAAAGTTTACCAATGGACTTTCAACTTGACCAATGACCAATGGACTTTGTCATCTTTTTTTAGAAAAAATAAATATTTTATGCTGCAATAACTGTACTTATTGCTCCGCTTTTCTCACAATACTGCTTCACAGCACCTACTCGCCATATGTGCCACCTAGACACTATTGTTGGATATAAGAAGCAAAACTAGAAAGTGAGGGCTGCCACGATGTGTGGACAAAGAGCTGATCAAAGCCACTTCTTCCATCTAATGGTGATTGACTGAAATGATGAGCTGCGCCAAACCCTTTATAATAGTTTTTTAAAAATTAAATCGAAAAAAACTTTTAATGTTTTAGCACTCTGGGAAGATACTTCTGAAAACATATTTAAATCTTATGGCACTCAATGAGTTAATGAATTGAAATGCAAATCTATTATCAGTACTTTCCATGGAGGAAGTCGGCGGTTGCTAACGGAAGTGTATCCGTGGTTGTAAAGTAGTAAAAAAGAGAAGAGGAGTGAAGGAGCACGAGAAATGATAAATGCAATAAAAAAACACGACACAAGAGTGCAACATCAATTGGACTCACATGCTAATAAGCTAATGCTGGCGGTGAGCGTTTTCTAGAAACATTATTTAAAAATTCTCGTAACTTGAACTTTCCCTCGTAGGCCGAGACGGATTTTTGTTTGAAAAACATCTTGTATCTTGAACCTCTCGTAACCAGAGTAGCTCGTATGTAGAAGGCTCTATAGTATAACAAAATATTCATTAAAAAAAAAGTGTCCCATTTTTACCTGGGGTTGGCCCTGCTTGCACAGTTTATAGAATTACAAGCATTGAGGTTGCACTCAGTGTGTGTTGTCTCTCTGCAGGATAATGCACTGGGCGTGGCGCATCGAGCAGGAGATCGACAGAGTCTTTCAGCATATCAGTGGAGCTCAGCAGCTGAAAGGAGTAAGTCGCCTACTCCAGCGTTTTTCTTATTTTAAGATTCTGCTCGTGCTCATTCAAGATGCATTAAGTCCACAAGATGTGCGCCAAAGCCGCGAGTGTAATAAGTGCAAATCACAGGTGCATGTCTCATGATGGCAACCTTTTAGTCTCTTTCCTTTCGGATGTTCTTTGCAGTGCAAAAAAAACACCTATTAATGAAATGATGTAGCACTTTGCCTGAACAAGCATACATCCTTTGTGGAAGCTTAAAAATGTAGTGTTTTAAGAAAATGCAATGTTACATTAATTTTGCATAGCCTTTTCTACGACAAAAACAGGAAAAAGATCGATGTGATAACCCTGAATTGAACTGTTCAATTGAGTTTTTTTAATTTCCAAAAGTGAATTTATGGGACAGTTTGACTCACTTGGTTTTTATTTCAATCTTTGGATTTTTTAATATTGATCATTCTATCCTTGTTATATTGATGTTCTATCCATCCATCCATCCATTATCTGCAACCATTATCCACAGGGGGGTCGCGGGGGTGCTGGAGCCCATCCCAGCTGTCTTCGGGCAGTGGGCAGGGGACAACCTGAACTGGTTGCCAGCCAGTCGTAGGGCTATTGATTTTCTTATTTAATCATAATTTATAAACAATTTATTTGTTATTATGAGGAAATGCAAGCGTTTAAAATAGATGACATTCCCAACACTTTTTGTTTGAATTTTATGTAAAAAATATAGAAAAATATAAAAAGAACATTTCGACACTTAGAATTGACAAATATTATAAATACATTTAATCAAAAATAAAATATACAAAATGTATCAAATATAAATTTATGAAATACATTATAAAAATGTAAAAATATGACATTGAGATTTTAAAGATCTGACAAAATCAAATCACATATTCAATTAATAAAAATATACGGTAAATTAATACAGATGTATTTTGGTTCAAATGTAATACATTATTAAATTAAAAAAACTTAAAATGAAAATTGTAAAAATATGAATAAGAAAATTGCGAATTACCAAATGTCTGACAAATTCAATCAAAATATTTGTAAAAATATAGGGTAAGTTAATACATATATGTTATGATTAAAATGAAATACATTATTAAATCAAACAAACTAAAACAATCAAAATAAATCCATGTCTTTCAAATGAAGGAAACAAGTTTTGAAGGACTTTCGTTCAATCATGCACTGTATATATTTATATATATATAAAAAAATGGAGCGGGCCGCATGTAGCCCTTGGGCCCAGATTTGATTGTTTTGTTGTTGAACAAAATATTTGTTAATTGATAGCATAATATTTAGGTAAAAAAACTAAAGAAATAAGACGATAATGGTAAAAAATATATATATATATATATTTTTACAGATTACTTGTTTTCAGTGTTGGATGTGTTACTGAAATATAGTAATTAGTCACAGTTACCAGTTACTTTCTTTAAAAACTAACTCCGTCACCTCCCACTGACATGAAATGTAGTGCGTCACTCCGAGAGTACTTGATAAAAGAAATAGAAGAAAACTTGTAAACCAAACTGCGGAAACAGTGATGTGTTCATATTTCTTGGCTTGTGCAATCTTGAATGCTTGCAACAAATACTTGGCTGAGACACTCCATATCCATTTTATCCCTGAACTTCAAACGACTCAAAGAGCTCTTCTCCATTTCTGGGTACTGTCCAAGACGTGTTCTTTTTTTCTACAGGCATATGTATTGGAAAAAATGTTTTTAACCAAAAGGACTAAACTTCAGCGGACGTTTACCCTAAATTCTGTGCTTTCGTTCGCACCATTGATTTTTCATCAGTTTGTTGTTCCTGTATAAGCCACGCCCCCTTCCCCACATGCTGCCTACCATTTGCTACTGGTGACACACAACCAAATATGCACATGTATGCTGACCCCCTTGATTGGAGTATTTTACTTTAAATGTAAATTTGTTGTTTCATTGGATGCGAGTATATAGGTTATGGAGAATATCTCCATGATGACAAATTCAGAATTTCCAAACTGCGCTTGAGATGGCTCCACTCTTACTGTATTCAGTTGTACTTTGTAGGTAATATAAACACTGCTGCCGGCGGATTATGGGTTGTATGTGACAACGTAAGATTTATAGTAGTGTTTAGCAATCAGTGGTTAATGGGGACCAAAACCCCGGCAAAAAGGGAAAATCCACAAAGTAGCGTCACACCTTGATAAAAGCCCCCAAGCGGCAAACTTACCTCAAGATGACGTCATTACCAACTGAGAGTATACAACTGTAACAAAATAACTAAAGTCAAACAATTTAAATCACACAGAGCACAGAATTTCAGTCGCTATCTGTAGCCCAGCATTGGCGTATTGTTTTGGCGGCCAATTTGACTCTGTTTAACTGACAGCATACACCAGACGAGTACAGGAGCACACACAGACAGTTACACCCACCCAACACACAAAGACCTCCCTAATCTGCCACCGTGATATCATTTGCTGTGTGCTATTTGGTCAGATAACAATGTGTAATACATTGCTATCAATGACAAAGACAATTTGATTCAAAATCCAGAGACGAACGAAGTGCGAAGTAGCGAGGGATCTCTGTATAGTCTACACTAAATGAGTAGCGTAGCAAGAATTGTATTAATAACGCGTTACAGTATTCGTCAAACCATTAAAGCAATTTTCCAGAGCAGACAGGGAAGCAGGACAACAAGGGATGGGGTCATAGACAGGCCTATGTTTTGGCCCGACCTGTGGAAGATCCCTCAAGCCACGCTCAGGTTCTTGATCCAGGCAACCTACCATACATTACCCTGCCCCCCAAATCTCCACTTGTGGTTTGGCACTGATGAGAGCTGCCCCCTCCTCAGTATCATCGATGCCAGCCTTCAGCACATCCTCTCGGGCTGTGAGACGGCACTGTCACAAAGCCGCCACAGATGCTTGCATGATGCTGTCCTGAAGAAGCTGGCAGAGATAGTCTGAGTTTGCAGGCAGGAAGCAAACAGTCTCCCAGCTCCTCCATCAGGAAACATCATCCAGTTTACAAGTGCTTGCGAAAACTCTGGCAAAAACACTAATGCCCCTTGCCCATCAAACTATGGAAGACTCCCCACCAGTTAATTTAAAATGAAAGTCGACCTCAGAAGGCAGTTGCAGTTCCCCAGGGAGATCGGCGAAAAATCATTGAAGCCAAACATCGTGCTATGGTCTGTAGCCAGCAATGCGGTCGTCCTGGTGGAGCTCACTGTCCTTTGGGAGGAGAGAATAGAGGCAACATACGAGGAGACGGACGTAGTATGAAGACCTGGCAGCCGAGTTGGGCTGGAAAACCAGAGTACGCCCACTTGAAGTGGGGTGAATGGGTTCTGTGGGCTCGTCAAGCTCCCTCCTACTCAGAGACCTTGGATGCACAGGACTTAGCAACCGGAGAGCAACAAAAGAGCTGTCAGAAGATGCGAAAAAGGCAGTTTCTGGCTGTGGTTGCGGAGGAGTAATAGGGGCTGGGGGCCTTCAAGAAACACCTAGGGCATCAGTAAGGTTGGCAGGGAGACTTCCGAGACATCGCTTCGCCACCAGGAGATGTCCTGGGGTTAAAGGAGCGAAACATCAATGACCAGTAGTCTCCAGCTGATGTCCCAGTCAGGTCCAAGTGTTCAGGGTACACTAGCATTCCAAAGGCGCGTCAGGCAAAAATGCCCAGCTGGAACACCACTATTCTGTCTTTCCCACCGAGAAAAGCAATGGCGTTCTTTTGTAACGCATTAATCCCGAAATGCTGCTTGTTTTATATTGAAGTCTTTCATCAGCAATAAATGTAGTCAAGGGGAAAAAATCCCAACTCAAAGCAATGACATTCCCATTTTCAACGCTTGCATGATTTCTTTCAGCAATTTCTTAGCTCGTATTTGCCGGCTGAATCCGTGCGAATGGCTTGTTATATTGTGATTAAGTGTTGGCTGGAAGCGGCCGGCGCGGTAGCAAACCAGGCATGCTGGGGGGAAGTTGCGTGGGTGCACGGCCACTTCGTGTCACGGAGAGCAGATGGTAAGCCTGCAGCCTGTACCCGGGCCCGACGCGAAATTCTCTCGCTCCCTGGGACTGCCTTCCTTGCGCGGACAAAAATGAAGGCTAGAAGCCCATTTTTAATCATTCGTCCGATTATGAACGAGACTTCAAATCAGAATCGAGCGTGTTTTCATCAATGCCATAATGCAATACCAAGACAAGATAGTAACAAAAAAGCAAGAAGGCTACAGATGGACTAATAAAAAACGCCATAGCAAAACACTGAGTTTATAAACTAAAACACATGTACATAGATATTATAAACTTACACACAGAACTGCCTTTGATCATCCTCAAAAAAACTAATAAATGATCAAATAATCGCTAATGAAAAACAGTAACTACTTTCAGTTGCTCTTTGCTTCTTATTAAAAGTAACTCAGTAAATCCCCAGATTACTGGCTTGAGCAATCTTGAGAGGTTGCAAACAAACATTAAGCCGGGACACTCCAATACCATTTTGCCCCTGGACTTAACACCACTCGAAGATCTCCTTCTCCATATCTGCGTACGGTCCAAAACCTTTTCTTTTTTTCTCCAGGCATGAGGTATCGCAAAAATAATTTTACAAAGAAAAACCAAAACATAATTCAGCACACTTTTACCGTAAGTTCTGTGCTCCCCTTTGCCCCATTAATTTTCCATCAGTTTTTTTTTTTTTTCTTATGTAAGCCATGCGCTGTCTACCATTGGCAACTGGTGATACACAATGAAATATGCCCTGATTTCAGTGTTTTATTTTATAGTTGTCAATTCAGCTTAGATATGAGTACATACAGTTGGGAGAATATCTCCATGAGGAGAAATTTACCCCTCGTATTCTGCGCTTCAGACGGCACCACCATAACTGTATTCTGTTGTTTTAGTAGGTAAATAAAAACATGCCCACCCTCCAGAGAATGATGCTGGCGGATCGAGGATCGTACGTTTGTGATTTGTGGATGATAAGCAATTATAGGGAACTGTAATCCATGATCCATTTAACAAGTAGTCGAACAAAATGTTGCTATCCAATGCATTAGTCCCAAAATTGATACAGACATACTCACGAGACTGCGCTTGATCTTTTATCCCAGACAAAATGGTAATAAATAATGCAGTTTGCTGTTATAAGTACTTTCTCGTCAGGATTGCTGCTGAAGCTCTGTTTTTTTGCAGAAGATTAGTGTTATAACTAATGAAACAAATAAACTGTGGTAAAAAGGTACTTTAAATTTCGTTACTAAAATAGTCGTAATTGAATGTTAAGTTTTATTTTTTTCATTTATCTTTAACTTTTTTAATACGATATGAAAAAAAATCTTAAAATGAGAAAACGTATCTGATTCCACAGTTGGAAGATCATTTTGCGTATTGTAGAAGGGAAACACTTGAAATCAAATGTATTTGGTCTGGAATCTTATTTGGTAGTTACCAATTCGACCAGCAGATGGTGCTCACGATTCCCACCCGAATTAGTTCCCAAAATAGCCTCCTTTTGTCTCTATCATGAAGGAAGCAACACTCCAAACATATTGAATTTTGCCTTTACATTATCAATTTTGCAGTTAATTGATATTGATCATTATTGATCAGTCTTGAGGGAAAATATATTGACACACAAATAAATAATCATTGTAGTTTGATTCTAAACAAACTATGATTTGTTTACATGGCAAGGAAAATAAAATCCAAGGGAAGAACAAAGGACATTGTTGACACAAGACATTGCGGTGTTAAAAAGGTGAGAGGGGGGAAGAAATTCAATAGCGGTTGGAAGTACTGATTAAATTAGCCTGGTTATAAGGTAATCAAATCATTTAAATAATCAGGAATTATTTTATAGCATGTCAGAATGTAATATTTGTACCCAGCACCAAGACAGTTTGTTGCAAAATTTTTTCTTTGAGTACCTTGTCCAGCTCGAGCATCACGTGGGGGTGAAAGTGGGGGATTGCCGCATAACCCGCTCCACCCCCCTCCACAGAAAAATCTCTCTATCCCTTGGTTGAATTCCATCGTGACTTTTTCTGCTGATCAAGAGGAGAAAAATAGACATAGGCAAACACAGCCTCGTGGCTGGAGTGCGCCAGGCCTCCTCGCCGATGGTCGCGGTCCTGGCAGCAAGAGTGAAAAAAAATAGGGGAGCAGGCATTAGCCTTTTAAATGCTGCTGATGTCTTCAGTCACCGGAGTTGTGTCCTGTGACCAGTTCCTGCTGATGCTTTTCAAAGTTCTCCAATTGGTTGTTTGAATGATAATAGGCAACATTTTGTTAGGAAACGCAATGAAATAAAACTCTGGCATGAAACATGACACACATATATACAGTAAACCATTATTCTTTTGATTACAAATGAACACTCTGGGGGTTCAAAACTATTATACAGCTTGAGTGTCTGGTCACTGGTCCTGTGAGTGAAGGGGCCCTGGTGTGCATGCTCTTGTGTGCACTGTTGCAGTGTAGTCCTCTACAGAATTTCGAATACAATTCCGCCGCGACCCTCGTGAGAATAAGCGTTTGCACAATGACTTAATAAATATGATTTATCTTATTAATGAATACTTTTAAAATAGTAATTAGAATTTAAAAAAAAAAAGCATAAAAAAAAATCAAAAACTGGAATCTTTGCCGTGTAGTCTAAATTCACACTCAGGAGGGCAAATCCTCTTTCCGACCGCCTAAAAGAATTTGTGCGAAGATGACATGAAAAATCGCATATTTTCCCCTTTGGCTTTATCATTTAATATCTAAGGTGACTTTGTGATGCAAATCAGCACGCTTGGATATTGAAGTGGATGTCTTTTTAAATAATGGAACATTTCAAGTGTCTCCTTTGAAAACGCTTCGCAGATTTACAATGAAGAAAGACGGCGCTTCAACTTGTTGAAAAATCAACCCCGGACCATTGTGGAGAAAGTGGCCTCAGATATTGAGAAGCTTCTGGCTAAAAAACGCAAAGCTCTTGAGGTAAGTCGATTTGGTTTCCTTGTATACAATATGTGCTTTTTTAGGATTCTGTTGCCTGTTTGATTGCCTGTATATTTTCTAAACTTGTGTTTCTTAACTCGTGGGTCGACACCCAAAAGTGGGTGAGAACTTCTTTTCAGTGGGTCGGGGGCTTTGGCCTTGACATAATAATGGTAAGATGAAAAATAAAACTTGAGGGTCAATTACACTCCGCAACAGTAGATGCGACTAATGTTCTGCTTGATCTCTTCTTGCTGTTTAGTCAATCTGACCCATCCTGATTATGTTTGTGTGGGACCACATCTTATTTTATTGTGATTTTGTGTGTTTTATTTTTGCTTTTTTGTCCGTAATAATGGGCGCGGATTGACTAAACAAGAAGAAGCGATCAGGTGAAAGGGAGCATGAGAACACCACGGACAGTTGTGCACACAAGATGGAGGTTGCAATACGGGGGCCAGCCGGAGCTAAACCGACAGCCTGTCTTGGGTGGTGTGCCTTTTAGTGTTTTTCTTGCGCGTATAAGGCGACGCCCTTATTTCAGTATTATATTTTGTAGTTCTAGAGGTGGCTCATATACGAGTACATTTAATAATTGTATGGGTATGATTGTCATGTCAGGATGGGCGAGTAGTGACACTATCCATATATTTATTTTTTAAATATACATATATATATATATATATAAAGTCTTTTTCTTCAAAGTTTTCAGTCATTGTGGGAGAAACAGGAGGAAACCTTTGTACTAGTGTTATAAATATTAACGACTGTTCAAAGTATCAGTTTTCTGTCTGAAAAAATATAGTGTCGGACATCGTCACGAATGGCAGCCACTCCCAGCAGCTCCCGTGTTATTTTCAATTGTTCTCGATTGTTCTCAGCTCAGGGATGCTGCTGGAAATGTGAATTTCCCTTCGGGGATGAACAAAGTATCTATCTATCTATCTATCTATCTATCTATCTATCTATCTATCTATCTATCTATCTATCTATCTATCTATCTATCTATCTATCTATCTATCACTAATCATTTGTTTGTTTCCACAGAGGTTAGCCAATGAGGCAGAACGACTGCAGCTAGAGCACCCTTGGCAAGATGGTATCAAGGTACTTAATTCCATATACATACAAATTATAAAAATGAGTTTAATTCATCTTCCATAAGCTCGTCCACAAAACCTTTTACAGTGACTACTGGTAAGAGGGATATACAGCTCTCCAAGTATACTAAAGTATTTCCAGTAATGAGAACATTCTTCAATGCCAAAAGCCTCAGGATTTCTTTTTTAAAAGAGGGAGAGAGAGATGAAAATATCTTCAGATCTCAGATGTGGTCCGAAAATAGAAACGGATCAGCCTCTGAGACTCTGCCAAGCTTATTGTAAAGTTTAAAAAGACGACACTAACAGATGGCAAGTGCCGAACACTTTTCGAATGATTTCCATTACAGGATTTTGTCGCTATTGTTTCACAAAGATCAACTTTGTTTATGTAATGCGATATATGTGTTAGAATTATACTATTTTCAGTCCATTTTCATGCATTTATTTATGTCTTATTAGGAGCTGGACATGGCCTATTATGACTCAAAGGCAGAGCTGGATCATGTAAGTAGAGAATGTATTGTTTTCTATTCGACGTGTGCAGTTTTGTTGATTTAGTTTGACATAAAACAGTATTGTAACTGAAATTATATTTACGTTTTATTCAGTATTCCATGGATGGAGAGAGTGAAGAAGAAAACCCTTCACACTTGAAATTGGAGTTTGTTTATGACCCCAACTTCAAAAACAACGTCAACTACTCCTACACTGCCGTCCAGATTCCCACGGACATTTATAAAGGAGGCAAGCAGAGTTGACTGCGCATCAGCACTACATTGAAGTTTCTTTTGTATTCTAAAGTGTGCGCAACCCTCATGAGGATGACTCAGTTTTTTCCCATCAGCCCCGGTCATCCTCAACGAACTGAACTGGACGCAGGCGCTGGAGAAAGTTTTCATGGAGAACAGTCGGGAAGATCCCTCGCTGCTGTGGCAAGCGTTTGGCAGCGCCACCGGGGTGACCCGTTATTACCCGGGTAGGTCTGGAATACAGTGGTACCTCTTCATACGAGCTTAATTTGTTCCAGTATCGTGCTTGCAGCTACAAGCGTGTAATGAGCACATTTTCCCAATATGACCCTGTTTCAGTCGCCGTAGCCACTGTCGTTCCTGAAAGTTAGCTCAGAAATCTCGGGTATATTGGAAACCGGCTCAAAGGACCAATTAGGTGTCAGGTTTATTAAGACATTTTATACCATAAAATAGCAAAAGGAAGAGGCACAGATGCTTAATTCTGTTTCAGCTGCTATAAGGCTGAGGACTTTTTTAAAAAAAAATAAGATATGTTGAAGAGTTAACTTTCTGTTATTATTTGTCCATATCTCGCAACTCTCTCTATGCTGCTTCTCTCAGCCTCCCCGCCGTATAGGGCTGCACACACACATTCATTCGCTGGATACAGGAAGCAATACTAGGAAGTTGGGCTTACTCAATGTGTGGACAAAGATCTGATCAAAGCCACTCCTGCCATCTAATATTGATTTATCATACTGAAAACCTTCCCAGAGGCTTCATAGTTACAAATGAGCAACACGAAACCCTTTGTAACAGACTTTTAATATAAAACAAAAACAACTTATTTTTACAACTGTCACACAGGGACAATTTTTCTGAAAACGTATTTACATGTTATGGCATTGAATGACGTAAAAGTAACTGTAACTTTAAACTAACGTACACACAAAAGGTTTTTACTGCACAGTTTGAATGCTGTCTCTAGTGGTGGCTTCTGGGAATGCTCGTGACCGGGATTTTCCGTGGTATTTGGAACAACATTTTTATTCTGAATAAAACTCGTATAGTGAAATTCCCGTATCAATAGGTACTCATATTAAGAGGTACTACTCTGTGCGATTCTTGAGCCAGCCATTCATGCTTTCTGGCTTTTTCGTTTGAAGCCTCCCCGTGGAAAGCTCCAGATAAAATCGACCTGTACGACGTCAGGAGGAGGCCCTGGTGAGTCATCTCTGACGTTGGAAATGCTTTAAGCAGCTCAGAGTTACAGACCTTCCATTTTTCTCTGCCACAGGTACATCCAGGGTGCTTCTTCCCCCAAAGACATGGTCATTCTAGTCGATGTGTGAGTTTCTTCCTATTAATGCGAAAGGAGCAGGGTGGTATTGCAAATGATCTTTTTCCTTTTGAAATCAATTTAAATACCATTAATATGTTTTTGTAATCAGTAAATCCATGTCAATAACATTATAAAGTGTAAATAATTGAAATCATATGTACATACACGAATTAATAGAATTCAAACAGTTTGTGCATAAGCTTGGCTACCAGTTGGCAGGATGATATATTCATGCCAACACAGACAAAGAAGAATTTTACAACGACAGTAAGTGTGTCAGTAAACTTCTTTGTTAGTTATTCTTCCTCAAAATGCACATTTAAGTCATATAACAATGACTGTGGTATTGTCTGGTTATGCCCGTGGCTGCACAAGTAGTAGGTATCTCCCATTACTTACTATTTTTTACCATAAAATGCTTTTTCAGAGTTCAGGATTCATGGATCCCTTAACCACCTGGGTCATGTCACATTTATCAACTCATATTTATTTGTATACCCCTTAATCACAAAATGTCTCAACGGACGGGCAAAGATTACAATTACACCGTCCCCTGATCTTAACCCAACATGCAGGCAAGGAAAAACTCAAAACTTCAGCGTGAGGAAAAAAGAAACCTTGAGAAGGGGCCTCACAATTGGTAATCCTCCTTCCAGGATGACCAGGGTGGAATAGATTTAGCTTTGGGTAGCAGTACATAAACAGAGTGAACATCAATAAAAGAGAACAGTAGGTAACAAATTGAAATTTGTCCGCAAAGTGCATGACAGCAACAACGCCTCAAGCCTGTAACATAGTCCAAAAAGTCCATAACAGCAACGGCGCAGCTTCCCATCTCTGCCAGTTGGTTGATGCAGGCGTTGACATGCTTCAGGTCCAGACGCTGGTCCGCTGACTCATCTCAAAACAGTTCTTCTCCCTCATATCACCACCGGCCAGGCAGTCATAGGGGCACCAAGTACGGCCAACAGAGCCTTAAAATCACATCTTAAGTTAACATGGAGCCAATGCTCGTCAGCTAAAATCGGGGTATTGCTATCAAACCTTCTTGTCTTAGTTTAAATACTCGCTGCAGCATTTTGTACCAGCTGCAGGCTCTTTGGACTTTGGGAGACTGGAGAGTATTACATTACAGTAATCGAGGCGGGAGGTAACAAACGCATGAATTATAATCCCAGCATCAAAAACTTACGATAATAGTAAAATGAGATAAATCACACTTGAGCAAAATAATGGAGCAAGATCCCCCAATTTTCTTCATCGCATTTAAGGCTCTCGATGCTGCTTTTATTATGTGCTACTTTGAAGATAACAAACAACAAAGTCATGACATTGTTGGACATTTTTGGATGATTGGCCTGTCACCTTGATAAGGCCCTTGCCAGTTTCAAACCTCCTTTGGTGAAGATTTATTTACTTGCATGTGATCTCTTCCCACAATATCTTTAACTTCCCCCAAAACACACACATATATTTTGTACAATAAGCTATTTTCTTCCAGACATGTAAGCCATGAGTATGTCAAATCTTAATATGTAAAAGAAAACGTGCAAATACGGTATGCTCCTGTTTGGTATGTAAAAGAACAAAAACTAATCTTCTTTTTTTTGTCAATCCCCTCACCTCGCACCCACCAGGAGCGGCAGCGTTAGCGGACTCACACTGAAGCTAATCAAGGCATCCGTGATGGAGATGCTGGACACTCTATCGGATGACGACTATGTTAACGTGGCCCGGGTGGGTATCTGCAGTTTTGGGTTACTTCAAACAGTAATTCGTCACAGTTAGTAGTTACTTTATTTAAAAAGTAATTTGTTTACCCCCTGAGTACTGAACCCAAAAGTCATGCATTACTCTGAAAGTATATAGAAACAGATTATCATATAAATTTGCATATAAGCCTACAGCACATATAAGCCAACCATCTAAAACTGCTTTTAAAAAGCCTTATAGTGAAACAAATAGACATTTAATATATTCTACCAGGCCAAATTTTCTTGCTACCTCTAGGTTGCATGGTGTATTAAAAAGATAATTTTTCAAATAAAATGATCAGAATTCAACCGTGCTCACGTCTGCCCCTTTGGTTTCCCATTGGTTTATTGTTCCCTGTAAGCCAAGCCCCCTTCCACATGCTGCCTATGGTTTTCTACTAGAGACACAAAACCAAATATGTGCGTATGAGCTGCCCCCTTGATGTGAGTATTTTGTTTCATATGTCTAAATTTGGCTTATATGTGACTATATTCAGTAGGGAACCAGCGCTGCCAAAACTGTTGAACCTCATAAACAACATAAACAACATAGAAACACCCACATCACAGACCACGTGGCTAGTACATCGGGGGTTTATGACACTACAATTAATGATCGGATTAAAATAAGTCGCTAAAATAACACTGTAACACACTATTTAGTAACATTTTGATGAATAATCCGTTAGAGTACTCGTTACTGAGAAAAGTAATTGTGTTCAGTCAACGCATTCCTTTGTAATCCAATTACGTCTGTAATTACCTGCTCTCTATCAACCGTCTCCACTCCTCCCTCACCACCCACACCACTGCCATCCTCGTCCATAGCCTTGTCTTACTGCAATTCCCTCCTCTCCGGTTTTTCTCAAAAGTCCCTCCATAAACTTCAGTTGGTCCCTAACTCTGCATTACGCATCATAACCACACCCGCCTCCTGCCATCACATCACCTCTGTCCTTCAGCAACTCCACTGTCTCCCAATCAACAATAGAATCACCTAGAAAATTCTTTCTCTACACCTCAATGGCCAGTCATTACCTTGCCCCTCCCTACCTCCCCGACCTCCTTCACACTGCCACACCATCCTGTGCCCACAGATAATCTTCCTCCCTTCCTCTCACTATACCCGCTGCCCGTCTCAGCTCTATGGGGAGCAGAGCTCTCAGCCGCTCTGCCCCCAGCTCTGGAACTCATTGCCGCCTGACCTCCAGAATTCTGCCACCCTATACTCCTTCAAATCCAGACTCAAGACTCACCTCTTCAGACTTGCCTTTTCTTGATCATCCGCCTAACATACTGCCCCCTTTTAACTCTAGGGTTGCTATATATTACTTGCTTGTTTTATTCTTGTTATATTCTTGCTTAATTGTTGTTTGTCACTATATGTACAGAGACCTTGGGTGTCCTGAAAGACGCTTTGAAGTAGAATGTATTATTATTATTATTATTATTATCTTCATCATTCTTACAGGTTCACGTATTATGCCTACTGTGTTTTAGTTCAGCGAAAAGGCCGAGGCTGTGGTCCCTTGCTTCAAACATCTGGTCCAGGCCAACGTGCGCAACAAGAAGATCTTCAAAGAAGCCGTGCAGCAGATGCAGGCCAAAGGCACCACCGACTACAAGTCCGGATTTCATTTTGCCTTCAACCAGCTGCTCAATGTAAGTGACCCGCTAACATCACAACGAAATAACGTTTTGTTCAAATTGTTTTTGACTCCACCCTCAGAAAACCAACGTACCCCGGGCCAACTGCAATAAAATCATCATGCTTTTCACGGACGGAGGCGAGGACAGAGCTCAGGATGTTTTTGTGCTCTACAACTGGCCAAAGAAAACGGTCCGTTGACTCGCCGCCGTGATCCCAATCTTAAATCTTAACGCTCTCCGTTCTCATGAAGGTTCGAGTCTTCACCTTTTCCGTGGGCCAACACAACTACGACGTCACGCCCTTGCAGTGGATCGCATGCACAAATAAAGGTGGGTGGAGCATCTCCATTTGATGATGTGGAGTCTAACTCTTTTACACATGGTATTACTCTTCCTCTTGCCAGGTTACTATTTTGAGATCCGTTCCCTGTGCGCCATTCGGATTAACACGCAGGTAGCTCCCTCAACGTGGCACCTCTTACTTGTGACTCACACATTATACACGCACACACTTGCAGCCGGTCACATGCGAATTTATTTTTCTTATGTATGTGTGTGCTATGTCAGGAGTACTTGGATGTATTGGGACGTCCCATGGTTCTAGCAGGCAATGAGGCCAAGCAAGTACAGTGGACCAATGTGTACCAGGATGCCTTGGTGAGCCCATAACAAAAGTGATTTCTAGTATACAGTTGTGGTCAAAAGATTACATTTACTTGTGAAGAACATAATGTCATGGTTCTCTTGAGTTTCCAGTTATTTCTACTACTCAGATTTTTCTCTGATAGAGTGATTGGAACAGATAGTTCTTTGTCACAAAAAAACATTCATGAGGTTTGGTTCTTTTATGACTTTATTAGGGGTTAAGAGAAAAAGTGATCATATCTGCTGGGTCAAAATTATACATACAGCAGCGCTATTATTTGGTAACATGTCCTTTTGCTATTTTCACTTTAATTATGCGCTTCTGGTAGCCATCCACAAGCTTCTGGCAAGCTTCTGGTTGAATCTTTCACCACTCCTCTTGATAGAATTGGTGCAGTTCAGTTCAATTTGATGGCTTTTTGACATGGACTTGTTTCTTCAGCATTGTCCACAAGTTCTCAATGAAGCTGAAGTCAGGACATTCCAAAACCTCAATTCTAGCCTGTTTTAGTCATTCCTTTACCACTTTTAATGTATGTTTGGGGTCATTGTCCTGTTGGAACACTTAACTGTGCCCAATACCCAATCTTCGGGCTGATGCCTCCTTTTTCATTATCCCATTTACTCTATGTAAAGCACCAGTTCCATTGGCAGCAAAACAGCCCCACAACATAATACTACCACCACCGTGCTTGACGGTAGGCATGGTGTACTTGGGGTTAAAGGTCTCACCTTTTCTCCTCCAAACATAAACTTTTGACCACAACTATCTATCTATCTCTCTCTCTCTCTCTCTCTCTCTCTCTCTCTCTCTCTCTCTCTCTCTCTCTCTCTCTCTCTCTCTCTCTCTCTCTCTCTCTCTCTCTCTCTCTCTCTCTCTCTCTCTATATATATATATATATATATATATATATATATATATATATATATATATATATATATATATATATATATATATATATATATATCCGGAAAGTATTCACAGCGCTTCACTTTTTCCACATTTTGTTATGTTACAGCCTCATTCCAAATTGTATTAATTTAATCTCTTATCTCAAAATTCTACACAAAATACTCCATTATGACGATGTGAAAAAGTTTTTTTACTTTTTTTGAATTTATTAAAAATAGAAAACTAAGAAATGACATTTACATAAGTATTCACAGCCTTTGCCATGAAGCTCAAAATTGAGCTCAGGTGCATCTTTTTTCCACTGATCATCCTTGAGATCTTTCTACAGCTTAATTGGAGTCCACCTGCAGTAAATTCAGTTGATTGGACATGATTTGGAAAGGTACACACCTGTCTATATAAGGTCCCACAGTTGAGTGTGCATGACTGAGCACAAACACCAAGCATGAAGTCAAAAGAACTGTCTGTAGACCTGCGAGACAGGATTGTCTTGAGGCACAAATCTGGGGAAGGATACAGAAAAATTTCTGCTGCTTTGAAGGTCCCAATGAGCGCAGTGGCCTCTATTATTCGTAAATGGAAGACATTTGGAACCACCAGGACTCTTCCTAGAGCCGGCCGGCCTTCTAAACTGAGCGATCGGGGAAGAAGGGCCTTAGTCAGGGAGGTGACCAGGAACCCGACGGTCACTCTGTCAGAGCTCCAGCGTTCCTCTGTGGAGAGAAGAGAGCCTTCCAGAAGGACAACCATCTCTGCAGCAATCCACCAATCAGGCCTGTATGGTAGAGTGGTCAGACGAAAGCCACTCCTTAGTAAAAGGAACATGGAAGCCCATCTGGAATTTGCCAAAAAGCACCTGAATGACTCTCAGACCATGAGAAACAATTCTCAGGTCTGATGAGACAAAGATTGAACTCTTTGGTGTGAATGCCAGGCGCCATGTTTGGAGGAAACCAGGCACCGCTCATCACCAGGCCAATATCATCCCTACAGTGAAGCATGGTGGTGGCAGCATCATGCTTTGGGGATGTTTTTCAGCAGCAGGAACTGGCAGACTAGTCAGGATAGAAGGAAAAATGAATGCAGCAATATATAGAGATATCCTGGATGAAAACCTGCTCCAAAGCGCTCTTGACCTCAGGCTGGGGCGAAGGTTCATTTTTCAGCAGGACAACGACCCAAAGCACACAGCCAAGATCTCAAAAGATTGGCCTCAGAACCACTCCGTGAATGTCCTGGAGTGGCCCAGCCAGAGTCCAGACTTGAATCCGATCGAACATCTCTGGAGAGATCTGAAAATGGCTATGCACAAACGTCTCCCATCCAACCTGATTGAGCTTGAGACTTATTGCAAAGAAGAATGGGCAAAACTGCCTAAAGATAGGTGTGCTAAACTTGTGGGATCATATTCAAAAAGACTTGAGGCTGTATTTGCTGCCAAAGGTGGATCAACAAAGTATTAAGCAAAGGCTGTGAATACTTATGTAAATGTGATTTCTTAGTTTTCTATTTTTAATAAATTCAAAAAAAGTAAAAAAAAAACGTTTTCACGTTGTCATGATGGAGTATTTTGTGTATAATTTTGAGATAAGAGATTAAATTAATACAATTTGGAATGAGGCTGTAACATAACAAAATGTGGAAAAAGTGAAGCACTGTGAATACTTTCCGGATGCACTGTATATATCTCAACAAAATATTTACATTAAGTAGTTTCTAGGTTTAACTTTGTATATTAAGTGTTTTTCCCCCAAATTTCCCAAATGGTTGTGTCTTTATGCAGGGTCTTGGGATGGTGGTAACTGGGACCTTGCCCGTTTTTAATCGCACCATGGATGGAGAACTACAGGTAATAACATTCTTAACAACAAGACATATTTATTTCATATTTTAACTGTGAATTAATTAATCTAATTAATACATGTAAACAAAAGAATGCGTTCATTCAACAATTTTACTGCAATTATTCACTATTAACAACACTACTATTTTTTACTTGTTTAATCTAATAAGTAATAAGAATAGGGAAAAAATATATTAAAAAGAACATACCGGTACATATCTGTCAGCACGAGGGTGGGCAAACAACAGCCCGCAAGCCACATGCCACCCAACAGACTTTATAATCTGGCCCACTGAACAAAAATGGTAAACTTACCATGGCAATGTTTATAATAGCAAGCTAGAATTACTGTGTGCCAAAAGAGGAATCACCCGTGTTAAGACGAGAAACCGTTTTTGGATGGCACGGTCATTGGCACATGACAATGGAAAACCCAAAGAGTGAGATTGAGTCCAGATGGAGACTAAAATCCTGAAATCTGGGAACACACAGCCCACATGTGTATTTGTCTAACCTCAAGATGCAAAAATTTCAAGGATGGGACAAAAGAAAACTGGAGACTAAACGTTGAAACGTAGCTGCTCAGTCATCCTCTTGCTCTTTTTTGCTGAAGAAATGAAGAGTCAACAGGAACAAAAGTGTTGAGTCAGCTTGTTAGGTATTTTTCACATCTAAGGTAAACTACCTGACTTTCAGTGAAAATTGGTGTCAATATTAAATGCCATTCTGGGGGAAAATGCTAAGTCAACAAAACCAAATGTTTTTTGAATTTTTTTTACATCTATGGCAACCTACCTGATTACCTGTAAAAGATGGCGTTGATATTAAATGTTGTTCGGGTCTGAAAGTGGAACTTCCTTCTGGGAAAAATGCTGAGTCAACAAAACTAGCTGATTCAGCTTTTTTTCACATCTAGGGTAACCTACCTGACTGCCTATGAAAGATCGTGGTCATATCTAAACTCTTTCCTGCTTTACTTGGAATGAGAAAAAACAGATTTTTACCTTATGCGGCCTGTGACTCCCAAAGTTTTCCTACGCTTGTGCCAGCAAAACAGATGCAGTACTTCACTTAGACTCATTTTACCATTTTTTTCTTGGGACTTGCAGTGTTGATAGTCCCACATGGCAGAAATAAAAATGTTCAATCGCTGCAAATAATGTAAATTGTGTTTTCAGAACCAGCTGATTTTAGGCGTGATGGGAGTAGATGTGCATCTCGATGAGATCAAGCGCCTGACACCACAGTACACGGTTAGACTATTTGATTTCCTCTTGTTTGTATTTGTTCCCTTCTGTAAAATTTCTGATAATTTGGTTTTCTTATCAGCTCGGCGCCAACGGTTACATCTTCGCCATAGACCTGAATGGATATCTTCTGCTCCATCCCAATCTGTTGCCCAAGGTGAGGCAAATGCCGGGGAATACTCCAGGCGGACCTCATTTTTTTTTGCTGTTAATTTACTACTATAAACTCCGTACTAAAGAGCACATCTGATTAGAAGCTGCATGCTCAAATTTAAGAATACTCAATTTTGTCTTTGTACGAGCCGCACCGGATTTGAAGCCGCAGGATTAAACAGACATAAAAATTGATTAGTTCACATCCATTGTTAAATATTTCAAAGCCACCGCCCACCTGGTGCCTGAATATGTCGTTTTATCCATCCATTAACTCCATAGACCGCGTGTTAAATGATGAAAAATAAAACAAGTCTGCTTAAAATTGACTCTGACACTGCTCTCTGGGGGCTTCGCTTTGGTATTGCATTTCTTCTTCAAAAAATCAGCCCAACCTGACTCAAGTCATGGGTATATAAACCCGAACTCGACAGAATACCTTGATTTGATAACCGAGCCTAAAATAAACTCAAAGCTTTAATCTTTTCCGCCAAAGTAAACACCAATCTTTACTTCGGCCGTCCGTACTTCAGCGCCGAACCGTTCATTTCGACAAGGCGCAGTGAATGAAAGTGAAAGTGAAACTAAACGAATTGGCACTGAAAAGTAAATAATAATCTACAGATTACAAGATGCAAATACTTAAACATTTGGCCCTAAAGCAGAAAGAAAGTTTGTCAAGCTTGTAAGCTATTGGCGAGAAGCGGAAATGACGTCTGACATGAGGGAGGTGAAAGGAGGAAGCGGCGCAACTTTTACCCTAACACCGAGGATGAAAATTTCTTTGGATTAACTAAATTGGAGTTAAGCTGATGGTTTGGAAAGCATGTTCTTTATCTAAACAATTTCTTAAGTAACAGTAAGTACATGCTGTTCAGATCCTCCACGAAGGAAAAAATACAAAAAAAAAAAAAAACAGAGAGAGAGAGACCCCCAGCCGGCCCGAATTAATGATTGCTATTTTAAGCCCGTAATCCGGGCCAGGTTCGGGTCGGGTTCTGGACCAGGCCCAAGATCTTACCTCTACTCGTGATTAATGGCAGCTGACCTTAAATATTATGGCATTGTCCTATGAAGCGTCATTGCCCTCTATTGGTCACACCCGAGACGACAGGTTCATGCTGCATCTAAACAGGTCACTATGAAATGTGCTGTATATTAATGCAAGGAGTACGTATCCGTGATGGACATTTTTATGGGCCATTGAAATAAAATGAAGATAGCGTTTTCCACTGGTAAATAGTAATGGGAAGATATTCCTGCACCTGAGAATGTAAGCTACATGATACCATTATTTTTAGCCAAAACCGAAATGGAGAGGGAATTGTCTCAAAAAACATTTACACACATATTGTTGAGATCCATTAGAATATTCATGCTTTACTTAAGATCTAAAAATCATATGTGGTGATAAATGCACACGCAAGATTAAAAATTGCATATGTAAGTCACAGCTATATTTGTGACTCTGCAAAATATATTTTTCACACCGGATATTTTCTTTTAAATCTACCGGAGGAATTGGAAAATTGCCTTTTAAAAGTACTTAAAAAGCGCTTGAATGTGGATATGAAAAAGGTGTACGAACCCTGTAGATAACTTTGACTCCACCTAAATTCGGATGTATGAATTGAGGACTTGATTAGTGGGAAAAAAGTTGAAATATCGTGAGTACATTGTAAATAGTCAATACAGTACTGTCAAACCTTATTTTCTTCTCCTGTTATGTATTGTATAAATACTGTATAAATACTGGAGCAAATACTATAAATACTAATGCGATCGTTCGTAAGTTAAATTTGTTCCTAAGTTGCTTCAGTGCTATATTTTGTATGTTTATGGTTTATATTCCCCGCGACCCTAATGAGGGTAAGCGGTACAGCTAATGGATGGATGGATGGATGGTTTATATTAATATGTTTAAGGCTTGTATAAGTAACCTGTACTGTTTTGTACTAAAAGAATAAACATTTCATAAAATAATATGCTCTATAACGATAAATAAAGTTAAGTTTAACTTACTTTTGGGAGATGAGCTTCAAGAGTTAGGCGACTTCCTAGTGGCCGAAAAAGTAATCCAACCATTTTCTCAACCGCATCAAGCTTTCTTATTCCACTTTCATTTCTAAAGAAACGGCTCGCCTCTTTACGCTTTACACCAACAATATTGAATAGATGCACGAGATATTAAACAATAAAAAAGTTCTTAGCGCACTAGAGAAACAGTGCGGTGTGTTTACACACGAACTAGGAAGTAGAAGCCGGATTTCTTCTTTGGGGTGGATGCTGGGTGACCTCTAATAGCGCTGAACCCCGGTAGCGGTGAAAAAGAAGCACTACAGTAACGTCCTGTACTCTGAAAAAGGTGCATCCATCCATCCATTATCTGCACTGATTATCCCCAGTAGGGTGGCAGAGGTGATGGAGCCCACCCCAGCTATCTTCAAGCAGTGGGCAGGGGACACCCTGAACTGGTTGCAAGCCAGTCGCAGGGCACACAGAGACAGACAACTCACTTGCTCATTTACACCTAGGGACAATTTGGACCGGCCAATTAACCTGACATGCATGTTTTTGGAATGTGGGAGGAAACCGGAGTGCCCGGAGGAAACCCAGGCTAGCACGGGGAGAACATGCAAACTCCACACAGGAGGTTCGATCCCATGACCTCAGAACTGTGCCGCACACGCGCTAACCACTGCGCTTCAAACTTACTACAATGTCCGGATATTTTTCGGCATCCCGAAAAAAAATGTTCATATCCGCCGTTTTCATTAGCCGAATAGTCGTAAGTAGGGGAGCGTCTGTAAGTTTGTCAAAAACATCTACTTTACTATTTCTCCTCTAGAAGGGCATCCAAAATGTTACCACCAACACTGCGGTGTTTTGTATCGCGAGCACATGAGTTGTGGAAAAGATCAGCTCGTTTTTTTCCTTAACGGCGCCCCGTTAAAGAAAAACAACAAGCCGCCTCGTATTTAAAGATGCGGTGTTCGCAATGTAGCAAAAAAACTGTTACCTTGTCATCTGGAATTTAGGCATTTATATACCTTTCAGCTGGTGCATTTACCAGAACCGGTCACACTGGACTTCTTGGATGCTGAAGTGGAGGACAGCAATAAGGAAGAGGTGAGCGACCCCAAAAAGCCCCCATTCAACTCATGTTTTAGCTGCGAGAGCATCTTGTCCGCGTGTTGTTGCGTGTTCTCTTTGGCTAGCAAATTTTAGCTGTGCGTTATTGTGTTTTATGTCTGCACAGATCCGGCGACAGATGATTGACGGCCGACCGGGAGAAATGCGGATTAAAACGCTCATCAAGTCAGTCGATGACGTAAGTAAATTATTTGTACGTCTAACCAGAGGTGGGTAGTAACGTGCTACGTTTACTTGAGTAAGTCTTGGGACATTTTGTATTTTAAGAAGTATTTTGAAATCATTATAGTTTTTACTTTTACTTGAGTGGATTTGTAAAGATAAACGGTACTGTCCTTTGAGACATCTTTTGATTAATGGCTATGCAAATAAATGTGACTTGACATGTCTTGAATGTAATTTATAGTTGATTAGATGGATTTTGATCATTTGACGACAGTTACTCAGTACTTAACAAGTAATTTTTTCACCAAGTACTTTTTATCTTTTACTTAAGTAATTATTTGGATGACAACTTTTGATTTCTACCTCTTTAATACAGTACTGGTACTTGAGTAAAAATTTCAGCGCCAGACTGATTCAATTATATTCTTTTGCTGCAGCAATACATCGACCAGGTGTATAGAAGTTACACCTGGACTCCTATCAATGGAACGGATTACAGGTTAGTTTTTCGGTTTGGATTTTCAGGTGATAACAATTGATGTCCACACATGTGTGTCTCCATTTCCTCACTACTTGAAGCCTGGGGCTTGTTCTCCCTCCCTACAATGAGTACTACATCCAGGCGGACCTCAGCGATGTGATGCTTCAACTTCAGTGTAAGTCCCTGAACGCAACTAACCCAGGGGTGGGCATACGACAGCCTGCGGGCCACACGCATCCCATTGGGCTTTTTCATCCGGCCTGCCAAATAAAAATGTTTATATTTAATGATAATATTTATAAAATGATTAAAAAAAGTACTACTAATAAGTATTGAGCTGGTGCTACTCTTGTCCCCAGTGTTCTTTACATCCACATAGCTGGCTAGATTTTTCTTCACTTGCTATTTTTCGCATGTCTTTATTTTATTTATAAAGATTTTTATCAACAGTAATTAAAAAAAAAGCTGTACGTAGCGGTGTTATTTTTTCAGTAACAAGGTAATCAAACTCATTATTCTTTCCGCGGTTACAACACCGTTCCCGGACTGACGGTCAAAGGTCGTGCGTTACTTTGGCTGCGGAATGCCAACAAAGGAGTGTCCCCGCACACCTGGCGCCAATTTTATGTGCACGAATTTTATAATATGGTTAGATAATGATCACGAATGCAGTACTTACTAATGCACCGAAAGAAAAGGCAAATTGGTGAACACTGCAACCAACTCATGTTGATCACGAACGAAAGGGCTCTATGAGCCTTCTTTTGTAAGTGGGAGCCGGCTAACCACCAATCGAGAGTCGGTTCCCTTCGAGAGGATATTTTTCTCTTGTGATTGGTCAAAATGCCTTTTTTCAGGTATTCTGTGCTGTTGACCTTGAATTTGTTAAGTATTAAAAAAAAAACGTTTGGTACTTTATGTCTCTATTTGTGAATTTATAAATTGAAATATTATGTTTATCATTGTTACCATTTAAGTGTTAATTTAGCTTTTTTCCCCCTTTTAAAAGTGGTTCATAATAAGACATAATAAATTGTGTTATTTAGAGTAAACAACAAAAACAACCTTAAGAGCCATTTGGGAATCGAAAGAGCCAAGAAGAAAAAGATGGTTCACGAAAAAGAATCGGAATTCCCAGCTCAACAACAAACCGTTTGAGTAAGATAGATTTTATTAAACTCACTTTACAGATGCTGCCCTACTTACTTACAAACGAAATATGTTCCGGACATTCGTTTGTTAGTTGGATGTGTTCGTAAATTGCTTCAGTGCTATATTTTGTATGGAATGTATGTTTAAGGTTTATATAAGTATATTTAAGGCTTGTGTAAGTAACCTGTATTGTTTTGTACTAAAAAATAAACATGACATAAACAAATATGCTCTATAAAGATAAATAAAGTAAAATGTAACTTACTTTTGGAAGATAAGCTTCAACAGTTAGGCGACTTTCTCCTCTGTGGTAAAAAATGGACAAAAAAACAAAGCGATCCGACCATTTTCTCAACGGCATCAAGCTTTCTTATTCCACTTTCATTTCAAAAGAAACAGCTCGCCTCTTCTTTACACTTTACACCAACCATATTGAATGGATGCACGAGATATTAAACAATAAAAATGTCAAAGTTATGAGCTCGTTGGAGATTCAGTACTACATGTACTGAAACTCCAGCGAGTAATTTTACACACGAACTAGGAAGTAGATGCCAGATTTCTTCTTTGGGGTGGATGCTGGGTGACCTCTCACAGCGCCACACGCCAGTAGCGGCGGAAAGAAGCACTACAGTAGTGTTTGTTTTTCCTGTTTAATATCAGTTTCCAGTTTCGTTCCCGTCAATTTTCTTCCTGTTTATTATTCTCCCCAGTTTTCGTTCCAGTCTAGTTTTTCCTGTTTATTTTCGATATCCTGTTTCATTATCAATCCTGTCTGTCCCGTCCTGTCTGGTATCGACCCCATCCGTCCGATATCTACTCGGGCAATTGGTATCGATCTTGTTGGTCTCTGGCTTCTTATCATTTCACGGCAGACTGCTGCGTAACGTGCATGACTCCCCTTTTCCCATAAAGTAAAAGGGTGTGTGAAAAACGTCACGCGTTTGGGTCCTGATCCTGTTCTGGTTCTGACAGATTTGTCATGTTTTACACAGTATATGCTACATGGAATTTGCAAAAACATGGGAACAAAAGCCCCAAAATATAAGTATGTTTTTTGGATAGGCCTACATTACTGTCTTTCCTCATGAATTGAGGTATTGGAGTGAAGATTATCGGTAGATAAAAAAAATAAAATCAATTATTTTTCCCCCCGTTCCTTTTGCCAAACGTTTAAACCCAACGTGGCCCACCACTCAAAATCTTTGTCCACCCGTGCATTTAATGCCTTATATTGGTAAAATAATTGGAATAATGATTTAAATTACAAGCAAAAAAAATCATGAGCTACTATATAAACTTCATTTTTTAATATATTCATATAAATTTGTATTTTTTATTATTTTATTTACATAACATAAGCCTCACCTTGAAGGAGCTGACATGAGAGTCCTTCATATTACTGATAAGGGTACGCCGAAAAAAACCAAAAACCTTGTGAAAGGCTGCACAAAGAAAATAAGGACAAAATGGTGAGGTTTGGTCCCTTTTAGTCTCCGTAGTTTGTATAATTCAGAGTGCTTTTAAGTACAGTAATCCCTCTTTTTTTGCGGGGGTTGTGTTCCAAAAAGGACCCAAAGTAGCTAAACCGGGAAAAGTAAAGTAAAGGGATTACTGTATTTGGATGGGTTGCAGGACACGTCATAGTGACATCTAGTGTTCAAGTAATACACACTATCCCTTAAAAATGTTTTTTTCCAACACGTTTTGTGCTTCACAGACATGCAGTCGTTACTGCCAAGCTCCTTTGAATCTTCAGGACACGTTTTCCTCGCACCAAGGTGACCTTCTGGTTTTTGGGGTTTGGAACATGAAAAATAGACGCTAACATCTTCCGTCCTGGGTGCAGGGAGTTCTGCAAGCGTCTGCAACTTTCGGACAACAACACCCAGTTTTTGCAGAACTTCCTCTCGCTCATGCTGGAAATATCTCCGGAATCGGATGAGTGTAGGTGGCGCAATTTGTGGTGGGGACGGCGGTCAATACGGGGAGGATGTCAGTGTTTGTTTTGGAAATTGTAGGCGACAAAGGGCTCATTCACAACCTGATACTGGACTCCAGGATCATCGGGCAGCTTGCCTCACGTGTGTGGAAGAACAAAGATCTCCATTCGTGAGTGATGGAGGAATTTGCATGCTGAATCTGGTGCAGGATTCTAAATTTTCCTGAGTTATGATGATGCACTGTGCCCCAGGTACGGGCTCCTGGCCGTGTTTGCTTCCACCGATGGAGGCGTAACGAGAGTCTTCCCAAATTTGTGAGTTCAACAAACGGAGTGTTAAATGTATTTGCCCATCCATCCATTATCTGCACCGCTTATCTTCAGTAGGGTCGTGGGGTTGTTAGAGCCCATCCCAGCCATCTTCGGGCAGTGGGCAAGGGACACCCAGAACTGGTTGCCAGCCAGTCGCAGGACACAGAGACGGTCAACTTACTCGCTCATTCACACCTAGGGACAATTTAGACCGGCTAATTAACCTAAAATGCATGTTTTCGGGAATGTGGGAGGAAACCAGAGTGCCCAGGGGAAACGCACAAATGCATGGGGAGAACATGCAAACTCCACACGGGGAGGGGGGGGGGGGCGCGGTAGCTGGATTTGAACCCTGAACGGTGCAAAAATATAATTGTCCATGGTTTTAGTAATCCCTCGCTGTTTCGCAGTTTACTTTTCGCTGTTTTGCCACTTTGTGGATTTTGATCGTGTATTGTGTTCTGCATTCTGATTGGCTGAGCTGTCACCACGCCCCTTTTTTGCCGTTGAGATCTAAGCTGTACACTTATGTAGAATAAGTTAACCTACATTACGTAGGCATAAATCTTTTTCAATTTCAAGTTTCTCTAAAAGACATCATGTCAACAAAATGCTCTGGACCTTTTACGGCCGGGGATTTTTCGAAACCCTTAAGCAGGGGTGTCAAACTAGTTTTTTAAAGGGCCTAATGTAAGTCATAAATATAACTACTCCTTACTATAAAATACCTGTTATTACTTATTTAAAGGTGGTGTCCGTAACTTCATATTATTCTACTAGCTGACGCCATCTTCTGGCTAAAATCAACATTGCAGCTTCTGTCAAGCTGCTCGTATGGTGCATGCATGTATGTGTCTCTTTCAAATGCGCTGTATTTGAAACAGTCCATTTCTCACTTTCACCATTTTCATCCTAGAATTAAAGGCGCGCTAATTTGTATATCTCTTAATCACAAAATGTTTCAAATAACTGCACAGGTTGTAATTACACTGAAAAAAAAGAACTTTAATAAAGCACGATACTTTGATCTGTTCATCAAATAGTTTCCTGTAAACTGTTTTTTTTTTTCAATGAATAATATATAATTAAAAAATAATGAATCTTTTTTTTTCTATTTGGCTGGATTTGACCACCGTGGAACCTTTTTAAAATGCAACCTTCATGAAACACTAGGGATTACTGTGTTGCAACCAACATTTTAAAGTGTTTCTATGTTTAAAAAATACATTTTATCATTATCTTTCAAATAGATTGACCACATATATATATATATATATATATATATATATATATATATATATATATATATATATATATATATATATATATACACATATATAATGTATTTTTTTGTTCTAAAGGGCTGCTGAGTTGTGGGACGAGGACCCGGAACCCTTCCATTCAAACTACTACCGAAGGAGCCTTGACAACAAAGGCTACATGTTCCGAGCTCCACCCCGAGACTGTAAGAACATTAACTGATTCCTTTAAAACGTATTTGTTTCAAACATGTATTAAAAAGAAAGGGGGAAACATACATGAAGAAAACACGATTGCATCTCAAAAAAAGGGGTAGGTTCCAGACAAACAAAGACCCCAGCGTGTCGGTACGCTGTGAGGTGGCAGCCCCACCAACCGACTATCCTGCGGAGGGCTAACAACTCACCCAGGAGAAACACACTTTGTTACGAAACTGACCAGAGAAAGAAGCCGGACTGACCAACACGGTAACGGACCCCAGCCTGCCCCCGACCAACGAGTACGGATCGATCTTCGTCATAAGACCCGTGTCGCCACCTGGAATGTCCAGACACTCCTTCGCCCCGGAGCTGCCACCCTGCTGTCCCGAGAGCTCTGTCGCTATAACATCACCATGGCAGGGCTCTGTGAAGTACGATGGCAAGGCAATGGTGAAACAACAGCTGGCAACCATTGCTACATCTGGAGTGGCCCCGAGAGTCGGACCGGCCTTTACGGTGTGGCTCTTGCCATTCCAAAAGCCCTCCGGAGGTCCCTCATCAGCTGAACACCAATAAGCGACAGACTACTGTCTGCTCGATTCCTCCACCATCACGGCAAGATGACAGTGATCGTTGCCTACGCCCCCACCGATGTCGCTGATGAGGATGCGAAGGACGCGTTCTTTGACCAACTCCACCAGGCTGTCAACCAAGCCCCACCACACGACGTCACCATCATCCTCACTGATGCCAACGCCACTCTATCCAGCAATGATCGGTCCCCCGGCTCACCTGTCGGCACCACCTTCGTTGACAGCACAACAAACGACAATGGCAACCGCCTCCTCCTCCTCTGCCACCAAAACAACCTTTGTGTTGCTGACACCTGGTTTCCCCGGAAATGCATCCATCACTGGACGTGGTACAGCCCAGATGGCAGAACCAGGAAGGCATTGGACCACATCCTGATATCACGACGCTGGAAGTCGTTTGTAACCAACTGCCGGGTGTTCAGAGGAGCACAGCTTGGCAACACAGACCATCGTCTGCTGGTGGCCCAGCTCAAGCTAAAGCTCCGAGCCAACCAGCACAAGACTCTGCCTCGCCTCGACTCCTCCCGACTCAGCGACCCCAACATTGCCAGAGACTTCAGTTGCTCCATCCGCCGCTCTCTTGATACCCTGGCTCCTGACAAGCTGACAGACTGGGCGGCCTTCAAGGAAAGTGTCCTCCAGTCTGCTCACAATGTCCTCGGACGCCCGCGATCCTCCCCGAGGAAGCCCTGGATATCAGAGAGGACACTAAACATCATAGACCAGCGGCGTGAGGCCCGACTCCGAGGCGACCTCACAGAGTATCGGAGACTGAATCGCCTGCGCAATGTGGCCATTGCTGAAGATAGGGAGAGGTTTTGGCAGGCAGAAGCCCAACAGCTTGAGTCCGCGGCCAACAACAACATGAGCCGCGTATTCAGTCTACTACGCCAAGCCCGTAGCGGCCCACACATAAAGACAGCCCTGGTAAAGGACTCAGACGGCAACCTCATCATGACAGAAGCCAACTGCCTCGAGCGCTGGAAGGAGCACTTTAGCCTCCTCTTGCAGCACAGCACCATCCCGGCTGATCCCACCCTCCTAGGGGCTGCGAGCACAGCACCTCCTAACGACACCTGCTGCACAGACCCTGTAACACCCGAGGAAGTGAGAGCTGCTCTGAAGAAGCTGAACACCAAGAAAGCCCCCGGCATCTGTGCCATTACCGGCGAGATGCTCAAGGCCGGCGGTGATGGCATGGTGGAGTGGCTAACCCGCCTATTCAACCAGGTGTGGGAATCGGAGCAGCTGCCCACCGACTGGACCAGAGGAGTCATCTTGCCCTTCTGGAAATGCAAGGGCGACAGGCTTGTCTGTGGAAACCACAGAGGCATAACCTTACTCTCCATCCCGGGCAAGGTCTTTACCAGGATCTTGCTCAGCCGTGCCCTTCCAGCAATCAGAAGCTGCCGCCGTCCCCAGCAGGCTGGCTTTATGCCCAACCGCTCCACAACGGACCACATCTCTGCCGTCCGTTTGCTGATAGAAAAGACCCGTGAATTCCGTAAAGATCGCCATCTATATATCGGATTCATTGATCTGAAGGCCGCCTTTGACACTGTCTGCCACTCTTCACTGTGGAACATCCTCCAAGCTCTCAGAGCACCACCCAAGATCATAGCCCTGTTCAAGCTGCTCTACAGCAACGCAGAGAGCTGTGTCCGTATCAACGGCATTGACTCCGACTGGTTTGCTATCTCCAGCGGCGTTCGCCAAGGCTGCGTGGCTGCTCCCGACCTTTTTAATTGCATCATCGACCATCTGATGTTCAGGGTTAGTGAGCGCATCCCCGGAGTGTCTTTCGGCAACTACCACCTGACTGACCTGGAGTATGCTGACGACACCATCATTCTCAGCACTTCCTACAGCCAGCTGAGAGACGCTCTGGGCATTTACAGTGAAGAGGCTTGGCCTGCAAGTGAGTTGGACGAAAACCAAGTTCATGTATGTCGGTGATGGACCAGATCCACCTCCCATCCAAATTGGTAGCGACATTGTAGAGCCTGTCAAGAGCTTTGTATATCTGGGGTCCATGGTGACAGACAATGGGGACCTAAAACCAGAGATTCTCCGCAGAAGAGCCCTGGCAGCATCTGCTCTGCAGTCTCTCTGGAAACCACTCTGGCGGCACCAGACCATCGCACGCAAGACGAAGCTCCGCATTTACAACCTCGCCGTACTCCCTATCCTGCTTTATGGCTCAGAAACATGGCCCCTGAACGACACCCTGGCCACAAGAATCGACGGTTTTGATAGCAGGGCTCTCAGAACCATCGAGAACATCAGGTGGCCCCAGCGAGTCTCCAATAAAGAGCTCAGAGCCCGCACGTGCCAGCCCCAAGCATCTTCCTTGGTCGCACAACGCCGCACCCGCTGGTTTGGCCATGTCCTTCGTCTACCACCAAACCATCCGACACGAGCCATTCTCCAGTTTGACCCAAAGGCCGCAGGCTGGAGACGACCACGAGGGAAACCCCGCACTCGATGGCTCGACGTCGTTGCGGGCGACCTCCAACAACACGGAGTTGCCGTAGAGGATGCAGAACAGCTGGCACAAGACCGCCAGCATTGGAAAAACCTGGTTCATCTGGTCGGCTCAACGCACAGGGACGGGACCCCCCGACCTTCGCTGGAGCAATAATGAAATGAATGAATCTCAAAAAAAGAATGTTTAGTACAAAAGCATTCACATTTTTGAATAACAAATTCAAAATCTGCTCAATTATTTTGTCATTTGCATGAAAGAATTGTCACATCAAAAGTAATATTCATCATGTAAAACTTCTTAGTTTTCAGGTAAAAAACGTGATATCATCTAGCAATAATTTGCTGTCCTAAATTGGAAAATGTGTTATTCTCTGCCACCTTCTACTGGCTTAAAGTCATGATCCCAGCCTTAGTCAGATCATTCATGAGTTTGTGCATTTATTAGACGCGCTCAAATAAACCTTTTTTCATCTTTTTCGGGGTTTGGGTTGGCGTTTGTACTGTATTTGAAATGAAATGAAATGATCTGCATTTATATAGCGCTTTTCAAGTCAATGACTTCCCAAAGCGCTTTACAGTGTGCTGCACATTTCCCAATAGCGGCCTTGTATTGCAGCCATGTAAGACGCTAACCTGCTTATTGGGGGTATTAGGGGTTCAGTGTCTTACCCAAGGACACTTCGACATGTAACACGGACAAGCCGGGATTCGAACTGGGATCCTTTGATCCCAAGCGCTCTACCTCCTGAGCTACTGCCGCCCCCAAATTAAAATAATTGACACAGGCTTTTTCTTACTTTTACCATTTTATTGCTACACTAACAAAAAACTGCGATGACAAGCAGAAAGTCACCTTCCTTTCCTGCCAGCGAATGTGTTGCAAGTCCCGGAGCAGTATTGGTAAAAGTAGGGTTAAAAGCAGATAGGCGCAGTGGAATTTATTTTTTTATAAAGGCTCCTTGAACTCAGTTAGGCATTATCAACCATGGTTGGGAATAACGCTATTTTTTTCAGTAATGAGGTAATCTAACTAATTATATTATCTGCGGTTACAACGCCGTTACCGTTACTGACGGTCAAAAGCGGTGCGTTAATTTGGCGGTGTTCCCTCGCAAACCTGATGCCATGTTCATTTGCGTGTTTTTTTGCTCTCCACCAAGTTGTTAACGTCACGTCTTTTTAGATCATTTCACCATTGAAAATAGTGACAACCATATCGTTAGATAGCGATTACAAATACAGTATTTAGTAATGCGATGAGGGGCTGAGTTTTGACAGCACCCGACTCGTGTGGTTTGCTTAAGAAACGTCTATTGAAAGTACCAATCAACAACTGGTACTATTATTACACCATCCCCTGATCTAAAACCTACATGAGGGCAAGGAAAAACTCAAAAGCCGCAACATGAGGAAAATGAAGAAACCTTGAAAAGGGACCGCACATGAGGTAACCCCCCTTCAGGATGACCAGGCTGCTACAGATGTTGCAATAACAAATAATGCACAGATATTGTCAACATGAACTAAAGGTCATTCATAAGCTATAGAATAGAAGTGTGTTTTAAGCCTAGATGTAAACAGTTACACTGAGGTTGTAGATCGAATCTCAGGGGGCAGAGCATTCCACAGCCCCAGGGCCAAAATGGAGAATGCTCTCAAACCTGCGGATCTATTCTTGGCTCTTGACATCTTTTTAAACTAATGAAAATAGTTACTTTCCCTGATAACTAATTACATTTTCTATAGAGTAATTCAGTGACTAAACTTTTAGGAAGTAACAATAACAAATTACTTTTTTGTACGTTCCCAACACTGGTTGGTAACACATACTTAATAAATGTTCTACTTTAAACCTTTTAAGGACACCTCAAAACCATGCACCCTACTTTTGAGCTTGTAAAAACGTATGCAAAAAAATGAAATGTATCATGAAAAAACACATTTATTTAGAGGTGGTGGCCTGGGTAAGAGGAGCCCTTTATAATGTTGTTGGCTTATGAGCCGGCAATATCCACCAGACTGAGCAGAAAGCAGCCGATGATTTTCTGGGCTGTGTTGATTACTTTCTGTAAGGTTTTCCTGTATGCAGCTGTGCAGCCTTGCACATGATCAAAACAAATTGTGCGAGAATTTTTTGGGTTTTAAATATAAACATGAAAATGACTACTTATTTAATCATCCTATTATCTGATCATAAATACGTTTTACTGGAATGATCGTTTGGATGCTTCATGCTGTAATGTACCGGTAATAATTATTATGTAGAAAAGTGACAATGATTCTTTAATAATGTATTATGGCTAATTTATTTATACATTATATGTATTTTTCCTCGTGTGGCAACAATAGCTTGTCTTCAAAAATCCTCATTCTTCAAGGTGATCTTATGCCTACTGCCCCCTTGCAGAAAAAACATGAATTTAAGTCATATGTGATCAAGTAGAACATTTTTGAGGAGTTTGCGTCAAGTTCCCTGCCAGCCAAAAGTTAAAAAATCGATTTTTTGATGGTTGTAGCCAACAATGGCACTTTATAAGTCCATACCTTTAAACATATATGTTTCCCTGTACTTTGTATGTTTTTTGATCATTTCTAATTGTGTCCATGGTATAATAATTTTATGCACGGTTGTTCTGAACAGCTTTAGATGACATGCTCGTACCAGAAAATGGCACCATCGGAATCCTGGTCAGCTCTGCTGTAGAGGTGAATTTAGGAGGCAAGCTTCTCAAACCTGCAGGTAAATCAAAATGATGTTAAAAACCACATTATATTTTTATATATTTTTTAAACTTACTTGGCTTGCATTTGTCAGTGGTGGGAGTAAAGCTGGACCTGGAAGCATGGGTGGACAAGTTCAAGATCTTGGCCAGCAACGTGTCAGACAGCCGACAAGGCTCGAACAAAGTACGATATCTCCAACATTTTTTTGCATTTTTCTTCAGACCCGACCTCTCAATAATCGTTGTTACATCGCAGTGCGGACCATCCAGGAGCTGTGAAATGGACTGCGAAGTCAACACTGATGTAAGCATCATCAAAACCTTGAATTGAGGGTCTCATAACGAACTATGATGAAATCATCATGAAAACAAAGTTTTAATCATGACAAGGTGTCTTCGGTCTCCAGGACCTTCTCTGCTATCTCATAGATGACGGTGGATTCCTGGTTATGTCCAATCAAAGGGATCACTGGAAGAAGGTCGGTATTTGTAAAAATTAACGGATAAATGAATACCGAAATAAAATGTAGTGAGGAATCCTTTTACTTTCTGACAGATTGGGCTATTTTTCGGAGATGTGGACCCCTTTTTGATGCACGCTCTGTATAACAACTCCATCTTCCACCGCCGACAAACGTTTCATTTCCAGTCGGCATGTGAGCCAATCAGCAGCAGCCACACTGGAGCGGCGCCCCGACGCTTCTTTGTGGTGAGACTTCGGCTTTTATTGTGCGGAAAATAATTAAAATACACACATTTTAGTATTATATTTTTCCTTTTTTGTAAAAAAGCATCTACATTTAGTTTACAAGAGAATCTTGTGTTAATGTATTTTTATAGATACATAGATAGATGGATGGATAGATGGATGGATGGATGGTTGGATGGATAGATTCTCATATTGACATTTTGAGTTTCTCCTTGCCCTCATGTAGGTTTTAGACCAGGGGATGGTGTAATAACAGTCTGTGGTTTGCAATGGTTAGGTTTCTGTGCAGCCCTTTGAGACTCCTTGTGATTAAGGGCGTCACAAATAAACATGACCTGACTTGACTATATGCCAACCTTTTGACAATAAAAACAGACATATTTTATCTTTTTTTCACATGAAAAAACACAATAGTTGGGAAACGGGTATTAATATTCCAGACGGATCTGATGGAATAAAAAAATGTTATTATGAAGTATGTTGAATTTGGCCATACATTGCTCAAAATCTGCAAATACGTTATCTGTATAAAGATCCTTAAGTCTGCTTTTATTAGAGAGAAGGTATTGTCATCTATGGTTGGTTGAAAGCTAGGGTTTGATGATATTGGTGTTGGAAATGGGATTCCCTGAAGACCAAAATGCATCTGAATTGATTCCAAATTCGAGTGTCATTTTAACTGATGTGTTTTTTGTATAAGATGCATCAAGATTCGAAATGGGGGAGTTCAGTCGAGAACTAAGTGATGCTGGCTTGACAGCAGTTGCTTCCACCCATAGCCACATTGGAGGGGAAGTCATTTGTGCTCATTGAAACCAATACTGAATAACTTTTTGACTTGCTGCCCAAAAATAGAAAATTTTGGAGCCCGAGACCGCTGCAGTTTTAGTACTCTGCAGTAATTTTTTTCGTATTCTCACGGTCTTCTTGTCCCGAATAAAAGGCATTATCAGTCAATCCAACCTGCCAAAGGAGGCTTGAGTTAGAAAAAATGGGAGACACTGTAAAGATAGATACATGGGAGAGTATTCATCTTAATTGAATAAAGTCTAGCAGTCGGTCAAAGCTTTAGCTCAGCCTAGCACACCAGATCGTCAGGTTCATTAGAGGAAGGAAATTTTCCCAAAACAAAGATCCAAATGTATCTGTGTCTATGATTTCAAATGGAAAGGTTCCCAAAGGGCATGTTTTTGCAGCATTCTTAAATGGCATACGTGTACTCTTATCAAAATTCAATTTGTAACTTGATAGTCGACCAAATCATGCCAGTGTGGTTAGAATGACAGGCATCGACATGGGAAGGTCAGCAGCATATAACAACATATCATCAGCATATAACGACACTGTCTTCAAAATTGTACCTAAATATTCCATTAATCAGAGTTTGTGAGCAGAGTGAAGACCGTGAGAGGCTCAATAGCCAAAGCTGACAGTACGTGTTGACATATGTAAGAGAAAGTAGTCAGAGTAGTGTTTGTCCTAATTGCAGCTTGGGGGCTGAATATGGCAATTCAATCCATTTTATTTTAGCTTTATTTTAGCTTCAAACACAACCACGCATTTATTTTGACCTTGACACTACAGCCTTGTGAAGCATATTGGACAAACTTTCGAGTTACAATCGTTCACTTTCAGCCGGGTTCTGAAGTAAATCAATCGAACGCTCTCTGCATCTAGTGAAATCAGCGCTTCAAAGGTTTCATTTCCCTGTGGATTTTATAAGACATTAAACAAACATCGTAAGTTGAAGAAGGAATTTAAATCCTGTCTGCTCAGGTGAGATAACTGAGGGAAGAACAGATTCAAGCCCCCAGGATTTTTGTTAACACTTAATAAACTTATCAGGCAACAATTTGATCATTGGATCGGTTTATTCATGCACTAAGACACTGTCTTACTTCAAAATAAAGCAGTCTAAAGAATAAAGTACTAGTCTCGAGTCGAGTATTATTTTTGTTTAACTTTAAAAAAAAACAGTTAAAAAAAAAATTATTTGGTTGGCGTTTTCAAGGAAAGAAAGTAATCTAGCGCATAAAACGATTGTTTTGGGGAGTATGTATGATTTTGTGTGCCTTTTGTAATACCCTTTTTTTACCACAAGATAACGCCAAAGTTCTTTCTAAATAATTAAGTGCCATCAATTAGAGAAGACGAATTGACGTCATTTATCTTAACATGGGATGGAAAGTCGGGCTGTTTCTTGCGGTTTTTAAACGGCTCTAGAGTTTTTTTTTCTTGCTTTAATCCATAAATGATCATAAATGATGAAATATAATGCAAAATTAATTCGGTTTTGTTTGAAAATGTATCCTATTACAACAGCCTTTGTTTCTATCTACAGTTAACTTTTAACTAATACAGTAAGACCTCGGTTATCGCGGTTAATGGGGAACAAAACCACCCGCGATACGTGAAAATCCGCTAAGTAGTGGCGCACCTTCAAAAAAAAAAAAGTTTTTATTATTTTTTTTAATTATTAGTTTTTTAGACACGGTTAATAGGGACCAAAACCACCCGCTAAAAGTGAAAATCTGCGAAGTAGCGACGCCCTTTCAAAAAAAAAAAAAAAAAAATCTCATCTCATTATCTGCACCGCTTATCCTTATTAGGGTGACGGTGCGTCCGCTGAACTCGCTCCGTCGCGCGGCCCGGGAGTGACTTCCGCGACTGCCCCCCGCCCTCCCCCGTCCCATCCAGCCGGCCGCCTTATCCCGCGTCCGCTGACGTTCCGCCGAAAAAACCTGCAAAAAGTGAAAATCTGCGAAGCTCTGAAGCCGCGAACATCGAAACGCGAAGTAGCGAGATCCCACTGTATACACTTTCAACATTTTTAAATTGAGCAGTTTTAAAGTCAAGCAACACAAAATCCCTGGAAAACACAACAAAACAAAATATGAGTTGAAGATATTGACTTTTCAGTGTAAATAAAAACAAATAAATTCTAAGATGCATGGATAAATGTTAGCTTTTTTTTACACATATCAAAATAATGCACAGGATTCCTGAAAACCACAAAAAACACAATTTGAAATATTTACAGATCTACAAAAATAAATGACAAAATACTAAACAATTTGAGGTTTTTAGACACTTAACAGATTGAGTTTCTGATTGGTGGGGAGTCGGCCCATGCTATTTACTTGAAAGAGTCGGCTAATAAAGCTGTTCCTTTTACGAACGACACATCACTCATTTAAACGGACTTAATATGTTTGTGTTTGGCTAAAAATGCCTGTAAGCTAAATACGTTTCAGCTTTTCATTTTTCACAGGTAACGTATAGTGTTTTGGAATTATATATATTTTTTATTTGAATCGACAAATATTGACAATTATGAGCATCTTTTAGACAATTGTTTACAGTACATGTCTTTATTGAAATACAGTCTTGCTGCCCATTTTTAGGTACATAACTATTAAAAAAACCTCTGATGTGTTGTCAACGTGAAATCATGATTTTTGCAAGCATTGATTTACGCATCGATGAAGATTATTTCCACATTTAACTATTTGCTGATTTTTGCAGCCGTCTGTTGCTGACATCCTCAGTTTAGCTTGGTGGACGTCTGCAGCAGCGTGGTAAGACTTCCTTTTTTGTTCTTTTTTTACTGAAACGACAGAATTTCCCAAGCCTTAAATTTAAGCGACTGCTTCTCTCTACTGCATTCATGAAGTATTTAGCATGCTACTTGTTTTCACTTCCTTTGTTTTTTGGTTTATGATGCTTTCTCCATCCATCCAGCAATTATCTGCACCGCTTATCCTCATTAGGGTCGCGGGGGTGCTGGAGCCCATCCCAACTTTCTTCAGGCAGTGGTCCTGGGACACCCTGAACTGGTTGCCAGCCAGTCACAGGGCACACAATTCGTTCACTCATTCACACCCAGGGACAATTTGGACCGGCCAATTAACCTAACATACATGTTTTTGAAATGTGGGAGGAAACCGGAGTGCCTGGAGGAAACTCACGCAAGCACGGGGAGAACATGCAAACTCCACACAGGAGGTTCGATCTCATGACCTCAGAACTGTGCCGCCCACGCGCTAACCACTGCGCCGCCGCGCTGCCCTGAAGCTTTCTCATTTCTTTTTATTTTACATGTTTTTGTTTAGAGAAATCGTTTGACGATAATCAGGAAGTGTAACGCATAAAATATTCATATTTATGTTCACAAGTTTGAAGGTTTTTTTTCTGTTGTTGATATGGAAAAGAAGCCAAATTCGGTTTGGAGAGTGCAGGTTGCAAACCTGACCACTAGAGGAAGCGTGTCGCCTGTGTACGGTATGCGGTGTAACGACTTCTTCGGGCAATTATAAGATGCCATCCCACAAGCAAGACACGACTCTTGTCTTTTCCTCGCCCTAAAATAAAAACAGATAAAACAATCTTCAAGGTACAGGTTATTCCGTGTGAGGCCTGTAACAGAAGCCTTGCAGTACTTATAATACATATTCAGAATAAACGACAAAAACAACAACTTACTCTTTTGGGTTATGTTCATGTATCTCCATCCATCTTTTACCCACACTGCTTATCCTCAGTAGGGTCACAGGAGTGCTGGAGCCCAGCCCAGCCATCTTCGGGCAGTGGGCAGTGGACACCCTGAACTGGTTGCAAGCCAGTCGCAGGGCACACGGAGACAGACAAAATATTCGCTTATTCACACCTAGGGACGATTTGGACCGGCCAATTAACCTGAAATGCTTGTTTTAGGAATGTCGGAGGAAACTGTTCTATTTCACAAAATGCTTTACTGAGGGTTTTTTTAAAATCCTTATTATTCAACAAGGCTTTTTATTGTGTTGATTTCTTCTTCAGGTCTTTAATCCAACAGCTGCTGTACGGAATGGCTCACATTAGCTGGCTCCAACATGGTGGGTTTCTCTTTTGTGCGAACGTCCTTATCGTATATCAAGAAGTATCATTTATAATGGCGTTACAATGAGTTCTCATTTACAGGCGACATCATGACCGAAGGATTCGAGCTCAAGACGAGCAGCTGCGTGACCATCCAAAGCCAGTTCTTTTTTACAAACACCACCAACTCCTACAACGTGCTGCAGGATTGCGGCAACTGCTCGCGGTGTGTTTTTCCCGTCACCTAATGGCATCGCTACTTACATACTGTGTCTTAACCGTCCCTTTCCTTTTATGTTTCTCACGCCACTGATCAACATATCTGCTGCAACTAATGAACCCCGTCCATTTCCTTTCTCCAGGCTTTTTCACGCCAAGCGCATAGAAAACACCAACCTCCTCTTCGTGGTGGCCGAGACGCTCCCCTGCAGCTCCTGCGCGATAGAGCGATTGAGCCAAGTCAGGACCGAGTGTATCCTTTGGTCAGTCAACAGCAATTAGTCAGAGTTAGCAGTTACTTCATTTCTAATGAAATTGCCTTACCCCCCAAATGACTGAACCCCCAAAATACCGCGTTACTCCGAAAGTAACTATTTAGTAACGTCTATACCTGCATAGAAGCCAACCCCCTAAAACTGCTTCCTAATAGCCACATAATAAAAGAAATAGAATGAAACGTGCATCAACCTGTGGAAGCAGTGAACCCTCCATATTTCTTGGCTTGCACAATCTTGAGAGGTTACTTAGCCGAAACACTCCATATCCATTTTGTCTCTGGGCTTCAAACCACTTGAAGATCTCCCTCTCCCCCCAAAATTTTTGAAACAAAAAGATCAAACTTTAGCGCACTTTTGCTGTAAATTAGGTGCTCATGTTGGCCCCATGAATTGAGTAGGTTTGTTGTTCCTGTATAAGCCACGCCCCCCTCTCCAAGCACGGCCTACCGTTTGCTACCCGTGACACACAACCAAATATGCGCATATGAGCAGACCCTTTAATTTGAGTATTCTATTGAGTAGTTGTAAATTTTGCTTAGATGCGAGTAGGTACGGTAGGGAGAATATCTGTGTGAGGAGAAATTCTCTGTCTTTGTGCTTGAGACAACCCCAATATAAATGTTTTCACTTGTACTTTCTAGGTATAACAGGCCCACCCACACTTCTGACTGGATCGAGCGTTGTATTTGATAATAAGAGAGATGCAGTATCATTTAGCAGCAATTCTTAATCTGCATTAAATGAGTAAGGCAGTAATGATCCATGTAGTAACTGTTGAGTTACTAAATTGTATTATTAACGCGTAACAGTTCTCGTTACTGAATAAAGTAATTGCATTCAGGGAACACATTTCATTGTAACACATCAGCCCCAACACTGGCTCTCACTGACAATTGTACCGTATTTTGCACACCATAGGGCGCACCGGATTCTTAGGCGCAACTCCTGAAAAATCTTTTGCGAAATATTTTGGATGTTTAAAGCGCACTGGACCTCAAGGCGCATAGCATTAAAACTACACCGAGTGGTAGGGTTGCATAAAAAATGAATAGATACATTTATATTAAGATCTTTTTTTTCATAAAAAATAAATTAACATTTTGACATGAGCTCTTGTCGAAATTCTACACTTCTCTTTTGTTTCCTTTTATAACATGTTAACCACAAGAAAGAACTCATACCTGTCAACCTGTACGTTTTTGCCGTACAAAGTACGTTTATTATGCATTTTAAGACGTGTACGACGTACAAGAAAATCTGTACGGAAAAACGCAATTTTGTCAATTATGGGTATTATCCGGTATACTCCGACTATCACGAAACAGCAAATCAATCAAGTCAAACGAGTTGGCCGCGGTAGCCTCTATCTCTGTAATTGTTTTTTCCGTTGCAAATTAAGCTGTTTGATGCTACTTTGCGCATGCGTCTGCCGCCTGGGGATTTCCCATCATGCATCATTCTGATCACACGTGAACAAAGCGAAAGCAGAGCAGTAGGCCTACATTACAACATTGTTTTGAATTTTCTTTGGATACAATCATCAAGTCGCAATGGCCGAACCTGAATTAAAACACCGTAAGTCATTTTGATCGGAAAACATCAGGCGGGGTTGATTGAGTAAATTTGAAATACATGTGGTCTTAAAAAACATCGGATTTCACGTGGTAGTTGTGCAGTGAAATGAAGTCCGTCTCTTTTTAGAGAACTGGCATTTTTGGCTCAACTCACTAAAGAGAGCCGGCTCTCAAATGGCTCACTTGCTTTGAAGCATTATATTACGAATTATTATGTTGTATAAATAAGTTAAGAAAAAAAGGAAGTATAAAAGAAGAAAATGAAAAAAGACAGGTTTGTGGTTATCCCTTTAATCAGTATATTACCAACAATAATTTAATGCAGAAAATGAATTCATAATTTGAAAAAAAAATTATTCTACTTAATTATATTTGGATGTATTTTTTCCTTCTACAGTGAACGTCCAAGTTACTTCATTTTTGAACTTTTTTTTATAACAAGCCTCATTCATGTCGAGCAACTCAGTATCTCACAACAAAATGTTTATTAACAATACATATGATATAACGAAACACATGTACAATATAACATGTTAAACTACATAAATAAACACGTTTTGAAAAAAAATTATGGTGCAAGATTATTTTGTATTTTGTAAGGGCACTGTAACTGTGCATTTCCAATTTTATTTAACATAATCTTTGGTCGATTGGTCAATTTGGGGTTTTTATGCGTGCCTTATATCCTGAAAAATATGGTACATGTTAGCATTAGCAATGGTTTCCTTGATTAAAACAATACTCAGTCCAAGAGGAGAATCCCTGCGAGGTACTGAGCAACGCACGATATCGGAGAGGTCCGACGACCTGCCTTGACTTCAGTGCCTTAGTGAGTAGAAAACAACACACGATGAGAAAAAGGACATCACTCAAATATTTCAACAATTGCAGGAAAATACTTCCGAGTGTGGACGGGCGCATTTTGTGCGGCCCTGCACGGGAATCCTTGTCGTCCTTCAGCTCATTTTGCCTTTCGTCCACCACTGACGCGTGCCACCCAAAGCAAGTATCTCCTGGATCAATTTTTAGGGTCCCCGCTGGCAGGTCGAAATCTTCAAGTGGAGAACGGACTGTTTTACAGGAACCTGATTCGCTAATTTGGGGCCAAACGAGATAACGTCAACCCTTCCCTTCTTTATCCTCACGTTGTGATGTCTCAATGGGAAAAAGTTAACAAGACTTTGCAGCTCAATTTTGACAAAAACGGAGCATTTTCGTTTAGAATCTTTTACCAACCGGACCTCCAAATATGATATTTGGTCACATGATGGCCTGTTTACAATTTCCTGGTGATATTTTAAACGCTTTAAAAGCAACAACGGTTTACCGTTTCGGAAGGACCACGTGCATTAGTGACCAAATATTTAGCATCAAATTTTAGATTTTAAGCACAGGTTTCTATCTGAAATCAATTAAAGAGACGCTGTGTAATATTTGACTACTAGATGTTTTGTGTAGTGCAACCGAAAACGAGTGCAAAAAGCACACGAAACAACCCAAAGTATGTAGACTCACAGTGACCAAACCGTAACTTTTTCTCAAATTCTTTTGTCCAGCCGCTCACAAGGTTTAGGGTTTTTGAGGGTACCTTTAGCATCAAGATGGCGGCCAAATTTTGCCAGCTCTCTCTAAATTGTGGTTCTCAACTGGTCTGACTTCAAGACCCACAACAACCCTAATTACAAGCCGAAAGCCAGATAAAGAAAAAAAGTCCACTTCTTAAATTTATCAAATGAAAGGATTGTGCAGTTCAAAGCAGAGATTGTCGAATATTTTTACCTTTTTCAAAAATCAAAACGACCCGCAAAACTAATATGACTTCAAGTACCGTATATACTCACATATAAGCCTACATCGCAAATAAGCCGACCCCTAAAACTGCTTTTAAACAGCCACGTACTGAGAGAAACTCACAATATCAAAAAAGTGTGTACCCAAAAAACAACTTTCTAATTCTGTAAACAATAAAGATTAATATACCGGTAAAAAGCTAAAAATATAAATTTTGTAAACCATTTACTGTACCTCCTAGCAGTGCTTTAATGCCAGACACGCATATTTCTCAAAAGGTCCTTCGATTCAATCCTTGGCGTCACTGTTTTCCACATTTCCTTCACCCGTACCACTAATTTTCTTGGATCCATTATCATACACAGAAAAAGGGAAAAATACCTACAAAATCACATTAAAATGAGATGTGGTCCCTCTCGAACACAAACGGGACAGCGAGGATTGATTAATCAGGAAGAAGAAGCATTATCGGGATCTACTGTTCAGGAGTGTAATTGTACCTCATTTTTTTCTTTTTATCATATTTTGCGACCCACAAAAAAAGGTCCGTTACCCAGTTAAGAAACACTGCTCTAGGTGAGCCCTATGATACGGCAAATACATACAAATTTCTCAACCTTCGAGTATTGAACACAAGAAAAAGCACGTTTGTGTGATAATTTATGTATTTTCGCTTATTATTCAAATCAATATTATTCTTGTAACGAATGAAGTTAATTTTACCACAAGGAGGCGCTAGATAATACACGATGTCCCTTAAAAAAGTAGGAGTGATGATAAACTTCATTGGAATACAGTAACGCTGTAATCATTTGTGACTTTTGATTCACAATTTAGTTAAACTTCAATGCATTGGTCGCCTGATTCAACTGATTTTCCAAGACCAAAATTCAAGATAACCATAAAGAAGTATTTGTATTTCATTTCAAATGGAATTTCTTACCATTTTATTTAATGAGTTTCATTCTATCTATTTTAATGCGACTCGTCCCTAAGGCAAGATTTTTCTGTATTAGATTATTACATGTATACAAGTCACAAGCAAGTTTCAACTAAAAATAACAATACCGTAGCAAACTGAGGAATTAAAGCAGCAGAGGAATTTTTATAAATTGGAACCTTTCTATTTTCATCCGCTGGGTGTCGCTGATATACAGATCAGCTTGCAAATGGACCCAAAATACACTGCCTGGCGTGGCAACTCGCTTTGCTGCATTCACTGAAAGTGAAAAAAATGGTGTAATATATGTTTGTAGGTCTGATGCAAAATGTTTGCATTTCCCCCCTTAATACCACACGGTAATTTACACTACAATACCTAGTTGTAGTTTTAAATTTCAGGAAAGAAAAAAATGCCGTTTACAATCCAATTTCTTTGCTACAAATGTTGTCAAAAAATGTTATTTTGGTTATGCTTGCACAATTTCAGGCAATATATAGGAAATCGTTTTTTGTTTTTTTTTAATATTCTCTGACAAAAGCATAAGTAACTTCATAAACATATATGTCAACTGTTCTACTGATGGCTTTACTCTTAACAGAAACGGTTACATCCATCCATTACTTGCATTGTTTATCTTCAGTAGGGTCGCGGGGGTGCTGGAGCCCATCCCAGCCATCCTCGGGCAGTGGGCAGGGGACACCCTGAACTGGTTGCCAGCCAGTCGCAGGGCACACAGAGAGAGACAATTCATTCGCTCATTCACACCTAGGGACAATTTGGACCGGCCAATCGACCTGACATGCATGTTTTTGGGATTTTGGAGGAAACCAGAGTGCCAGGAAGAAACCTGTGCAGGCACGGGGAGAACATGCAAACTCCACACAGGGAGGCTGTGGTAACTGGACATAAACCCTGAACCTCTGCACCCTGGGGCTGTGTGCTAACCACCAGGCCCCCCAGAAACGGTTTCAATTTAGTTTAATCTGCAACAAAGATGTCAGAGTATCAGTTCCTGTTGTCTTCCTATACTTGATTATTTCGTCGTCTCCTCCCTGTAACCGAAACGAATCGGATTAGAGCCGAAATTTTGCAAAACGAGATCGGTCTAACAAACAAACAAACCAAAAAACAAGCTTTAATTTGTGTTTTTTCCGGTACACAGATTTTTATATGGCGTACACCATGGGCGTAACCAGCTCGTTTTTTGGGGAGCCCATGCACCCCCGAAAATTATAGCATTTTTAAAACTCTCTTTTCCATAATAAAGGATAGGATAAGCTTAAATTATATGGGTTAAACTGTAGCTGCCATCACTGTGTTAATAATAATGTATACTAACGTATATTTTATATTATTAAAATTATTTAAAAAAACAAAAGTGTCTAGCAGACGTGTTGTAATACCCCTCAATAAATATCAGGTTACAGAAAACCTTTTTTATTTAATTAGATTATTATCTTCATGTTCATTTCATCATTTGACAAAAATCTAAATTAAGGGGTACACTTATGGAAAAAAGGCCTAGAGGCTGACAACAAAAATAGATAAAGCAATATTTTCATGGATAAGGAAGCCTAACAAGGTAACCAACAGATCTGAAAAAATATTGGGCGATGTTTTATCGTTTTTAGAACATTTTTCAGCTAGTTTCAGTTAATCATTGTCACCGACATGCTAACACAAGAAGAGGGTTAAAACCAGAATTGGCAAAATTTGACCAAAACGGGAATCTAATGTGAACGTTGGAGCGTTTTTTTTTTCACGCATAAAGACTTAGTCTGACTTCAAAAAAAGCAGCAGTAGACTAAAATACTAGTCTCAAGTCATGATTTTTTGTTCCTTTATAATTTGATGAACCACTTATAGTATTTTTGGAAGTATTAATAGAAAAAAATACTACTTGTGATGCTCTTAACTTCTTCCCGAGTCCACCTCCTTTTTCAGCCCGCGGTGCCTTTTGGCACTCCTTTGGACATGACATCGTTTCTAAGGGGATCCCCCCAAAAACACAGAGACCCGAGCCCCTTTTTAGGGCGTCTTTACTGCCCTGAATGACTGAACCTATTGAACTTGTTTGGATGCACTCGATTAATGTGCATCTTTGACCCCCCCAGCATGGTCAGGTGGGGTTTGTTGGCCAAGCGTCGCTTTCAAAATATAATACAACAACACGGCTGTAAATGTGAGCAAACGATTAGCCGCAAAGTATAAAGTTCAGTGTTGTGGTTTTGTTTTCAAGCAGCTGTATTTACTTGCATGTTTTTCAAACAGGTTTTGTGTACTGTACATATTTTTCGCAACATTCCTCTCGGCAAATATCTTGGAATGAGGAACGATGATTGACTTCAGTGAAGTTGATGAGAATTTTTTGTCTTGTGCTGCAAGTTTGAAGCACAGATCGCAGTTATTAAAGGGACAGTGTGTGTTATTTGAGAACGGTTATCTTTCGTCTGTTAAATCGGTTCGTTTTAAAGGACAGTGTGTTTTATTTGGGAAGAATTATCTTTCATCTGCTAAATCAGTTCATTTTAAGGATTTGGATCCAAGAAAATAAAAATACAACCAAATTCCTTAAAGGTGGTGTCCACAACTTGAAATTTTACTACTCTCTGCTGCCATCTCCTGGCCTAAAGTCATGAGCGTAGCCTCAGTAGGCTCATTCCTTAAGTACTAAAAAACGTTTCCTTTTTGGGGTTTGAATCTGCGTTCAACCTGTATTTAAAAACAGTCAGTCATTTTCTTACTTTCGTCATTTTCAGGCAACACTAAAAAACAAACAAACACAGGAACAAGCATGAAATGACTCTCCACCCCTCTTTCCCCCTTTCCTGCTTACTAATGTTGTCCGAATCCGGGAGCAGCATTGCTCAAAGTAAGCTAAAACCAGATAGGTGCAGTGTTTTTTTTTAATAAAGGCTCCTTAAACTAAGCTGGGCATTGTTAACATATACTTAAGAGAAAAAATACTCTACATTCAACTTTTCACTCCTCACCTCACAGGGACATTGTGTAATATTTGACCACAAGATGTATTGTGGGGAACAATCAAGTTTTAAAAATCAGTGATGGGAATTCCGACTCTTTTTAGAGAACCGGCTCTTCCAGCTTGGCTCACTAAAATTAGCCGTCTACCAAACGGCTCTTTAATCAATATATTACCTATAATACTAAAACAATATGCACAAAATAGATTTGTAATTAATATTAAAACAGTATTGTACTATTACAATATATTAGACTTGTTTTTCAATCTACAATGAACTTGTACCTATTGTAAACTTTCAACTTAAGAGTCAAGCAATGTTGAATCCCTAAAAAATACGCAACAAAAATAATGTATGTTAAAATCCACTCTCAGTGCAACAACAAATAAACTACTCTTTTCAGGCAACAACTTGCCACTCAAAGTGCAGTATTATGACATCAAGTGTACAATAAGACGATAAAACAATAAAATACCTTCTTTTATCCCCACCAATCAACTTGAAACACGAAATGGTTAAATACAATAAAAACAAAATAACTGTAATACAAATAAAATACGATTGTGGCAAGACACACACTAACCAAGTTTTAGATTTTTATAACACATTCAAAGTACGGTAAATAACAGGATCCCTGAATAACACACAAAATATACATACAGAGTTTAGTTCAAAGAGTCGGCTCATAGAGCCATTACATTTGCAAACTACACATCACCACCAAAAAGCCTAAGGAAGAATACAAACTGCGGTTACTCCATCCATCCATCCATCCATTATCTGCACCGCTTATCCTCAGTAGGGTCGCGGGGTGCGACTCAAAGTGGCCAAAAGGCACAAATATGCTTCTCGTTTTCTTTTGTTTTTTGTCAGCCTTTTGTTAGGTTTTTGTTTTTGAGGGTACCCTTAGCAGCAAGATGGCGGACAACCACGTCAGCTCCCTCCAAGTGAGGCTCTTGTATGTTAAATTAATGCTAAATTTAAACCTACCAGTATTAAAAAAAATGCTTATTTCTTTATTATATTTTGTTTTTAATGACTGACAGGTTTTTTTTACCACTGGGAGGTGCTAAATATTGCACACTGTCCCTTCGACAAAAAAAGTTACAAGATTATAATAAAGCAGGGACATTTAAGGTATTTCATTTCTTTTAAATGAAAGGTATATATGTGTTGCTGATTTCTATTGCTTATTTATTTACCTGCGCATTTATCTTTAAAGCTGAACCGTTTGGAATGTGTGTGATGCTTAACTAGGCACAGCAAGCCCTTCACAAGAAGTATGAAGAATGTTTTCCTGTTTTTTGCACTACTGTTACTTTTCATTTGGCTTCTGTCATCTTGGGATGATGTATGTCGTCTCGCTCTTTGTGCCAACCTCCCGTCGCCTTGCCTAGCTTTTTCCCCCCTGTACGCAAGGCGGTCTGCAGATTACAGCGAGCTTAACTTTGTAAACATTTTTGTCAGTCACCTTACAGAAAAAAACGAGTATTTCAATGTTTATATCTTTGGTGAATAAATGCTCTTGATATTTTTCCATTTGTAGCCCTTTGTCGTTATTTCTTCCAGTCGGGTGTGACAGAAAAATATTTGTGGAAAAACAAGAACCACTCTGATAAAAGTAGAAGTACTGGGGTAACTTTTAGGGTAAAATGAAGAAAGCATCAACTTAAAAATAGAAAGTAAACATTTTTTAAATTCACTTTGGTAAGTCTGTCTTTAAAATCCCATTTATAAAGCGCTTTTCAAGACCACTAGGACCTCCACTTTACAATGTGCTTCACACTTACCCATTCACTCACACACACATACCGATAGCAGCGTCAGGCTGGAAAGGCACCTACCGGCTTATCTCAGGGATTGGGGATTCAGTGTCTTGCCCAAGGACACTTCGACATATAACACAGAGGAGCCAGGAATCGAACCTGTGACCTCTTGATTAAACAACTACAGTGCGTTTTCAAATGTGTGTGATTTGCTGTATAAGAATTACGGTAAGTACATTTTTATTATTTTATATTATTGTTCTCTTCTCATGTTTTGATAAGTATTTGCCATATTTATGTTTATAGTGTAGTTGCATTTATTATTTACGCATTTTTTGATAGATATTAGCAATTTTTATGTTTAAAGTGTATTCTTATTTATTACTCAAGCTTTTTTTTATATTTGCCATTTTTATTTATATAGTGTATTTGTATTTTTATTTAAGCCAGTGTCTGAAATAACGTCTTCCCGGAGGCCCAGGGCGTGCATCTTTTAAGCCGGGTGAACAAATTACAAAACGTCTCCGCCCGGGTTCTTTTTTGTTGTTGTTGTTTTTTGTTTATTTTTTTCAAATCAAACATTTTCTTTATTCCGATTTCGAAATGTTCGTTCAGCTTGGAAATTTCGGGATTTTGGTTTGTTTGGCAATTTGCATACTCGGCAGCCAATCAGAAGCCTGCATTGAATTACTTTGTGCTTCCGGACTCTCCCGAGCGTTATAAGGTTGCGCATTTGCATATCATTTTCCAAAGTAGACGCACAGAGGACACAAGAAAAATGGATAAGTGGTTAGGAATCAAGCCAAAACCTCGGCCACAGAAGAAAGATTCGAAAGAAGCAAACAAAATTTATGACGCTACAAAACGTAAACGTACATTAAAAGCATCGTGGAAAGAGGAGTTCACGGGGCTTGTAGCAGACGACGAAAGCAAACATTGCATGAGTGAAGAGGAGTAAATACAGGTACATACTGATGGCAGATGGAAAACAGTGATGTCATATCCATGCAATGAATGTTATACGTAGATTTATAACATACTTAATTTTAAAGCGTTGTTCTGTTACATGTTCTTATTATCAATCCTTAATACATTGCAACAATGTTTTTTTCGCGATTAGTCGTCTTATTGTGTTTCAAGTTGTGAAAAATGGGGCAGGCAACTTTATGGCTGGGAAGGCAACTTTTCAGAGTTGTCTGCTCTGGTGTCCGGTAACTTTTTCTCATGAGTTTCAGACACTGTTTAAGCATTTGTGCAATTGACAAATATATTTACCTCTTTTATTTGTGTTAAAAATGTGTTTTGGTAATGTTTTAGGTGGGGAAGAAGCCTGAGGGGAGTGCTTGGAGGGGGTCCTGCCCAGAGAGTAATCTAGTGTACTACCAACACTGCTTGAGTCAGTAAACTGAGTTTGTTAATTCCTTTCTATGAATAAAAAAGTTTTTCATAAATAAAGGTTTCCACTTCTCAGGTTTCGACCATCGTGGGAAGTTTAAGTTTAAAAATGAGCGATTACTGTACTGTTAATAGCAAAGTATCAGCTAAACTACCGTGAAAGGAACGGATGGTTTTATGTTCCTTGCTCGGGGAAAAACTCAATCCGGTGACAAAACTTGAACCGACGACGTCTAGAGACGTAACGCGTCACGGTGTGTTGGGGTCAACCGCGTTGGACTGGGGGGAATATTCGGCATGCCTACCGTTCAAGTGCGAACAGGTGCCATAGGAAGGGCAGGGCAGGGAGCAAAGGCCAGCTCTCGTTTGTCACTTAGTCACTCGAACACGATCCCTGAGGAGGAATGGAAAAAATAGCCAACCTTCGCTATGTCGCCCGCCGTCAATCGGAGCATGTGTCGCTCGCCCCTTCAGATGGCGACGTTCCATCTTCTGCTTGACAACTTTATTTATAACTTGCTTCTTCCATAGCTTGGGTGTTGTTTTTTTAAAGGCTTCTCGCATTTTCCCGTTTTTTCGCTGACTGGATATTTCTGTACAGTGTTACTTTTCCTCTTTGATGATGATGGCGGCGCGCATGGACGCAGCGGCTCACAGCTCTACAGCTATTTATTACCATCCTCCTGTCTTTTTTGCTTTCTTTTCTGGACACATGGATGGCCAATAATACCTATAGTCGGTAGGAACTTATAACCTGCATTGGCTCCCTGTTAGCTTAAGATGTGATTACAAGGTTCTGTTGGTATTGTAAAAAAATCATGCATGTACTTGCTCCCTCATAGCTTTCAGATTTAATTTCCCCCTATGTTCCGGTCCGGAGCTTTCGTTGAAACCGCTGGTCTACTAGTGATCCCAAGAGCCAAGAAGAGATCCGTGGGTTCTAGAGCATTCTCCATCCAGGCCCGGTGCTGTGGAATGCTCTTCCCCCTGAGATTCGACCTCAGTGGAAATATTTAAATCTAAGCTTAAAACACAATTCTATTCTATATCATATGAATAACCTATATCTTATGTTGACAATATCTGTGTATTATTTGTGATTGCAACATCCGTTGCAGCCTGGTCATTCTGAAGGGGGAATACCTCATGTGCAGTCCCTTCTTAAGGTTTCTTCATTTTCCTCATTTTGAGGTTTTTGAGATGGAAGGAAGGAAGGAAGGAAGGAAGGAAGGAAGGAAGGAAGGAAGGAAGGAAGGAAGGAAGGGAGGAAGGAAGGAAGGAAGGAAGGCAGGAACAAAGGAAGGACTTGCTTTTTTAAAATTGTACTATTAATATTTATTTTAAGTAAACTTTATGGACAGTGTCACTTCCTGGATTCCAATCCCGAGGTTGAAGCAGACATATTGCACGTTCAGTAACTACAAACATATTCATCATCACAGCCCAGAAAATCAATGGCTGCTGTCTGCCCAGACTGGAGTACATCCCCGTCTTGCGATACTGCAGCAAAGCCAAAAACATTAGAGAGGACTGTCAGGCAGGTCACCATCTTTTATGACCTTCTGCTTCCTGGTGGGCGCTACAAGTCCCTTTAAACAAGGACTAGAGAGCTTAGCGACAGATTATTTCTTAGAGCCATCACCACCCTTAACAAGCACACAAGACTGTAAAAATATGTATCTTGCCTTTTTTTTGTGCCTATTTTTGACTTATTTTTGGAAGTGTTTTGCTGTTTAAGTTATTGCAATATGTTTCACTGTGCTATTGTTAATTACACTTTAATTGTTAATCACATTTTTTTGGACCAATGCTATGATACACTTTTGGCATGAGTGCTATGTCTAATCTCGTTATAAAAAATGTTAATTATATTGTCATCAGTGACAATAAATACAATTCTTATTCTAATTTAATCACACTTACTTCCTGTGCATGATCAAGAACAAAGATGTATATCAACAAAGACAACAAAAATATTCCAATTTGCAAAATAGATTTATTGACTTTACATCTACAATATATAAGGAGAGCTTTCCAATGAAATATCATATTTTATGATTTTCATTTCAAACTCACTGAGCTTGTATTTCATCATTCTGCGTCCTTTGTCTGCACGGAAAAGATGAAGTTAGTTTCACTTTACGAGACAGTGGGTACGTTTACATGCGGGCTGAATTCTGATTGGAAACGATATATTGCCAGTATTCCCATTATGTATAACCATGGAAAGACACACAATATATCGATTAAGGTTGTATGCTGACTTTCAGTATTCCGATTGCAATAGTTGGGTTAGAGCGCGAGTCTCCAGCCTCATGTGGCTCTTTAGCGCCACACTGGTGGCTCTCTGAGCTTTTTTTAAAAAAAATACTTGGAAACTGAAAAAGAAGAGGGAGTGAAATATTGATTTTTAAATCTGGTTTCTGTAGGACAGACAAAACAAATATTATTAAGGTTTTGTAAGGTTGGAATCCCTTTTATTTTGTTTTAAAAGGCTTCTTAAAATGACACTTGGGTTGCTGACCCGTGGGTTAATCTTTTTATTTTCATAATCTCTCACCCGGTATATTTCATGCCCCAAAGCAATGTGGGACTTGTAGTACAGAGATGAATGATACATGTAAACTCGGGCTTACTCTCTAAAAAAAGCCTCATGTGTATTGGACATTTTCATTTATTAATTTTTGTATTTCTTCCCCCATGACAAACATGCCATTTGTATATTGTGGATGTTACAGTTTTATCCATTAACATATGGTGTAAGTCTATGTTTTTGGCTAGCCATGTACGAATACTTCTTGTACACATTCGAGACGCAGAAAAGGGCCTCACTTTCGGAGCGTTAAGGAAACAAACAAGGCACTATGTTGAATTTGATGTGCTACGAATGAAATTACTGCTACCCTTTACTGATTTTCAGAAGTTAAATGTGGAAACAGCGTCTTTTTGTGGAATGACATCGCTCCCAAACACCTTGAATACAGGATTATTTGCTTATTTCTTGTCATGAATACCTAAGTGGAGCCACCTGGGGTAATCATCTGGCGCGCTGGAGTGCGCCTTCTGATTGGGTAATGTTCGCTATTTAAGCATTCTACACCGAGACATGGGTGTCTGAGGATTACTCCTGTATTCGTAAGACACTCCCGATTACCTGCCTTGTTGTTTACTTGATTCTGCCCGTCTGCCTTCGATCCGACCTGCTTCCGTCCACGCTACGATCTTCTCTTCAGTCCTGGTAAACTCGACCTGCCTTCGTCCCACGCTACGATTGATCACGTCTCCCGCTAACCCTTACGCTTCCCCAAATAAAGAATTGTACGAACGCTCTGGGGTCTCTTGCTCTGTTCTGGTAATCCTGTGACATTTCTAGGTATTCAAACGATTCGTTTACATAGCTCCAGATATTAAAATTGGAACATCACCTGCATGTAAACGTCACGGACAGCAAGTTTTCTGATTCGGAAAACGATGCTCACCTTTCCGATTTCCCGACTTTTGGCCCTGAGCTTGTTGACCTGCGACTCCGCAATGTCGGCGCGCTCCTGAGCCTCCTCCAGCTCGTGCTGAACCTTACGCAGCCTGGACATGTGTGTGTTGGCCTGTTCCTCCTTCAAGGCGATTCCAATAGATTTTTGTGTAAACTCTTTACCATGATGTGGATTACACACTTGCCGGCAATTAGATTGTTGCATAAGCATTTTAGGGGCACGAAATACTTACCGCCTCTTCTGATTGCCTTTTGTAGGCCTTCACCTTCAGCTGCAGCTTGTCTACCAAATCCTGAAGCCTGTTGACATTTTTCTTGTCCTCTTCAGTCTGATGGAAAAAAAGAGTTACACATGTTTTTTTTGCACGGCTCACCTGATAGGAAAAGGAAACCCTATCCATACTTCAATTAGCAAGGTCATTTGGTTGTTCCAAAAAAAAAATCAAAGATTTGGAGTTAAGTGTGGACTAAACCACAACTTGGCTCAATTTGTCCCGATAGGAAAAGGAAACATCGGAAAATGGGCCAATAAAAAAAAAAACGCAAAATGGGATCTTTGTGTTTTAAAAATCCCAAAATATTGGGTAGCTTTACACAAAACAATCCAGATATTTGAACTGAATTTGTTAAAGTTGCGGATCGGCCCATTTATTTTTCATCCAATTTGGGTTTTGAGTTTAAACCAGAGTGATCTGAAGGATTTTCTACATTTGACTGTAAAGCATTTTATACATTGGACTATAAAGGATTTTATAAAATTGACTTATAATGCAATGAAGATTTACACTGAGTAGGCCTCAGGTCACGCTGTTCCAAATGCAGAATATTTTTACTAGGGAAATTTGATAACAAGACTTTTGAGAACAAGGTCCGGATGACGTAGAAATGCTCGGTATTGTTTTGAGTTTTCCAGACATCGTGACGCCCAGGGGTGGCTTCCTTGGCACGCCAATGGGAGGAGTCGAGACGCCATCTTGCGGGGAGACGTCGGCCAAGAAGAGAGAGCTAAAGGACTTGAGAAGAAGGCTTCCCAGAGACTCCAACGACACTAATTCGGCCGGTTTTCGATGGAGTACACTTAGTTAAATTGTTAATGAAATTAAATCTGCCCCCAAGTGAAAATGTCGGCCTTCTTGTTCATCTTTTCCATCAAGAAACGAGCGTGTGTACATTGTTGGGTGAATGTAGGTTGTGTTTGGTTGATGGAATCAGATAACTAATTCGAACAATTTGGTAAACGATACATTTTGATAAATAATTCCCAACAGTTCCCAGGCAACAAATAACCAAAGTCAGGTCTTTCTTTGGAGGAATAAACAAGACATTTTGTCAAGGTGTGACCTTAACCAGCAGCTAAATCTGATCCTTTTCTTCCAGGTAGGAGTGGGCGATACCGGGAATTTTGGTATCGATCCGATCCAAGTAATTACAGGTTAGAACCGATCCATACCGACACAATACCGATACTTTTTGCTACCAAACATCATGATCACTGAACAGAAGAACCCTTTCCCACTTAAGTTAATTTAAAATGACCACAAACACGACATTCCTAGGCACTAAAAGGCTAATTTCTTTATCAAATAACTAGAACAAGTCTAAATAAATCATATCAATAATCCTATTAAATCTGTTTCACAACAAGTGACAAGAGATTCAAATCAAAAAGAGCAGCAATGTAATGAAAATACAAATACTTTATAAGAATGTCAAGAAGTCAAGTAAAATATCTTCGATTGCACAATCATTTTAAAATAAAGTCAGTAGGAAGCCCTTTTGGTTCTTTTGCCAGGATTTGTACACCTTTTTCATGGCCAAATTCAAGCACTTTTCAAGCACTTTCAAGGCATTTTTCAATGTTTCTAGTTCAGTAATAAGGAAGAAATCCAGCTCCGATCAAAATAATGTTTAAAATAAAGTTGTTATCTTGCTGCAAACAAATACTTTGTGTATTTGGAGAGGGCGGTAACATAATTTTCCGCCATCTTGTTGATGAGCCAAATTTGTTCTTTGTTTAATTCTATAGATTGCTCCAAAGCAGAATGTATTCAATCTTTCAATATTAGAGACTGCTGATCTGTTGCTTTTTGTTTTATTAATTTTAATTTATATTTTTTGCGTGTTTTTTCAGAGGATCTGTGTCTGACCTGGTTAAAATAGAATTGTAAATAGCTTTTTGTGTTTGTCCATTTTATCATTTATTCATTGCACTGCAGAGTTAAAATTTTCAGGAATTTTATGTTGTTTTTTTTACGTTAAATCTGTTCATTTTTTAAAAAGCTAACTTTTTGTTGTAATTTTCAATGTTTTGATCTGTGAATATTTAATTTATTTTTCATGTGTTTTTTTTCCGCCGACCCCTACTTCGTGGTAGACTTCTACAACTCTTCCAAATCAGGGCCACCTGGAAACTGATTTTTTTCTGGTCTTCTTGTGGCTCTTTCACATGTTTCCACTGCAGTGTATTTTTACACCAACCTGGTAGGAGAGTTCCTTCACACGTCTCTCGAATTTGCGGACGCCTTTGATAGCGTCGGACCCTCGTCTCTGCTCAAGTTCCACCTCCGCCTCAAGCTCTCGCACCTGAAACAAAATGGTTTACCAAATGATAATGTATGTACGTGTGAAGCCATCTTTACCCGAGCTTCCAGTTTCTGGAGCTGCTTCTTGCCACCCTTCATGGCCAGACTCTCAGCCTCATCCAGGCGAAGCTGCAAGTCTTTGACTGTCACCTCCAGGTTCTTCTTCATTCTCTCCAGGTGAGCGCTGGTGTCCTGCTCCTTCTTTAGCTCCTCTGCCATCATTGCAGCCTAGGAGGCAACGGCCGTGAGCTCACTAAAAACATTTTCAATGAGGTGGATAACTGAAACTCACATCCGTGATTGCCTTCTTGGCTTTTTCTTCAGCATTTCTTGATTCTTGCACAGCATCTTCCACTTCACTCTGGATCTGGACAAGGTCTGCTTCCAGCTTCTTTTTGGTGTTGATCAGACTGGTGTTCTGTTGAAGGAAGTGATCTATTACTGTCAGTGGGTTTTTTAAACCCAGGTCCTCAATTATGGTGCCCTCTGATTGTTGAGTACTTGTTCCACTAAAAATGTCACATACATTCCTTGATCTGATCAAGCGGTCCCTGAAGGGTGTTTATATTTAACTCCAAAATACACCTGGTTAGTTATGGTAGCGCCGTTTCAAGCACAGATTACGAGAATGCTGAATTTGTAGATATTCTCTTGCTCTCAATTAAGCCAAACTTACAACTATAAAATAAACTATTCAAATCAGGAAGTCAGTGTATATGCACATATTTGGTTGTGTGTCACCATAGCGGATGCTAGGTAGTGCATGGAAAGGGGGGCCATGGCTTATAGAGGAACCACAAACTTACGGGAAATCAATGGGGCAAATGTGAGCACAGAATTTACTGTAAAAGTGTGCAGAATTTTTTTTTTTTTAATTTCTAAAATTATTTTTGCAATTCGTTATAGGTGGAGAAAAAAAGAAAACGGTCTTGGACAGTACCCAGAAACGGAGGAATAGATCTTTAAGCTTTTCTGCGAGTATACACGGTAATTGTAACTAGATAGCTACTTTCAGAGTAATGAACTACTGAACTATTCTTTGAATGGAGTAGTTATGGTAGTACCTGTAACTAATTTTTTTTCTGTAACGTGCCAAACACTGGTATCCTGTACCAGAGATTAAAACCCGAGTACCTGAGAGTGCAGCAGACCAACACGTTCGCTGGCATCAATCAACTCAGCTTCGGCCACTTTGCGGCCACGCTCCGTCTGCTCCAAAGCTGCTCTCAGCTCCTCGATCTCAGTCAACATTAGGTTGTTTCTCCGCTCCACAATGGCAACCTGCTCCTTCATGTCTTCTTGACCTCTTATGGCTTCATCCAGGTGAATTTGGGCATCCTTTATGAAGGAAACAAAAACAAATCGATATATTTTTCCTATTTTGCTGTGAAATCTCTCATAGCATCTCAACCTTGAGCTGAAAAAGTATCTGTCTGTCTGTCTGTCTGTCTGTTTGTCTGTCTGTCTGTCTGTCTGTGTCTGTCTAACCTTAAGCTGTCCCTGAACGCTCCTCAGCTGTTTCTGGGCTTCAGCAGCCTGCCTGTTGGCGTGGCCAAGCTGAATCTCCATCTCGTTCAGGTCTCCTTCCATCTTTTTCTTGATCCTTAGGGCATCGTTCCTGCTCCTGACCTCAGCATCCAAAGTGCTCTGCATGGACTCGATCACGCGCTGGCTGTTCCTCTTGATCTGCTCCATCTCCTCATCCTTCTCTGCCAGCTTTCGGTCGATCTCGCCCTTGACTTGGGTTAGTTCCAGATGAACACGAAGAATCTTGGACTCTTCGTGCTCCAGAGTAGCCTTGGGTAGAAGCAAGACTTGGCTTAGGTTTTGCCCAAGACATGTGAAACTTATAAAATCTTATAACTTAACTTATGTACCTAAATACACTACCGTTCAAAAGTTTGGGGTCGAAATTTCCTTATATTTGAATGAAGATAACATGAAACTAATTAGAAATACAGCCCACGCATTGTTACATGGTGAATGAATATTCTAGCAGCAAATGTCTGCTTTTTATCGCAATATCTTCATAGGTACATCAAGGCCCATTTCCAGCAACACAGACAATGGACAACTTCTATGATAAATAAAAGTGTGACTTTTCACGGAAAACGCAAAAATGCTGGATGACCCCAAACATTTCGAACCGTATTGTGTATTTTCAAAAATTCAAGAGTAGGGCTAGGTATGGAATAAGTTATTTGTTACCTCTGCTTCTTCCAGCGCTGTTTGAATTTCACACTTCTCACTTTCCACGGTCTTCTTTCCCTTCTCAAGCTCATGGATTGTCTTTCCAGTCTCACCAATTTGCTCACTCAGGTCAGAAATCTCCTCTGAAAGGAGCAGAGGAAAGTTGGTTTTGCTAATTAAAATGATTATTGTGAGACTCAGGATACGGGTCTTACGTTGAAGGTTCTTGTTCTCCCTCTTGAGAGTCTCCAGGTGATCCAGAGCTTCTTCATAGGAGTTCTTCAATTTAAACATCTCAGTACTAAGTGAGCGGGACTCCTTCAGAGCACCCTCCAGTTCAGCCTGGCTTTCCTCATACTTCTGCTTCCACTCTGCAAGAATCTAAACAAGATAATAATAGAGCATGTTTAGAGATGGAAAAACAAACTAGTAGGTGTTTGCTAAAATACTTTGTCAAAGTTTCTCTGCTTCTTGTCAAGGTTGGCAGCCAGAGCGTTGGCTCGCTCCACATCGATCATCAGATCTTCCACTTCACCTTGCAACCTCTGTTTGGTCTTTTCCAGAGAGGCACACTTTGAGTTGACTGCCTCAATGGACTCCTCAGCATCCTGGAGACGCTGGGCAAGCTTTTTCCTAACGAGCAATCACCCAATTACTGTAATTTCCAATAACGTCTATACCGAAAAAGCCAAAACTTACTTTGCCTCTTCGAGTTCCTCAGTTCGCTGAATAGCATCGGTCTCATATTTGGTTCTCCACTGAGCCACCTCACTGTTGGCCTTGGACATGGCTCTCTGCAGCTCAGCTTTTGCCTCCTGCTCCTCCTCATACTGTTCCCGGAGAAGGTCGCAGTCATGACGGGAGGATTGGAGGCCATGGGCAAGGGCATTTTTGGCCTGCCATTCAGAAGGAGTCAAAAGTGAAAATTTTGCGCCGTTCGTCAGGTTGATTTTTTTCCTGCATACCTTCAATTCCTCCTCCATGTGCCTCTTGAGCTCCTCAATCTGCTGTGTGTAGCCCATTTTTCCTCTAGTCAGCTGAGACACCAGAGCTTCTTTCTCCTCCAGTTGGCGTGCAAGTTCACCTGATCAGATCGACATAGTATGTTGTGTGGATTGATGTTTTGTTTAAATTCAGGCAATAACAGAAGTTTGTGTGGTTGTAAGATCACGACTACCATGCTCTGTTTGAAGTCTCGCTTTTTGGACGCTGGTGTCATTGAGTTGACGCACATTTTCCTCGTTCTTGGACTTAAGCTCGCTCAGTTGGTCTTCCAATGTCCTGCACATCTTTTCAAGATTAGCCTAGAAAAGGACAAACACATTTTAAGTAAGGGCCGATCATATTTGACATTCTTGGTTCAACTAGACTGCATAGAGTCAGGGAAGGGTTATAAAATAACATTTCATGTAAAATGTTCTTGTTCCACTGGCAGATGATTTGCTAATTTATTTTTTATTTTTTTTCTTCTTTTTCCCCAAAATGTAATTCCTAAATAAATTATATTTCTCATTTTTTAAATTACTTAGTATACAAAAAAATAGTAAAATAAAAACACTCAAAATGAACACAAATACACATGAATTTTAAGACTCATGTCAAACTTTTTATAAATAAGTATGTTTGCTATTATTTATCTAAGAAAGATTTATCATAAACTACAAAAAATAAGGAGCAATATGAATAATTATAACGTTTGTATATCATTATCTGCAACGTTTATCCTCAGTAAGGTCACAGGGACTCCCTGAACTGGTAGCCAGCCAGTCACAGTGCACATAGGGACAGACAACTTACTCGCTCATTCACACCTAGGGACAATTTGGACCAGCCAATTAACCTGATATGCATGATTTTGGAATGGGGGTAGAGACTGGGGTCCCCGGAACATGCGAACTCTGCACAGGAAGGCTGGATTTGAACCCATGACCTCAAAACTGTTCTGCAGTCGCGCTGACTGCTCATCTGCCATCTGGACTTATAACAAATATTTTTTTTCAAATCAGTCCAACTGGTCTACCATTGGCTTTATGACAAGTCAAGTCAAGTTATTTTTATTTATATAGCCCTTGATCACAAAGAGTCTCAAAGGGCTTCACAGGTTGTTACACAGACTATTTTTTCAGACTATTATTACACCATCCCCTGATCTGGAACCAACATGAAGGCAAGGAAAAACTCATAAACCTCAACATGAGGAAAGTTTATGAGATAATTTTATTAATAGTCGTTATTTTTTCTTAACCCATTGCAAAAACAGGTTTAATATATGGTAATTCAAGATAAATAAAAGTGAAAATGAGCAAGACTATCAGTCAGTTGAAGGTCATTGAAAATCTCTCACCTTTGATTTGGCAATTCCCTCCATATTGCAGGTGAGGTCATCAATCTCCATCTTGTATTCGCTTTTCTCCTTCTCCAGTTTCTGTTTGACCCGCTGAAGATTGTCAATCTGCTCACCCAGTTCAGCCACGCTGTCGGCCTGCTTTTTGCGCAGAGCAGCGGCAGTGGCTTCATGCTGCAGGGTGGACTCTTCCAGGTCACGACGCAGCTTCTGGAACTCGGCCTCACGCTTCTTGTTCATCTCAATCTGAGCGGAGGTTGCCCCTCCGGCCTCTTCCAGGCGCTCACTGATCTCCTCAAGTTCCCTGGAGAGATCAGACCTCTGCTTCTCTACCTTGGCGCGAGCAGCCCGCTCAGCTTCAATCTCCTCTTCAAGTTCCTCAATGCGTGCCTGACAGAAACAAAAGTGAATTTTTATCATCTCAAAATATTGAAATGTATTTTTTGTGTCACACCTGAAGTTCTTTGATCTTTTTCTGTAATTGAACTCCAAGAGATTGCTCATCTTCAATCTTGCATAGCAATTGGTTGACCTCAAAGTCTTTCCTGAAAGTTGTCATTGGCCGAACGAATGTATTAAATTCATTATCTCAATTGCTAAGTACAATAAATATATCAACATACTTCTTTATTTTTTCATCAGACTGCTGCTTGTCATTCTCAAGATCCATTATAGATTCCTGAGCCAGCTTCAGATCACCCTCCAACTTTCTTTTAACTCTCTCAAGATCCATGCGGAGCTTCTTTTCTTGTTCCAGAGATCCTTCGAGCTGTGAGGAATTAATATGTTCAACATTTCACATTCACTTTGTTATTTTCACCATTGGGACCACTCACATCATCCACTTGTTGCTCCAGCTTGGACTTGGCCTTTGTGAGAATGTTGACTTTATCTTCCTCTGCTTGAAGGTCATCCAAGGTCTGCTGATGGGCCTCCTGGAGGGCTTTCTTCTCTTTGCTCAATTTGGCAATGGTCTCATCTTGAGAAGTCATCTCCTCGGTCAGGTTTTTGACCTGCGGAATCATTCATACCTTTCAGTGAAACCGTGGTTTAGGTGAATGTGGAGATATAAAATAAAAGCAAACCTTGTTTTCAGTGGCATGCTTCTCCTTCTCAACTTTAGCGAGGGTCAGCTCCAAATCGTCTATGTCTTTCTTCAACTCAGAGCACTCGTCCTCCAGCTTTCTCTTTTTTGCCGTCAGCTCTGCGTTGATTTCCTCTTCATCTTCCAGCCTTTCAGTTGTCTCTTTGAGTTTTGCTTCAAGCTGGATTTTGGCTTTGATCAGACCCTCACACCTTTCCTCTGCATCAGCAAGGGTTTCACCCTCCTGTAGTTAAAATTGAATAAAGTGTAGAGTATTTTCATCGTGCCTTTTCAGACATACATTTCTATCTTATTCACATACAGACTGAATCTGCAGCTGCAAGTCATTCTTCTCCTGCAAGAGGGAAACCATCTTCTCCTCTAGTTCTTTCTTCTTGGCTAATGCCTTGACAAGATCCTCCTTGGTTTTTTCAAAGTCCTCTTTCATTTGAGCCATTTCTTTCTCTGTCTCAGCACTCTTTAGCAGAGGCTTGATCTTGAAGTAGAGTTTCATCCATGGCCAGTGTTTGACATTCATGAATGAACGGACATTGTACTGGACAGTGAAAATGGCCTCCCTAAAGAAAATGGAATCAAGGATGATTTTTTTATGAATAAATGTCTTTTATGAATGAATGGCCTTTATCGTCACTATAAAAGTATAACGAAAATGGAGGGCTTCAGAAAAATCAGGACAGAGTAAACACCTTCTCGCCATCATCTTGACAAACTCTCGTCTCATCAGGTAACCTCTGCACAGAGCCTGAGTCATTGTTACCAGCTCAGCCAGTTTCTCATCTCGCATCTCCTCAAGTGTACCAAGCAGGCCAGCTTTGAAGAAAACCTGAAAACAACGACAATGATTGTCTTTTGCCTCAACTTTGTTCACAGTCCCTAAGAAAAGAGTAAATCGTACTCCACCTTGGTATGGCCAAATTTATACTGCGTGTGATCCACATCTATGGAGCCCAAAAGTTTCTCTGAGGCTTTTTTGTTATCTATAAACTGACCGTCAGGAATCACACTGGCATTCAACACCTTGTATCTGAAAGCAAATTCGTCATTCATTGGAGGATTTGTATTAAAAGACAAGTGTCACCAGTAGTATCTGGCTAACCACCTCTGCTTGAAGTCACCATAGAGAATTCTGCTGGGGAACCCTTTCCTGCAGATCCTGATACCTTCCAGCACACCATTACAGCGCAGCTGGTGGATAACCAGGAAGTTCTCCATCAGACCTAATATTTATTATTAAGAATAGGAAATATTGTAAGCTTTTTTTCAAAATTGAGTAGTAAGTAAGAAATCTTTGGCTTAGATAGATAGACTGATTTTATTTTAAAAATACAAAATAATTTTAAAAGGGCCATACCTGGTGTCTTGGATTCATTAGGAATTAGGCAGCGCACAAAATGAGGATGCGTGCTCCTCAAGTTTGTCATCAGTTTACCAAGATTCTCCTGGGAAGACATCACATTTCCAGATGCAGATAAATGAAATAATATATGAACCTCCAATCAAGCTTCTTCATCTTACCCTGAACAAAGCTGAAACCGTTTGGAAAGAGCCACCCTTCTTCTTGCCAGCTTTCTTTCCACCTGCTCCCTCAGCTGTCGGTGCATTATAATCTCATCACTCAGATTTATTTCAGTTCTATATGTGCTGTCAAACACTTTATACCTTCTCCTGAGGCGTGAGTTGCATACAGGAAGGACAACAACTTGGTTGAAGACTTCTGGTAGAGTTGAACAACAGAATCGTTCAGCGGATCCTTGTTCTTGTCCAGCCAGCCGACAATGTTGTAGTCCACGGTGCCCGCATAGTGCACCAAGGAGAAGTGGGCCTCTGCCTTGCCTTTGGTCGGCTTCGGCTTCTCAAATGATTTGTTTTTACCAAGGTGCTGGTCGTACAGTTTGTTCTTGAAGGTTGTGTCTGAAGCTTTAGGGAACATGCACTCCTCTTCGAGGATGGAGAATATTCCCATTGGCTGCAACAACATTTGACATACCGTTAGTATCAAATTTCAGTATTCAAAGTGACAAAGGTTTTTTTGTCTACCTTCTCAATAAGCTCAATGCAGGCAGCCAAGTCCATGCCGAAATCGATGAACTCCCATTCGATTCCTTCTTTCTTGTATTCCTCCTGTTCCAGGACGAACATATGGTGGTTGAAAAACTGTTGCAGTTTTTCATTGGTGAAGTTGATGCAAAGCTGCTCCAAGCTGTTGAACTGCCAAACAAAAAAAAATCATCGAGTACAGTTCGAAAATGAATGAAGCTTATACAGTACCGCCTGCTTACATCAAAGATTTCAAAACCAGCGATATCCAAAACACCGATGAAGAAGCTTCTAGGCTGCTTGGTGTCCAGCATCTCATTTATTCTGACCACCATCCACAAGAACATTTTCTCATAGACTGATTTGCAAAGGGCAGAAACTGAGTTGTTTACCTGTTGAGACGATTAAACATGAATAAGGAAAGATTTCAAGACGTTATATTGAACCAGCATGCTAAACTTCTCCTTGATACCTGTGGCACTGTCTGACCCTTCGTTACAAACTCATTTCCAACTTTGACCCTCGGGTAGCACAAGGCCTTCAAGAGATCAGCAGAGTTCAGGCCCATGAGGTAGGAGATTTTATCAGCGACTGTAACACATTGATACAAATTTTGACTTAAAAGTGGGAACAAGTCATTCACTTCTAGCCTATTTAAGAAAATTTTGGTCATCATGTGCATCAAATATGGTAAGGTGAAGCGATCTGCATCTCACCCTCAGTGCCGTCGGGCTCGGCTTGCTCCTCTCGCTGCTTTTGCTTGAACTTCATATTTCCGTGTTGCATTACAGCCCCGGTTAGTTTGTACATGCTGACCTTCTCCTCAGCAGTAAAGCCCAGGATGTCAATGGCTGTCTGGAAAATGAATTGATTTCATAGCAAAATAGCAATCACCAATGGGGAAAAATAGATTGTTTTACATCAGTGGCAATGAACTCCTCAATATCATTGATGCTCTTGACAGTAATTTCTCCCTGACTGATCATGGGATAGTCGTAAGGGTTGGTTGTGATAAGCAAAGCCTCTGTGAAAACAAAACGCGGTGTAAATTCCAACTGCAAAGTTCAAAAGTCCAAATGTCTTCATACCAAGCAACTCGGGTTTGTGTCCCGTCATGATCTGATAAAAGATGTGGTAGCTCCTCTCAGCACTCAGTTGAAAGGTAACACGGGATTTCTCCAGCAGGTCTGAAGTTCAATGATTTTAGAAAACATCCCACAAGCAACTCGGCCATTGTGCCAAGACTTACATGTTTCAATATCTGCAGAAGCCAGCTTTCCTGTGGTGCCAAAGTGGATTCGAATGAATTTTCCCTGTCAAGGAAGAGCTAGTTAGGCTTTCAGCAGCTTGAGAAATCATCGTGTGAAGAAACATAAACACTCACAAAGCGGGATGAGTTGTCATTCCTCACAGTTTTGGCGTTACCATAAGCCTCTAAGAGGGGATTTGCTGCGATGATTTGATCTTCCAGTGATCCCTACAAGAAGAAAAAATATCTAAATCTGTGTGTTTGACAAGTAAACATAAATTACAGCAAGGTTATACTACTTTAATTGTAAAATCCCACTCATATCTATTGGTAAATGAAGCATTTTCAAGTAAAAAAGCAAATCACTGGAGTTAAAGGAGCTGTACAGAATTTGGAACTTTACTACTTGCTGCTGCCATCTACTGGCTTTTGACATTATTGCAGCCTTGTTCAGCTCATTCATGATGGGCGTGCAAGTACGTGCATTTCTTAGATGCACTTGAATAAACTCTTTTTTCATCCTTCTTGGGGTTTGTGTTCTTGTTTGGACTCTACTCAAAGCAGGCCTTCTGTTACTTTCACCATTTTCAAGCTACACTAACAAACGGGAAGAAGAAAAACCTGTGGGGACGAGCATGACGTCAGTCCCAGGAATTCCCCCCCAACCCCTATTCTTCCTACCTATGGGGTTACGCCCCAAACAGATTAGCTACAAGTAAGATAGAAACATATAAGTGCAGTGGAAAATAACGCATATGGCTCTTTAAGCTCAGTTGGGCATTTATTTAATAGAAAATATTTAACTTTCTTAATGAAACCTCAAATGAAGCTACCCATCTTTACAAAATAAAATAAAAAAATCATATGCTGCTAAAATAATATTTTTAATGAGAAACCAGATGGCCAATATTAAATCATTTTGAAAAAAAAACTGCCATTGTTTTAATTCAATGCATCGTGTGTATAATTTTCATTGTATAATACCTTTTTTCAATTCAGTCTTATTGACTTCTTGAGGAATTCCCTGAGAAATTACATCCTTTATTTTATACATTTGATTTTCTTTATTTTTGTACCTGCATTTTGCCAGTAGTGTGCTCTTGCTTCTTTCCTCCAGCCACTGCAATTGTTGCAAAGTACTGGATGACACGTTTAGTGTTGACAGTCTTTCCTGCACCAGATTCTCCGCTGAAGAATTAATAACAATTATCAATGGTTTACTCATTGTTAATAAGATCATTTCTTTAGAAGTAATGAGGCACACATACGTGATTAAAACCGACTGATTTTCTCTATCTGCAAAAAAGCAATGAAATGCATTTTTAATAGTAAGACTAGAAAATAATAGTCATTGATAACCAGATAGTCAACACTGTTTGCAACGCGATTAGACATGCCACTCCAGTGTAAACGAGGTAAATGAAGACTGTATGCAGCTAAATGATACCTTGGAGCATGAACTGATAGGCGTTGTCGGAGATGGAGAAGATATGAGGAGGAGCCTCAATCCTCTTTTTGCCTCTGTATCCAGACACAACCTTGGAGTCATACACTGGGAGCCACTTATAGGGGTTCACAGTGACACAGAACAGCCCGGAATAGGTCTGAAAAACGATTCAAGCTGTTGAGAAATCTCAAGTTATTTAACACTTTGGATTCATTGTCCAATTTGAACCAAACTCACGTAGATCATCCATGCTGCGTAACGCTCTTTGAGGTTATACAGCACAGCGGGCTCGCTGAGATGCGTCATCATGGCCATGTCCTCAATCTTATCGAACTTGGGTGGATTCATGGGGAAGATTTCATCCTCCTTCACCGTCAGAGTCTAGCAAAAGTAAATGCGAAATTGAAGGCAAGGAGCACATTTTTAAAATGCCTTTTCAATGGTGGATGATTGTCTCTGGCAAATGTGATTTGGAAAAAGTTGAGGCACTTTTATGTGAACATGTCACACAGCAAGAGCTTTTATTAACCCTGTCAATCACAGAACAAGAAAAGTGATCTTTTAAATATAATTTAAATAAGAGCACATGACAAAAATGTGCAAATCTAATGAAATTACTCTTCTTTTGAATAAACATAGTTCTCCTCATTCATAATACCACAGTTCCGACCTTTCCGCATCGAGTTTCCACGGTGGCTTTACCACCCTCTCTCTTCAACAGCTTGCCCTTGAGGTACATCTCGCTGGCTTCGGTCACAAAGTAAGAGGTCTTGGCGTCGAATGGTGTGTTCTGGGCTTCGATGCGCTCTTTCTCTGGCTTACGGAGATAAATGGCCGCAGGGCCGAAGCACTCCATCTCTGCGTCCCCACTCATGATGATGTTTTACTGGAAAGCAACCGGCCCACATTTGTTAGCTTGAGTGATAATGAACTCTGATGTAATTTCTGATATTTTGTAAATGATGCTTTTATGGATTGGCGGAGGAATGGATAATTACACCAAACACACACAAAAATAGCTAGATAGCTAAATACATGGTTAAAGACGTAACTTGATGGATGGATAGATGCATGAGCAGACCGATGGATGAATCGATAAATGCTGTCTAAATATTATTTTGAAAACTGTATAGTTCACAAATCTCAAACTCATGGACTGTGGGGCACATCTGACCCGCAACATCATTCTACAGGGCCCACAGGGGCATACAATGTCTGAGCATCAAGGAATAAATGGTTCAAGACTATCTATCTATCTACCCTGGTCGTATCCCAAACACATACAAAAACAAAGAAAATAAAAAAGGGAAAAAGTAGAAAAAAACACACACAAAAATCTTTGGACCATGGCCAACCCAAATGCCCAAACACCCAAACAAGTTAAGCACCTCGGCACCCAAGTTGGTCATGCTTTCGTCCCTCCAGATGAAACGGGACACAAGAAAGCGGCCATGTCACCCGGGTCAGGGGGACCCAACATACTCTTCTGTTTAACAGCAGGTCCCGACAGTTTTCACTGGTTTACCCCTGCCGCATCAAACAGGTGCCCTGCCCATCCCTTAGAATGCGTCCAAATACCCCACTATCCTTTTACAACACCTCTCCACTCATTAATAACACTAACAAGAGCTCTAGCTTCCACTATATTTAGACCTCTTTCCTGCAGTGCACTCATAACACCATCCATCCACGTCAACCGCGGCCTTCCTCTTGGTCTCCTTCCATTGACTTCAGCTCTGTAGATCCTCTTCAACATTTGCTCCTCATCCATCCTCTCCATGTGTCCAAACCAACCGAGTACTCTCATCCACACACCTGCTCAGTTCTACGGCTACTCCAGTTCTGTCTCTCACAATTTGATTTCTTAATCTAGCCAATCTTGTCACTCCTAACATACTCCTCAAACATTTAATCTCAAAAACATTTAATGGTTCAAGACTTCTTTGACCAAAAACTGAATTTCCAACAATGTCCGTCGACTATGATACCTACGATCTGATGGCTCAGTGCCACTACACTGCAACGTTTCCATCTCAATACCACGTGGAATTGAGAAATTCAAGTAGGTTTTGTTATTTTTATTTACTAACCTATTGTATAGGTATAGCTATAGTTTCTTTTATACAACTGGAATGTTTGTGATATGAATACGCAATAAATGTTATTTTACGTTAAGGAGTAGTTACATTTATAAGAAATCAGGCCCTATGAGGACAGCGAAAATAATTTTTGCACCCCTTTTATAGTTGGATGGATTGATGGATATATGATGTACAGAATATGCTAGACTACTGTGTAGTTGGATGTATAATCTACACAGTAGATCAATATTTTATACATTGTGTAGATTATAATAAAATATGGAAGTATGGATGCTTATAGTATTCTAAAATGATGGATGAACACATACCATAAATAGCTCTTATCTTTCAGTAACATTTCTTTTTAAACTGAAAAAAATGCAGGTGAAAAAAAGTAAAACAAAAGCCATTTCCACATAGAATTATTTGCGCTCATGGAAGATATTGTTGCTTATTTTAAATATCATTTTAATTATCTTACTATATTTTTTCTGCGTACTATTTGTGTATGGTGAGATAGATAGATAGATAGATAGATAGATAGATAGATAGATAGATAGATAGATAGATAGATAGATAGATAGATAGATAGATAGATAGATAGATAGATAGATAGATAGATAGATAGATAGATAGATAGATAGATAGATAGATAGATAGATAGATAGATAGATAGATAGATAGATAGATAGATAGATAGATAGATAGATAGATAGATAGATAGATAGATAGATAGATAGATATTAAAAAAGTTGGTGGATGGGCAGATCAATGGATAGATAGATGGATGGGTGTATGGATGGATGGATCATGTGATTGATGGAAAACATGACGAATATTGATCCATGGTGTCTGAAGAAGAACAAATGTTAAATGTCACTTCAAATCGACATCAAATATCCAACAACGGATAAGTGAAATGAAGGGCGACGTATGATAATAACAGCGGCAACTTACTCTTGTCCCTCCCTCAGTAGAATGAGCAGTGAATGCTGGTAGAGGATGATGATTCTGAAAAGATGGAGCAAAGTAAGCACAAACAATTGAACAAATTCCTAAGAAGCCCACAAAGAAAGGAGCCAGCGTTCCTCCCGAATGCCTGCCGAATTGTGCTGAGACTTTACGATGTCTGGCAGTGGGCGGTCATGCTCTGCATTGTTTTAGAAGCCGTCGGCTTGCCTCAAATAAGACAGGGAGAACCTCACCTTGACCCGTTGGCCGTCTTTCCTTGAGGGCAGCCAGCCAGTCTTCTTTTATAGAGTTGGGCCTTTCGTGACTTGCTCTGTTTGGGCATGTTCTTAGGCGCCTTTTGTCCGGTATCACCTTTCATTGCCGATCAATAGCCGATCGCAGCCTGATGACTTAAGGATCCTCGAGGGGAATATTATGATAGCTGAACAAATAGAATAAAGTTTATATGACAACAATGTTAATTGTTCATTTAAGCTTTATGGATGGACACTGTTGCTGTCAGCAGGGGATTAAACAGGCTTGGAGGGTTTTGCTCAGAAATTCAAATCATCTCATTTAATGAATTAGTTTTAAATAGAAACTTACAAAACCTCCCAAAGCATGGTTAATTCTAAATACTTGACATGTAAAGGTTGTAAATTTGACTGGAATAAATAAGGTGCCATAGAGAAAAACTTTCTTTTTTTGCCTACCTCATGTAACTATTTTTTCTGGCACGCATGTTGTGTCCCTTAAGCTCCGACATTGTTTGGGTCTTTACGGTAATCTCCTTAATACACCTTTGGCACTGAAGAGCATCCAACTTTAGCGCTCATGTGTCCCCGGTATTCTGTTACAGAAGCCTTGCACGTCTTTCCTGTGACAAAAGAGCAAAATGAGGAACTTGCAAAAACAATGGTGTGGCGAGCTGGGCTTGATCAAATCCCAAACTTAATAGGATTTGTTAGGAGACAAAAGGGAATGTAACAATGCTCGTATTAATAGAAGAGCATCCGGTCAAAGGATTATGGGATGATATACTGGAGGACATTCTTCCAAACAATGTAGTGATAATGAAGCTCCTAGGAGTGTCATTGTAATTGATTTTCCAATTTGGATTAGTTGAGCAAAAATGTAATTAGAACAGTTGCAATCCAAAAACATGCCAATAACTTACTGATTTTGGGGAGTTTCCCAGGAAATTGGATCTATGATAATAAATGCCGCCATCTCTTTTAGTCATGATTGCAGATTTAGTCAGCTCATTTATGATGCGCGTGCAACTGCGTGCATTTCTTGAACGTGCTTTTTCATCTTTTTGGGGATTTGGGTTGGTGCTTGGACTGTCCTTAAAGAAGGCCTCTTACTACTTTCACCATTTTCATACTAGACTTACAAATAAAAAAATAAGAACATTTTGTGAGTACGGGCATGATGCCACCCTCCAGCACTCCCCCCAGCCCCCTTTCCTCAATCTAATGTGTCCCACCCTAAACAGCTCTCATATAAGTAAGATAAAAGCAGATACCCGAAGCGGGAAACAAAGCATAAGGGCTCTTTGAACTCATTTGGGGATTGATAACACATACTTAATGGAGAAAATATTTAACTTTCAACTATTTAATGCCTCCTCAAATGACGCACTCTACCTCTAAGTATCTGTCATTGCAGGGTTTGCCTTGCTTTGAGCATTTTGGGGTTTATTCTGGTTTCCTTTTGCTGTCATTTCATGCCATTGTTTTATTAGTGGGAGTGATATGTCATGTTTATTTTCGTTGACATCTACTTGGATGATGCAATAAGCGGGAGTACGTTTCCACGAGTGGGCAACTTGTTTAAATGAAAATGTAAATATTGTGCATTATTTAATGCCTCCCAGCGGCAAAAAAACGATATTGATTTAAATATTAAGCAAAAATACATGAACTCTCATCTAAAGATGCATTTTTCAAAATACTCGTCGGTCAAGAAATTTGCATTTGTTTAACTTAACATGAAACTCATCTAGAGGGAGCTGACACGATTTTTCGCCATGTTGCTGGTATGGGAAGAACCAAAAACTGTGAAAGGCTGGGCAGAAAAATGAGAAACATGATATGGGTTGGTCATGTTGAGTCTCCATTACACAATACCGCGACATCTATCGATCTAATAATACACAGTGTCCCTATCATATTTTGCTCAGACATGATGACTGACTTGTGTTGTTCTTGTGTTTTTGGGGACGTGCTAGTCTAGATGCCCAAACACATGACACCATCTTGAAATAAGGCATAAGTCACACCCCAGTGCTAATTCTGCATCCTTGCCATAAAATAGAAAGGAACAGCTCATGTCTATACTCATCCTGGAGAAATTATCAATGAATAAGGTTCAATACTGTACATATTACTGAAATAATAATACTCTGAAGGTTGTTGACTGATCAATAAAGCGGGAATCTGTTTTGAGTACTTTTCTCTTCACTTTTTGAGTACCATTTACTTATTTTTGTTTGTTTTCAGATAGACTCTTCTCCCTCCTGGTTGAGAAATAAGATTAACTGTTCTTTCCCCAACTGTTAAAGTCCTTCTTCTCCTGGCCAATAGGAATATACTACACCTAAAAATCATAACAGAATTTAACGACGTATTAAAAGGCAAAATATGAAAAATGTATTAACCAATTTTACAAGAGAAGTGGGTGAAAAACAAAGAGAATCAATTAAATATATAATGTAATAAAAAGTGCAACTCCTTCTAAAGGTTTTTTAAATTTCCTCATACTGAGGTTTTTGAGTTTTTAATGGTGGTCTGTGCAGGGCTTTAAGACTTTTTGTGATTAAGGGCTATATGATCTGACTTGACTCGATCCTTAAAATCAGGGTTTGTACACCTTTAAATGGCCATATCCGAAAACTTTTTAAGGACTTTCAAAGCCAATTTTCGAATTTCTCCAGTACCATTAACAGAAAAATACATGTTGTGAATCATGTATTTTGCAGAGCCGCAAATATATCTGTGATTTATATATGTGATTTTTAATCTTGCATGTGCATTTATCGAGACATATGATTTTGAGTAAATCTTGAGTAAATCGCAAATATATATTTGTTGTTGAGACAAATCTCTACCCATATTGGTAAAAGTTATAGTCTATAGCTTACATTTTCAGTTGCAGGAAGTTCTTCCCTGGGAAACGCTACCTTGACTTTTTGCATGGCCCATAATAAATTGTCTTAAATGATATGTCATTCTTGCACTAATATACACTTCATAGTACCCTGTTATGTGTAGCATTCACCTGCTCTGTAGGGAGCGATGACGCATTATAAGACAACCCCACACAAACAAATGCCATTAATCACGAGTGAAGAAGAAATCCAATGGCAAAGCCACTAGAGAGCAGTGTCTGCGTCGTTTTTAATCGGAGTTGTTGAGAAACATGGCAACAGTTTCAAGCGTTTACAAGCACTTCATCCAAAATTCAAGCACTTTTCGACCCTTGAAAATACATTAGTAAAATTCAACCTTTTTAAGGATTTTAAGCACCTATACAAACCCTGTAAAATGAACATGTTCTGCCATTGGGATTAATTTGTTTTTCAGTATATTAAAAAATACATGATTTCACAAACACATGTCCACACCTACTAACACAAAATATCATCATGTGTCTTTATTTTTTGTAAACATTTACAGCAACACTGAGCAGGTCTGATAAAAATGTCTCCAATAATGAGTGTCGGCTTGTAATATTATAGTGTGGCTCCAAGTTATCAAATATATAGGAATACCAGATGGCAGAATATTATATAAAGTTGCATACTAACATCAGAAAATCACATATGGAATAGATAAATAATTTTTAAAAATGATGTTAAACTCAAAAATATACAAATATAAGAAAAAAAGGATCAAAATTGGGGTAAATTTTTTTTTGGGGGGGGTATAAAAAATGAATACAAAAACAAAAATGTACACAAACTCACACGCAAATAAAATATCAACAATACAGTTGTTTTATGTGTGTCTTTATTTTTGTGGATATTTATGTTACTGTACAGCTCCAGTAAACACAACTCCAAAAATTAGTGTTGGCTTTAAATATGTCTTGATATTTTCCAATTTTTACTCTGTTCATCCAAATAGAAAGCTGCAATGAAAACAAAATGAACAGGTTCATGAAATAATTGAGAAATAGATAAATAAATAAAGAAAGAAAGAAAGAAAGAAAGGAAGAAGGGAAGAAGGGAAGAAAGAAAGAAAGAAAGAAAGAAAGAAAGAAAGAGAGAAAGAAAGAAAGAGGGAAACACAGAAAGATAGAAAAGATAATGAAGAAAGGAAGTAAGAAAGGAAAAAGAAAGACAGAAATAAATAGGGTTAAAGAAAAAAAGACTGAAAGAAAAACTGAAGAAAAAAGAAAGAAAGGGGGAGAGAAAGAAAAGGAAGCAAAAGAAAGAAAAGAAAAGAAAGAAAAGAAGAAAAAGAAAGAAAAGAAAGGACTGACAGACAGACAGACAGAAAGAAAGAGGGAAACACAGAAAGAAAAAGAAAGAAAGAAAGAAAGAAAGAAAGAACAAAAGAAAGAACGAAAGAAAGAAAGAAAGGGCTGACGAAACCCTTGACAGTCCAAACACTGCTTAGCTCCAAGTAACAACTTATCAATTAATTTAATGCCTTCAAATCCGCGGGAAGCCTGCAAACTAATTCTGACACTGGCAACAAAAAATGGCTAAAACGTGATTGGTTAAATGCTTGAATGTGAAAACACACATCTGAAAGCAACCTGTGGAAAAGCAATGAACGGAAGCTGACCGACAATTTGGAAATGAATAATATGTATTCATGGAAAAAATATGATTAACATCACATAAATCAGTTATTTTCAAGGTCAGATGAGAAGGCCTTGCAGACCCTGACGACCCACCTCCACTGTCATAATCAAAGTCAGATAATCTATTAAAATCAATACAATCACAGCTAGGCAAGCGAATCCCCATCGTCCGATTTTGAAATCTGAGGTCGACAAGTGACTTGACATCTGCTCGGTTCTTAGTAAGGCACTGAGTAAGGTGGTCTTGAGGGCTTAGGTTTATTTTTGGACCCTTCCTCTAAATGGTCTCGTTGCATCGCTTGGCTGACAGATGAAGTGAAGACAAGGCCACACTGGCCGTTGACCTTCTCCCAAGTCGAGCCTTTGTTCCCCATACGAGGCAAGGAGGGGATCGTGTTATACGACATTTGGTAGTTTGCATTCTTTCCTTGTTGGAAGATGACCCTCAAGTGACAAAGGGCCGAAGAGGGGGCTTTGGGGATGAAGGCTACGGGCTTCACACCCTAGAAAATAGTTCGATATTTTAAATAAAAATGTGACACTCGATCTGTTCTGTTGCCTGGCGGCGCTTATATGGAGGAAGTTCAAATATAGATGTCTCCTCAGCAATGCTCGCCAGCCTTGAGCGTTCATCAGTGAGCTCAGACATTTGTTCCCGTCTCGGCTCTTTTTGTGGAAACGGCCTTCGCCATGAGACCCGCAGACGGATCTTGTTTCATAAAAGGGCTTATGCTAAGACAGGACCCCTGCCTCAGAAGTTATATATGTAAGAGTAAACATCTCCAATCTTGATGACCGAAATGTCCAAAAGTCGATGAGGAGATATCACTTTGGAGCTGTGTGTATGTGTATGGGACGGCGTTATACAGGGTTATATAATGGAGTCTTCTTGAGTGAGTTTATAGTATAGAATTTCCTCCCTCCTTACTTTCTGGTGATAATTTACATGATGTACCAAGCAACTTTTATATTTACCTTACTTCGGAGAGAATTACACATCTATTAGGCCATTATTAATTCCCACACACTTCTAACCATGAGTACAATCACTATTTCTGAGCACACAATGTATCATAAATACAGAACAGAAGTTTTTGGGGAGTAACTTATTTGCAGTTGACATATTACGATTAAAGATTTGGTGACAATAAGTTTGTTTATTGGCAATTTACCTTCAATTCCACTCTCATTGGATGGTTTGAAATTACATCAAATGCTATTTGTTTATTAAAAAAAACACGTTTTTTTTCTTTCAAAACCAATAAAATAAATAACTCGAATAAATACATGCTTCTGTGTCTAATGTGTCTATTTTCGTTAAAGGCCCTTGACATTATCGGAGGCAAACTGTCGGGTTACTTGACTGTCACTAACATTAACACCACACAGGCAAGATTTACGGTTGCATTGACCTGGACGTCTCTTACGTGGTAACAGGCAACACTTGTTGGGTATGTTATTTTCGAGGCTTGTTACGTACAGCTCACACTTTGACACAGTATATATCACCTTATAACTTGGGGGCTCGCCTACTTAATTAGATGTATGTGCTGAGTACGATCTGCTGTTCAATTTAGATTTGATTCTCCTATTAAGTCTCATCTATGTTGCTGGAGAATGTCAAAAACTATGACAACATATTATACAACAAAATATCATATATGACGTGGAATTCAAAAAGCTCGCTGATGATCAATTAAAATATTAAGTTTTACTACATCAAACACAACAAACTGAACAAAAGTCACTTGCTGGCAAATTTATTTAGTTACACACTTGATACATTTGACAAAGATATCATATTGTATGATTTCTCGTAGTGTCTTATTGCAACTGATGTTCATTCTTCAGCATCCTTTCCCTTCGGAACAACAGAGAGGAGATAATGAGACCCGGCCATTAAAGTCATTTGTAAAGGATGATGAAGATGATAATGACGGTGATGGAAATTCGGGGTAGGCGAGTACTGGCAACGGGTGTACGTACATTACCAAGGCCTCGTTTTAGGTTCTGGCACTTGTGGTTTATGTTCAGGAAATAGAGAAATAGAACTAAAGATACACATTGGGGCAGAAGTGGCTCAGGAGGTAGAGCGCTCGTCTTGGGATCAAGAGATCGCAGTTCGAATCCCAGCTCCTCCGTGTTACATGTCGAAGTGTCCTTGGGTAAGACACTGAACCCTTAATACCCCCAATAAGCAGGTTAGCGCTATTGGGAAATGTGAAGCACACTGTAAAGCGCTTTGGGAAGTCTTGACTTGAAAAGCGCCATATAAATACAGATCATTTCATTTCATTTACATAATGCATTTTATAGGGAAACTTTAAGACTGAGTGATGAGTTTATTCTGTTTTGGGGTATTGGATGAATGCAAAGGAGATGTCATAGGAAACCTGATCCTTATTTTAACTATTTCTGTGCACGGTTGTTTATTGTCCGGACTATAATATCATTGTCGCTATCGGCCAATCATGTTGCTGTCCTTTGATTTTCGCACGGCTTTTTTTATTTGTAACCTTGAAGATTTAATAAAAAAGAGGGGGTTCAGCGCAGGGAAGGAATTCCTCATCTTCAGACTTCTGTCCCTGCCCTCCTTGCAAGTTCAAAATCCATTGATGTGTTCTCTCCTTATTTTGAATGCCTACTAAAGTTTAAACTTATCATTTTGTCTTACAAGACGAATCCAAACCTGGAACCTAACTTAACACTTGGATTTATAAGTCTTTATTTAACATAGTCTGTATTGTTTTAGGGAGACCCTGTATGTTCCAAATCGACTGCAGGTACAGTATCTGTACATTGTATCGCTACTTGAATTGAATCATTTCTGATGATAATGAAGATGAAGATGCTGATGAAATAAGAATTTACTGCAAGATGAAGGTAGTCATCAAACTTACCCTGGCAAAATCACGACTTTTGGCCCTCAGCTTGTTAACCTGCGACTCAGCAATGTCAGCTCGTTCCTGGGCCTCTTCCATCTCATGTTGAACCCTCCTGTACCTGGTAAGGTGGGAATTGGCTTGCTCCTCCTGCAGATCACATGTTTCACAAGTGCATTGAAGGCAAGGGGATATGTGACTGACACAAGTAACAATCCATCCAGATTAAAAAAAAAAAAGAAAAAGGAACATTGGAGTTCAAAAGCCAGCAATAGACAATTAAAATGCATTTGAAAAAATATTTAGTCAAATATTTACTATTTTTTGTTATTTTTTTGCATTTATTTCCCCACTACCTCTGGAGCTGAAAAGAAATCCAAACTTCCTCAAGACCAGTGGCAGGTCTACCTTTATATAGTTTTCAGCAAATCACACAAATGACTAATCCTACCCATTCACCACCTAACCTAAATTAAATTCGGATAATTTTTACAATAAGGGCGAAGTACTGCCAAAACAGAGCGCGTAAACTGCCGTATTTTTCTGACTATGAGGTGCACCGAAAAAAACACCAATTTGCCACAAATGTGATAGCACGCCTTATAATGCGGTACACTATATATACCACAAAATACAGTGGATAAAATTGGAAATGCATAGTTATAATTAAATGATACTGCATATGGTAACTGTTCTGTCTATCAAACTTATTGTGATTATTTGAATGAAGGTAACATTTTGTACAAATTTTATGTTTGTTGACTGACACTGCATACAGTAACTGTTCTGCCTTTAAAAAACATAAAGAGTGGTCTACAAGTACCTTCTTGTGGTTAATATGTCAATTGTTTGTTGCTAAAATGAATTTACAGGTGAAACCAGATGCCATAATGTTGTTTATATAGTTTAAAATCAATTATTTTAATTTAAATTGGTTTTTTTTATGCAACACTAGATTTAACTGTAGTTTTAATACCATGCACCTTATATACAGTGTTGGGAAGGTTACTTTAAAACATTAATTAGTTGTATTTAGTCACTAAAAAGTACCTGAGTTAGTAACTGAGTTACTCTATAGTAAAAGTAACTAATTACTGGGGAGAGTAACTATTTCCGTTAATTTAAGAAGAAGTTGTAGGTCAAAGAATTTGAAATTTTCTGAGCAGTATTCGAGTCGGTTGAAGAAAGAACAGGTATATAGTTATAGAACCATGAAATATTTATTGCCCCTCACTAGGAACAGATTTATCAAAAACTTGAAATACAAAAAAAGAAAAAGTAAACAATATAATAAAATAACATTCAGTGGCAAACGATATAAAGTGTGTACAGTATTTAAATCTAACTCGAATTTTTCATTGTAGGGATAGGAATTGCAACTCCTTTTAGTGAACTGTCTTTTTCGTCTTGGCTCACTAAAAAGAGTCAGCTCTTTCGGCTTCCAAATTGCTCTTCAGGTTGTTGTTTTTTGTTTAATCCATATATTACCATTTATTATGTATTAATATAAAAGCTTTTAAAAGGGGGAAAAATAAAGCCAAAATAACACTTAAACATTAACACTAAAACACAGGAAACAAAGAAAAATATCTCTAAATCTATAAAGAAAAGGATAAACTAAAACAATATAACCTTTTTTATACGCAATAATTTTGAAGTCAATAGCTAGAATCCCTGAAAAAAATGCATTTAGACCAAACAGAAGACAAAAATAGCGTCTCAAAGGGAACGGGCTCTCGATTGGTGGGTAGCCATTTCCTTTGCGACGTTGTCACATTCACCATTTAGCCTTTTCTTTTGTTTCAGTAGTAGATGTTGTATTGGTAATTTCTATCTAACTGTATGGTAGTCGGTATTTTGAATGGTGACATGATCCAAAAAGACGTGACATAAACAACCCGGAGGATCGCGAAAAACCGCACCGATGAAAACCGCGTCAGGTGTGCCAAGGGGGACACGCCGCTGTTGGCGTTCTGCAGCATATATCACAAAATATTTCTTTTGGGTGCGCCTTAAAATCCGGTGCGCGTTGTAGTGCGGAAAATACGGAACCAAATTCTCCTATTTGACCTTACGATGGAAAAAAGAGCACTTACAGAGTCCTCGCATTGACGCTTGTAGGCCTTGACTTTCAGCTGCAGCTTGTCCACCAGATCCTGAAGCCTTGCAATGTTCTTCTTGTCTTCTTCAGTCTAAAGGAGGCATATTTAAGACAACATTTTAACACTAATGATAGTTTGTTCTAGTTTGACACCTCAAACAGAGGAATGCAGACATAAGCATACCAAATTCAGACCTTCAACATGTACGCTCTTCTGATTTCATGTGGTTATTTATAGATTTATATTTAGCGATGGTTGACAAGGTCCTTGAGACACAGAGGTGTTTTATGCCCTCTAGAGGTTCGAACAAAGCTCTACATACAATCTGTTGTACTGTCCATTGTTACCTGATATGTCAGCTCCTTCACTCGTCGTTCGTACTTGCGGACGCCCTTTATAGCTTCTGCTCCTCTTTTCTGCTCAGCATCAACCTCTGATTCCAGCTCCCTCACCTTCAGCAGTAAAAGAGAAGAAAAGAAAATGAGAACAATGTTTGTTGATACCTGCCGACCTCAGCCAATTGCTCTGCTTAATAATGATTGCAATTCCACTTGTTAAGTGATAATAAAACTTACACAAGTCAGCACTTATTTACTCACAGCAAGACGGACTGTTAAATTGAAAAAAAATTGTGTAAACAAGTTTATTAATTTCAACCAAATACACAACACAGATAATTATTACTATCTTTCTTAGTTCTTTTCCCATTTACAGTAAGTTTAGTGTTGCTCGTTATATATAGGAGTAGAGGATTTCAAAGTCATTTGTTCTGGAAATGGTTTAACTCTGTAACAATTTAGTTTCATTTGAAACAAAGATGTCAGAATATCAGTTCCCATTGTCTTCCTATACCCTGTATGTACTTCTGTACTTCTGCCACATGGCTTATTTTCATCAGTTCAAGCAAAAGGTAAATGCTTGATCGAGGATAACATTTGGAAGTGTACCACGATTTAAGCAATTTACAATGACATTGTGTCACAGTTGCCAGGGCGCCCAATTGGCCCCGCCCATGTGGCGCCAGCTGCGGCTTGTTGACAGATTGGCTTTCCTTCCATTGAAGCTCAGTGCTCTTACTAACCTTTGGTCAGTCCGTCAACAAACCTCTGCCCCACAAGACGTGGGTTTTGACTCGGTTCTGTTTCCTGTTGGTATTTCCTGTCCGGTATTGTTCCCATTTATTTTGTCCTGTTTAATATCGGTTTCCAGTTTTGTTCCCGTCTAGTTTGTCCTGTTTAATTTTGATATCCTGTTTTGATATCAATCCTGTCTTTCCAGTCCTGTCTGGTATCAACCCCATCCGTCCGATACATGCTCAGGCAATTGGTATCGATCTCGTCGGCCTCTGGCTTCCTGTCATTCCAAGCTAGACTCCCCATTTCCCGTAAAATAAAAGGCTTGTGTGAGAAACGTCACGCATTTGGGTCCTGATCCTGTTCCGGTTCATGACACATTGTTGTCAGTTACCAGTGACCAAAACGATACGGATTGGAGCTGAAATGGGCAATGGGTGTAATTAAAAAGAAAAAGAGTTAAAAAAAAATAATAACAATAAAAAAGAATTCCCATAAAATTTCTATCCGCCATCGCATTTAAAATGATCCAAAAAAAAATCATATATATATAATATAAGGAAAACTTATAAGTTGACAGGCAGATTTGACAAAAACTCAACTGAAACTTAAATTATTTTTTTTTGCTCAAAATCTTCTCCACGTCATACATATTCAGGCAAGACGTTTTTTGCAGTGTGACTCCGTGGCACGTATTCAAGAGGCGGGGGCTGGTGGGTGGTCGTGTGACATTCGAATTAAACAGTTGGCTCAAGTTGCAAGTGTAGTTCCTGTGTCAGTCCTGGTTAATATTCTTATGGACCTGATTGACTCAATGTGAACAAACAACAGTGGAAGCAGATTCTCTGAATTGACTCAATATGGCTATGGGAGAACTATCTGCCATGTGATTTATCAAAACTGAGACAAAGACAGCGTCTGATTTTTTGCTTCTTTAAATATCACACCTGAAATTAGCATGCGAGGTGGTGCCAGAGAAACAGAGGAGAGCGAGAACTGTCTAGGACAGGGGTGTCACACAGGCGGCCCGCAGGCCGGATCAGGCCCGCTAAGGGATGGAGTCCGGCCCGCAAGATAACACTGAGGGGAGCGCAAGAGAAAAACGAGCTGCAGGTTTAGATATGTCCACTTGATGTTGCCAAAGCCAGGTGCCTCTCACAATGACGCTGTGGGTATATTTCTTTTTCTCTCTCGCTCTCTCTCTCTCTCTCTCTCTCTCTCTCTCTCTCTCTCTCTCTCTCTCTCTCTCTCTCTCTCTCTCTCTCTCTCTCTCTCTCTCTCTCTCTCTCTCTCTCTCTCTCTCTATCTATCTATCTATCTATCTATCTCTCCTGCACTCTCTGTCTCTTTTTCTTTTGTTCCTCTTTTTCTCTTTCTCTTCTCTCTGTCTTTTTACCTTCTTTTGCTCTCTTCTTTATTTTCCTTTCTCTCTCTTTTCTCTCTTTCCCTCTCTCTCTCTCTTGCTTTCCACTTCTCTCTTTCTACCCTTTTCACTTTCTCTCCTCCTTTTTCTCCTTTTCTTGTTGATTCAAATTCAAAGAGAAATAGTCTCTTTGAATTATTTTCTTTCTCTCTCTTTCTTCCCCGTCTCTCACTATTTCTCTTTTTATCTCTTTTTTTTTCTCATGTTCTCTCTCTCTCTTTATTTTATCCGTCCCTCCTTCTCTCTTCCTCCTTTTCTTTCTTTCCTTGTCCAACACTCTCTCTTATTTCTTTCTATTTTTCATTTCTTCTTAATCTACTAGTCCGGCCCCTGAGAGAATGTTTCTTCTGTCGTATGGCCCGCTGAGTTAAAATGAGTTTGACACCCCTGGTTTAGGAGAAGTGTGGTCGTGAGAACTTGTTTCAAATTCCATAGAAAATGGTTGAGTTACGTAAATGATTCAGCAATTCAGATTTCAAAACGATTAAAATGCTGACTGGAGTAATTCACAAGAAGGTGACATGCCTGACTAAGATCTAGATTCCACTTATAAACAAGTACAAAAGAGGACACCTCAAGAGAATTTATGATGTGAAATTATTTTGTTTGCAAATTTAAAAGGATTTCCAACAGAGAAGAGTGCAAGACTTACCCGAGCCTCCAATTTTTGGAGCTGCTTTTTGCCCCCCTTGAGTGCCAGCGTCTCAGCCTCATCCAGACGGTGCTGCAGGTCTTTGACTGTCAATTCCATGTTCTTCTTCATCCTCTCCAAATGAGAGCTGGTGTCCTGCTCCTTTTTCAGCTCCTCTGCCATCATGGCGGCCTACAAAGGGAGTAAGATTTATATGCGAATGAGTAACAACATTCGACATAGTGATATTGACAGGGATGCAGTATTATGAAATCAAAATTATGGCTACGGACATATATTGCTATCCAAATTAAATCTTTAATTTGAGTTAACTCAAAATGGAGCATTTAAACAACTTGAAATTGAAGTTCAAGCTTTGATGCTGATTTGATTTTAAATCATTATTACTTTTATTTACTTCTCTCAACACAAAAATTTTAATTGTAATTAACCCTTAAAAACTGCTTGTGATTAACTTTGACCATTGACAAGTCAAAGCAGGGGTTTCAAACGGCCGGAAGGGCCAGGAAAATAAAGGCTACAAGCCGAGGTCCGGACTGATCAAATATTTAAATATTTCAAAATAACGCACATGGTCTGTTGGACCTAATTGAACCAACTGAAAAGTTAATAAATATATTCAAATATGATCAGATAAATAAAGCAATATTTTTTGGTGGCTCTGTGGGTAGACTTTCATTATCAATAAGCAAAAAGACACATTTTCACGATCTATAAACATTAGTTGAACATTAACTGAATGAAATATTCAGGCACTATTAGAAGCCTATATTTTCTAATTTAGAAAAAAGTGGGCTAAAATCACTTAAAAGAAAACAACAATTGCACTTTTCTATTATTCCCGAAGCTAGAATAGAAGTGGGAGGAGAAGTAACGTCAAGTGAAAAAATACACAATTTCTGGGGTATGGTGTAATGAATCAATATCATATCAGGGGACAAAGAAAACCATCTCGGGGGCCAGATTTGACCTGCAGGCTTCGCAACGGAAGAGCAACTTCAGCGACAGACTGCTGTCACAGTCTTGTTCCACGGACAGACTGAGGAGATAATTTCTTCTTCATGCCATGAGGCTCTTTAACTTCACCCGGGGGAGTAAAAGCCCCACATTAAACCACTACCCCACATTGCATCTATCTATCTATCTATCTATCTATCTATCTATCTATCTATCTATCTATCTATCTATCTATCTATCTATCTATCTATCTATCTATCTATCTATCTATCTATCTATCTATCTATCTATCTATCTATCTATCTATCTATCTATCTATCTATCTATCTATCTATCTATCTATCTATCTATCTATGCGAGTTAAAGCTTTAAAGCTGAATGAAGTTTTTTAGTTAAAGCAATTACTTTTTTTGCAGTATTCTAATTTCAAATGTATAATTTCAAATGAATTCTCTGAGCGTTTTCTCTATCGTCGACAATTCTTAGCAAGCATTCGATTACATCATTTCGACACAACTGTGAGCGGGTGCTTACATCGGTGATGGCCTTCTTAGCCTTTTCCTCAGCGTTTCTTGCCTCCTGGACTGAATCCTCCACTTCACCCTGAACTTGAACAAGGTCTGCCTCCAGCTTCCTTTTAGTGTTAATGAGATTGGTATTCTGTAAGAATGAAAGCAAACGTTATACTAAAAAGGCTTCGGCTGCATTCTAAAAAACAAAAAGCAATCGGCACCTGAGAGTGCAGCAGTGTTACGCGCTCGCTGGCATCGATGAGCTCCTGTTCTGCGACCTTGCGGCTTCTGTCTGTCTGCTCCAGTGCAACTCTCAGTTCCTCGATCTCAGCCAACATCAGGTTGTTCCTGCGCTCCACCATGGCAACCTGTTCCTTCATCTCGGCATGAGCCCTCAGAGCCTCGTCAAGGTGAAGCTGAGCATCCTGGATTCAATTTTAAAAAATGTTTTCAAGCAATATTGTATTGTAGGGTATCACAGGCACAGGTTTATGCATACATAAACAGTAAGGTGGAATAAGCTGGGACTTACAAACTTTTAATAAAAAGCTCAAGTTTAGTTGAATGACTCTTAATGCCACTCAATCAGGGAGATTCTTAGCTTAGGTCTATCAGATATGAGATAAGACTTGAGCTGTTCCCCTAGGTTGGTGTTGCTTGTCCTTGCTTGGCTTTGATCTTGAAGCACTCTCACACACATTATCCGGGACCACTTAAGACCATTGGGTCACAAATTGGCACATTGGTGAGGCTAAGTCGCCCCCCACTGCTGTGGTGGGCAGCCTGTATAAGATTAGGGACTGTTAATAAGGAAGGCTGTTTCCTCATCGTGCTGTTGTAGCTATGTATTCTGTCTTACTGGCATCCAGTAATGCTTTATTTAATTTTTGGTTTCTGTTTATAAAAATGGGGGAAATGATAAGTTTGTTGCAAAAGCGATCTTAGAGAATGCCAGTACCTTACTGTGACGATATTTGCACACTGGTGTTCGTTGTTTTGACTGTTACATCATTGTCACTATTGGCCAATCATGTTGCTGTTATTTTAGTTTTAAACCTCTTATGGCTGATCTTGTAAATTTTAATATTTAATAAAAAGAGATGGCTCATTATTGATGCATCCAAAACGTTTTTTTGGTTATTGTTTTGTGCCTAAATAGGATCAGAAGCACGGGCTTACTTTTTTAACAGGAATTCAGGAATGTAATTTAACAGGAACACATTTTGCATGATTTTTTTCACTTCACTTGATGGTCTTTGATTACAAAGTGGCAGTTGTGGTATAAAGAGGATTATTAAGCAAGTCCTCCTTTGCCGTACCTTGAGTTGTCCCTGAACATTCCTCAGCTGTTTCTGGGCTTCAGCAGCCTGTCTGTTGGCGTGGCTCAGCTGAATCTCCATCTCGTTCAGGTCTCCCTCCATTTTCTTCTTGATTCTCAGGGCGTCGTTCCTGCTCCTAATCTCAGCATCCAAAGTGGTCTGCATGGCCTCGATCACGCGCTGACTGTTCCTTTTGATTTGCTCAATCTCTTCATCCTTCTCTGCCAGCTTTCTGTCGATCTCACCCTTGACTTGGGTGAGCTCCAGCTGGATGCGGATGATCTTGGATTCTTCGTGCTCCAGTGTGGCCTGTTATCGTTTAAGAAATTGTTTATCACGAGTGAGATGGATGATGATGATGTTAAAACGTGTTTTAAGTTTTGAGTACCTCTGCTTCCTCAAGAGCGGTTTGGACTTCGGCTTTTTCGCTCTCTGCGAGCTTTTTGCCTTTTTCCAGCTCATGAATTGTCTTTGATGTCTCTCCAATCTGCTCGGTCAAATCGGATATTTCCTCTGTTGGGAAATGAGAGAGTGATTCATTTTTGAATAAAAATGCAAATACATTTTTAAATTCAAAACAGTATGATATATATTTGTAATTAAAAGAATAAGAAAGCATTAAAATAATCCTACGTTGAAGGTTCTTGTTCTCCCTCTTCAGGGTCTCCAAGTGGTCCAGAGATTCCTCATACGAGTTCTTCAGCTTAAACATCTCCGTGCTGAGTGAACGAGCTTCCTTGAGAGCTCCCTCCAGTTCGGCTTGGCTCTCCTCATACTTCTGCTTCCACTCAGCAAGAACCTAAAACCAAAGTAGTGCCTTCAATTACATCATGTTAAACAAAAAAAAAATCAACTTTCTGTTTTGAATTAAATTAAAGCTAACCTTATCAAAATTCCTCTGCTTCTTGTCCAAGGTGGCGGCAACAGCATTGGCTCGCTCCACATCAATCATTAGATCTTCTACTTCACCAAGCAGCCTCTGCTTTGTCTTTTCCAGAGAGGCACACTTTGAGTTGACTGCCTCGATGGACTCCTCAGCATCCTGGAGACGTTGAGCGAGCTTTTTCCTGCAAAGACAATTCGGCCATTATTTCTTGGGGAACTATTAGGAGGATGTGCCTAACTTCATTCCAAATACAATTAAACGATTAAAAGCTGTAGTTGCCATGGCTTACTTTGCCTCCTCGAGCTCCTCAGTGCGCTGAATAGCGTCTGTCTCATATTTGGTTCTCCACTGAGCCACCTCACTATTGGCCTTAGACATGGCTCTCTGCATTTCAGCCTTTGCCTCCAGTTCTTCCTCATACTGCTCTCTGAGCAGATCGCAGTCATGACGTGAGGACTGCACGGCGTGGGCCAGGGCATTCTTGGACTTTTTACAAAATAAACAGAAAAGTCAAGAGAAAAAAAAAAACAACAATCGGTGACACATTTAAGATAATGGCAAAACAATAAACCTTTGTTTCTTCCTCAAGGGCCCTTTTAAGCTCCTCTATCTGATGAATGAAGGCCTGCTTGCCCCTCGTAAGCTGAGAAACAAGAGATTCCTTTTCCTCCAACTGACGGCCCATTTCCCCTGAAAGAGATAAAATATGGGCTCTTTGAATAATTAATTGTGGCTCTTGCATATAGATATTTGCTTGTAACTGTAACACTTGTCAGCCTTTGGCCAATGCTAGGATTTTTTTTGGTGTTGGAGGATTGTACAAAAGTAACAAAAAAGAAAAATGAGAAGTTGCAATTAAAAATACGTACAATACTTATTGACGGTTTGTAATAAATGTAAGTGTGTGTGATTTTCTACTTCTCTTTATGATGAAGTGCTAAAAAGATGGAAGCTAAACTTTTTTCCATTTTCCAGCAAAAATGACATTATTGTATTCGATTCTGACTCACCATTTTCAGTGGTCAGTCTTGCTCTCTGAACATTGATGTCATTAAATTGCCGCACATGCTCATCATGCTTGCACTTGAATTCGCTTAATTGATCTTCCAGCGAACGGCACATTTTCTCCAGGTTTCCCTACAAAAAAAAAATACAATAAGTTATCAACTTCTCATATTGTATTAGAAACAACGAAAATCTTTAAGTGTTCCTTGGCCTAGCTATTGACTTTACTTTGGATTTGGCAATGGACTCCATGTTGCTGCTGAGGTCATCAATCTCCATCTTGTACTCACTCTTCTCCTTCTCCAGTTTCTGTTTTACCCGCTGGAGGTTGTCTATCTGCTCGCCAAGCTCGGCAACGCTGTCGGCCTGTTTCTTGCGCAAAGCCGCAGAAGTGGCTTCGTGCTGCAGGGTGGACTCTTCTAGGTCACGACGCAGCTTTTGGAACTCGGCCTCGCGCTTCTTGTTCATCTCAATCTGGACCGAAGTAGCACCGCCGGCCTCTTCGAGACGCTCGCTGATCTCCTCGAGTTCCCTGGCGAGATCAGACCTCTGTTTCTCCACCTTAGCGCGAGCAGCCCGCTCAGCTTCGATCTCCTCTTCTAACTCCTCAATACGGGCCTGGAATCGGAGTCATGTATGATGTCTCTGTTTTGAATCTAAGCTGTTGAATTCTGGCTAGGATTTAATTTACCTGCAGTTCTTTAATTTTCTTATGAAGCTGAATTCCGATTGACTGTTCATCTTCAATTCTGCCAAGAAGCTGGCTCATCTCAAAGTCCCTCCTGAGTAACATTTTTGAAGTACAATAAACTTTGTGTTGAATATGAAAACAAGTACAACTGATGTGATTGTCAAATACTTTTTGATTTTCTCATCAGACTGCTGCTTGTCATTTTCTAAATCCATGATCGTCTCCTGGGCCAGCTTGAGATCTCCTTCCAGCTTTCTCTTAGATCGCTCAAGATCCATACGGAGCTTCTTTTCTTGCTCCAAGGATCCCTCGAGCTAGTGTGCCAGAAACATTTTGAAACATATCAACTTATTTCAAATATCGGAACATTTTCATCCCTTACATCATCCACTTGCTGTTCCAGCTTGGAATTCGCCTTTGTCAGAGTGTTGACTTTGTCTTCCTCTGCCTGAAGGTCATCAAGAGTTTGCTGATGGGCCTCTTGGAGAGCTTTCTTCTCTTTGGACAATTTGGCAATGGACTCATCTTGAGAAGCCATCTCCTCAACAAGGTTTTTGACCTAAAACATTTTAATTTTGCATATTTGTAATGTGTTTGAATTACTAGTGCATCTTTGCTCACACCATTTTTAACTGTCACATATGAAGATAGTTTTTGGAATAAGTTGTCTTTCTTTTTGTTTTGTTGTATATTTTTAATATCACTTTCAGTCATATTTGTATACATAAAAGGTGGCATCTAATTTCATTCAAAATAAACACCAACCTTGTTCTCGGTGGCATGCTTCTCCTTCTCAACTTTAGCCAAGGTAAGCTCCAAGTCATCAATGTCTTTCTTCAACTCAGAGCACTCATCCTCCAGCTTCCTCTTCTTTGCTGTCAACTCAGCGTTCACCTCCTCCTCATCTTCTAGCCTCTCAGAGGCCTCTTTAACTTTAGCCTCAAGCTGGATTTTGGCTTTGATGAGCCCCTCACACCTTTCCTCAGCATCAGCAAGAGTTTCACCCTCCTGTAATTGCATTTAAAACAAATGTGAATCATTTTTGCTGTAAGGTTAAATAAATATGTATTTCTCCTATTTACATACAGACTGAATCTGAAGCTGCAAGTCATTCTTCTCCTGAAGGAGGGAAACCATCTTCTCCTCCAGTTCCTTCTTCTTGGACAAAGCTTTTGAAAGCTCGTCTTTGGTTTTTTCAAAGTCCTCTTTCATTTGAGCCATCTCTTTCTCAGTCTCTGCACTCTTCAGCAGAGGCTTAATCTTGAAGTACAGTTTCATCCATGGCCAATGTTTGACATTCATAAATGAGCGGATGTTGTACTGGATGGAGTAAATCGATTCCCTTTTTTTGAGAAAAAATAATTAAGATTATAGATAACAGAAAATCATGAAAAATGATACTTATTGGGCAGTGACTGTTTGATAAAAGCAATGAGCTTTTAAATAAACTGCATGGCATACCTCCTCTCCATCATCTTTGCAAATTCACACCTCATGACGTAACCTCTGCATAAAGCCTGAGTCATGGTTACAAGCTCAACCAGTTTCTCATCTCTCATTTCCTCAAGCAAACCCAGTAGTCCAGCCTTGAAGAACACCTGTTGAGTGGTGTGAAATTCAAATCTAAATACTCTCAGGGTACACTTCATTCTACTGCAAAGTTCAACAAAGCAATTTCAGTTCACCTTGGTATGGCCAAATTTGTACTGTGAGTGATCCACATTGATGGAGCCAAGAAGTTTCTCTGAGGCCTTCTTATTGTCAATGAAGTGTCCCTCTGGGATGACACTGGCATTCAATACTTTGTATCTGCAAGAATGCAATTTTGAGGATTTTCAAAACATACTCAACATTGCTAAAACATGTTTACAGCACACTGCCAACTACAGTACCTCTGCTTGAAGTCACCGTAGAGGATTCTGCTGGGGAACCCTTTCCTGCAGATCCTGATGCCTTCCAGCACTCCGTTACAGCGAAGCTGATGGATGACCAGGCTGTTCTCCATCAGACCTTAAACAACCATCATGATTTTATAACAAAGCCCAAATGACAAAGCAGTGCTACTGTTTTGAGATGTTCCACCTGGTGTTTTTGTCTCATTTGGAATTAGGCAGCGCACAAAATGTGGGTGAGTGCTCCTCAAGTTGGTCATCAGCTTTCCTAAATTTTCCTAAAAAGGTAATCAAGAAACACATAATATATTTCAATTATATACCACAGAGAGATGTCACTTCCTGAGTTGACTTACCCTAAAGAGAGCTGACACGGTCTGGAATGAACCTCCCTTCTTTTTGCCACCTTTCTTTGCACCTTTAGGATCTGTAACGGATATAAACGACAACACACATTACTCTTGATGCCCATACGAAGCAAGAACATACTCTGGTAAATGTTACATGGAATTGATTTTCTAATGAAAGCATGTGACTTTATTAGTAAATTAAGACCAACTGTACCGTCGGCTCCATGTGAAGCATACAGCAAGGCCAGCAACTTCATTGAGGACTTCTGATAGAGCTGAACGACGGAGTCATTCAAAGGATCCTTGTTCTTGTCTAGCCAGCCATTGACATTATAGTCAACAGTGCCAGCATAGTGAACGAGAGCAAAGTGGGCCTCGGCTTTTCCTTTGGTTGGCTTCGGCTTCTGGAAGGGGGCACTCTTGCCAAGATGCTGGTCATACAGTTTGTTCTTGAAGGTTGTGTCTGAAGCTTTGGGGAACATGCACTCCTCTTCAAGGATGGAGAAGATGCCCATTGGCTGCAGAGACGTTCATTTTTTATTAAGATATTACATACATGTAATGGCGGTTTTCTTGTGTACCTTCTCAATAAGCTCAATGCAGGCAGCCAAGTCCATGCCGAAATCGATGAACTCCCATTCGATTCCTTCTTTCTTGTATTCCTCCTGTTCCAGGACGAACATGTGGTGGTTGAAAAACTGTTGCAGTTTTTCATTGGTGAAGTTGATGCAAAGCTGCTCCAAGCTGTTGAACTGTGAAAGACAAACGGAACAATGTTTTTTATATTCTCCCTGAAAGAAAGATGAAGTTGTTTGATGAGCACTTACATCAAAAATTTCAAATCCAGCAATATCCAGCACACCAATGAAAAAGTTCCGGGGCTGTTTTGTATCAAGCATCTCATTGATTCTGACCACCATCCACAAGAACATTTTCTCATAGACTGATTTGCTGAGAGCCATTACAGCATTGTGGACCTAGAAGTCAAGAAACGTTGGTGAAAGGGTCCTTTCAGATTATTTTTAGTAGTTCTAATTTCCAAATTACCTGGGGCACGGTTTGACCTTTAACCACCATTTCATTGCCGACCTTGACTCTTGGGTAGCACAAAGCTTTGAGCATATCAGCTGAGTTTAGGCCCATGAGGTAGGCGATTTTATCTGCAACTGATGAAAATAGAGAGTGCAAAAGATTATCATATAATGTGCCAAGGATCATAAGGTGATATTTGGCTGACTGCCACAGGGCTGCAGACTATGCAAAGACCCAACTTCATACTAAACGTAATTTGACAACAGGAATGGAAAATACAGTAGGCGTCAAATGTTTGGACAAACCCTTATAAAGTTTTTACAATGACAATCGATATACTGACATGATTTAGGGTGTCACAAGATATTTTGGGCTATTATCTGCTCATTGTTACTTTGATGAACAGCCAACGCACATACCTGTATGTGAAATTCAATTGTTACCTTCAGTGCCGTCAGGCTCGGCTTGCTCCTCTCGCTGCTTTTGCTTGAACTTCATATTTCCGTGATGCATAACTGCTCCAGTAAGCTTGTAAATGCTCATTTTCTCTTCAGCAGTAAAGCCCAGAATGTCAATGGCAGTCTGCAGAACAATCAAACACACAGAAAGTGTCAATCCCTCAAACTGTAAAATGATACCCAATGTCTTCAATGTGAGGACTTTAGAATATTCATAATGCTCACGTCAGTGGCGATGAACTCCTCAACATCATTGATGCTCTTGACAGTAATTTCACCCTGACTGATCATGGGATAGTCAAAAGGGTTGGTGGTGATGAGCAGAGCCTCTAAAAATATTTGGAATTTATACTAAGCATGAGTCCCTTTTTGGATGGCACAATTGAAGAAATATTTCAAGTTCCACTAACCCAACAGTTCTGGTTTATGGCCTGTTGTCAGCTGGTAGAAGATGTGGTAACTTCTCTCAGCAGACAGCTGGAAAGTCACTCGCGACTTCTCCAGCAGGTCTACATAACAAGAAGAGAAGAAAGACCATTCCAAATAGTTCAATTGTGTGATCAATCACATAGGATAGTAAATGAAGGAACCTCACATGTTTCAATATCTGCAGAAGCCAACTTTCCAGTGGTTCCAAAATGAATTCTGATAAATTTACCCTACAGGATAATAGAAATACATTCAAGCAAGAAGATTAAAACACATTTTTAAAGATGTATAAAATTTGGAGACAAACGCTTACAAAGCGGGATGAATTGTCATTCCTCACGGTTTTGGCATTACCATATGCCTCCAGCAGGGGATTCGCTGCAATGATTTGATCCTCCAGCGAGCCCTTAATATAGCATTTAATTTAAGTAATATTCATCTTGCATTAGTTAATGTATCCACACACAAACAAATACCTGCATTTTGCTGGCGGATTGCTCTTGCTTCTTTCCTCCAGCCACTGCAATTGTTGCAAAGTACTGGATGACACGTTTAGTGTTGACGGTCTTTCCTGCACCGGATTCTCCGCTGAGATGGATGATAAGGTACGAAGATAAGATGAGATAGAAGCAAAACTATTAATACATAAAATATTAGGGGCTTTACATCTTTCTCCCAAAGTTTACATCCTAACAAGTTTAAGGTAGCAAGTCACTCTGAACACAATGTAGAGGGGTTGTTTTAAATACAGTGAACGGTGCGTACATATATTTTAGTTTTATGTTCAATTTCAAAGCAAATGGGATTACTTGTAGTAAAAGCCACTTACGTAATCAGAATTGACTGGTTCTCGCGATCTGTTGAAAGAATGAAATTAAATACGTTATTTTGTTCAAAAATCTGTGAGAATTGTGCCATTGTTACATATTGTTGCTGTTTAGACAATACAGTTAAAAAAAATCTATATTTATATATATATATATATATATATATATATATATATATATATATATATATATATATATATATATATATATATATATATATATATGTGTGTGTGTGTGTGTGTGTGTGTGTGTGTGTGTGTATGTTAGTGTGTGTGCGTGCGTGTATGTGTAAATATGCATATTACACAGCATGGGTCTCCAACCTGGTCCCCAACCGGGTAGCGCCCTAAGAGCACCTGAGTAACTTGTGGACTGGTCCTCAAAATACCACACCATAATGATTTTCAGGGAAATTTGATTTCTAACTATCAAGAGAATATTTTCACATGATCATTGTCTTCACAAACAATGTTTTAGTGGTTGGCTGTGCTTATCGTAACACTATCTATAATAATTACAACCTGGTAATAACATAATAATACCTTTGCAATAACATAGTTCTAAACATAACTTAGTATTTTGGAAATGAATTTAAAATTGATAGCCTTTCGTACTGATCAAAAACAAAAAAGTTACTCTCGGGTTCAAAAAGGTTGGCGACCCCTGACATACAGTTTATGTATGCGTGTATCTGTGTGTCCGTGTAAACAATACAAAAATGAATAAATGCTAGATAAAACCTTGGAGCATGAACTGATAGGCGTTGTCAGAGATGGAAAAGATATGGGGTGGGGCCTCAATCCTCTTTTTGCCTCTGTATCCTGAGACAACAATTGTGTCATACACCGGGAGCCACTTGTAGGGGTTGACAGTGACACAGAACAACCCGGAGTAGGTCTGTTGAAAGACGAGGGATTATTACCACCAGTGCATCCTTCACCAACCGGGGTATCAAATAGTTGCAACTCACATAGATCATCCACGCTGCATAGCGCTCTTTGAGGTTATACAGCACAGCAGGCTCACTGAGGTGGGTCATCATGGCCATGTCCTCAATTTTGTCAAACTTGGGTGGATTCATGGGGAAGATGTCATCATCTTTGACGGTGATATTCTGTCAGAAAGCATTACATCCGAAAAATAGTACAAGAATACAAATGCAATATCAAAATAAGCTGATATCAGGCAATTATCCGCTTACCTTCCCTCCCTTCATTTCAACTGTAGCTTTGCCCCCCTCCTTTTTCAGCAGCTTGCCCTTCACATACATCTCAGCAGGTTCAGCCACAAAATAGGCTGTTTTAGCATCAAACGGAGTGTTCTGAGCCTCCAATCTCTCCCGTTCAGGCTTGCGCAGGTAAATGGCTGCCTCGCCAAAACACTCCATTTCAGGGTCCCCACTCATGGTGCCTCTTTGAGAAAAAGGAAATACAGATGAACAAATATGTATATATTTAAGAACAAATCATCGCTAACCCACCTTTATCCTGCAGTGATGCAGCTGCTGGGTACTATAGATAGTAAAGTACTGTTAAAGAACAAATCAGATAAGGTTGCGATATTTGCATCATCCGTCAAAATGAATTGGGATAAAATAATGGAGCTCTCACCTTGGGTTGGCAGCCTATCAGTCCAAACGTCTAAACAAGCCTAGGCGTTGGACTTTTATACTGTTATCTGTGGCCACCAAGGAGGAGCAGCTCTCCTGTTTAGGTCAATGAGCTTGTCTTGGAAGAATGGTATCATATGGCTACCCCACCTCATCATCGCACCAGTTGTGATGATGAGGAGGGTAAACCATCTGAAAGGAAAACAAAACTGCAAATTCCTGTCCAGGAAAAAGTATGCACTAGGATCAACAGACTGTGATAAATGATACAATGCAATTTCTTGCACGTTTTAACTGAAGAATTTTAACCATTTTACATCATTTACGAAACATTTTTTGCGAGTGTCAATGCATAAAATCATATATTTGCTATCCCTGAAATCAGATTACATGACAACATTTCCATTGTTCACATTGCATTGTTCATTGTGATTATCAAAGTGCTGGCTATCTCATCAAACAGACATTTGGCTGTGACATTGTTTCAGACATCCCTTTACCGAGCACAGCCAAGCGCTCTGTCATGGCTAATTTAGGATCCCATTATGGTACATTATGCTGTTGTGCTTTCCCTCCAAAAGAAAGAGGACACCCAAAAGACTGCACAAATATTCCCATGTGCTGCGATTAGGTTGCAATAAATTTTGATATTCTATATGTCTGGACTCTCTATAGGGTCTTATTGGGATTTAACGCAAATAGCGTCCACAATTTACAAATGCCCGAGAGGTTACTCTTCCAATTGTTTATGAATTCATTGAAGGCTTTGCCTAATTACACGCCAGCTGTATTCCAGCACCGCGGACCCCACTTGACAAGGGTCCAGTCGGTGAAGCCTCCTATTCTTGGTACAGGTTATCCATTTTGAGTCTCTGTTTGAACGAACATCTTCAGGAGTAGAAAATAATGAGTGAGAGGTAAAGTAGTCAAATCAGCAATGTTTTCCTTCAGTCCTCAATATAATCAGTGCAAGAAGTGCATAGACTTCTACAGATCATTGGAGAAGATGCAAATCGGGACAAAAGGTAGGTTGCGGTCCTTCATGCTGGGCTGTTTATACTGGTTGCGGTCAGTTGAGATGCTTAACTATCTGTGACAAAGTATCCTGTTAAAATAGTATGCGGAGAAAAGTAGTGCAACTGCTATTCGCTTGTGGGCAAGGGAGAAGCTGTTTTGAAGTCAAATCAAAATATGAAATCTTTCTAAAATAGTTTTTTTTTTCATGTATGTAAACACTATTTATAACTATTCATTGTCTCAAACAAAATTGTTATTCCATATGCTTTTTCCATCCAACCTATTGTTCTGTCCAAACAGGGATGAATATGTCACCATTTTGTGGTAAGATGTTCTTTTTGCTTTCTTTGTAGAACATAATAAATCTCTATTTATTGTCTTAAACACAATAGTAATTCTGTATGTTTTTTTCAGACAAACCCATTTTTTCTGCACAAACAGGTTTGACCATCTCACCATTTTGTGGTAAGATTTTTTTCTCATTTATTTTCTTTGTAGAACATAATTTACAGATAGATATTAATTGTCTCTAACACAAATGTAATTCTATATGCCTTATTTTATCCAACCCCTTCTCCTTTCCATAAATGGTTGAATATGTCACAATTTTGTGTTAAGATTTGTTTTAAGCTTTCTTTGTCGAAACAATGACATTTTTGTCGGAGTAGTACTTGAGCAGTGAGTGATCCTTACTCAAACTGTCGCAGGAGAGTGCAGAGCTGTAGCCTACATCCTCCAATAACAACAAATAATATCCATGCACATTCAACACAATTCCATAAACATTATTTTACTTTATCTCCTGTTAAAGGTACAAGCAAATGTATTCCATTGGCAGAGTAAGAAAAAATTTCCACTTGAATATCTTTATTTCCAAAACCAGGAGGAGGTTGTAATAATATTTTACAAGTGCACTAACTTTATCTGACCACCTATCCCCCATTTATCACAGTCGACATCTTTACCACAAGACACACATTCTGCAACAGCTCCAAAGACATCTGCGGGCTTTACAAGTGCCGCAGTGAGAAGCAATAAACAACAAAGGAAGGGAGTGAAAAAAAACACTCTGGTCTGAATTTAGATGTTGGAAAAAAGGAAAGCAACAAAATCTCAACCTTTGCGTAATGACAGAGGAAGTTACATTTTTTTAAAGTAATATGTTAAAACTTTAGAGTTTTTAAGTAATGTTGTGTTAAAGCTTTAAATCTGCTTTAACTCAATGATTAAAACTCAATTAAAAAGTATCCTTTGAAACCAAATATTATGTATTAAATTATATTAACTCCCATTAAATTTTACTGTTTGGAAAATACTATTCACTTTGTTATTTTGAAAATAAACTTAACCTGGGAGTAGCAATTAACAGCCTTATGTCATCCATCTATCGATTATCTGTACCGCTTATCCTCAATAGGGTCGCGGGGGTGCTGGAGCCCATCCCAGCTATCTTCGGGCAGTGGGAAGGGTACACCCTGAACTGGTTGCCAGCCAGTCACAGTGCACATAGAGACAGACAACTCACTCGCTCGTTCACACCTTTCTGGAACGGCATATTTACCTAACATGCACGTTTTTGTGAATGTGGGAGGAAACCCAGGCAAACACGGTGAGAACATGCAAACTCCACACCGGAAGAACGGTTGCTGGATTTGATCCCATTACCTCAAAACTGTTCCGCGGATGCGCTAACCACTCAGCCGCCGTGCTGGCCTTATGTCATTCATTCGGTTGGTATGAAGCAGGAACTTAAGTTTACAGTTTGCTCATACTGCATATAAAGTTCTATTATTGTTTTTAGTGAAATAAAAATATTGGCGCAGCACTGCGGGAGAGTGGCACAGTTCCAAAATCATGGGATCAAATCTGGGTACCGGCCTTTTTGTGCGGAGTTTGCATGTTCTCACGATGCTTGCGTGGGTTTTTTCCGGCCACTCCGGTTTCCTCACAAATTCCGAAAACCTGCATGTTAGGTTAATTGGCCGGTCCAAATTGTCCCTGGGTGTGAATGAGCGAGTGACTTGTCTGTCTTTGTGTGCCCTGCGACTGGCTGGCACCCAGTTCAGGATGTCCCCTTCCCACTGCCCGAAGATAGCTGGGATGGGCTACAGCACCCCCGCGACCCTAGTGAGAATAAGCGGTGTAGATTATGGATGGATGGATGGATGGAGGGGAAAATAATGGCCTGTAGTTTTAGAAAAATAAAAATTGCAATCCAGGTAATGCATGTCTGAAGAAATCTCATTTAATGCGTAAAAAGTATGGATGCAAAAGTCATTTTTAGAGTTAGGTTGCACAGATTCAAGAAGCGGTTCATCATTATCATGAACATGAATGTTCACACATTTGCAAGTCATTATGGGGGCTAACCGCAGCACCTCTTTAACAACAAAATGTAACAAGAAAACACATGATCCAACAGTCCTTAAAGTATAAGTGCCTGGTTTGTAAAAATGTCTTGACAGTAGCAAGTGTGACTTCTTAATACACAGTCTCACTGAGTGTTAAGGTGCAATCTTATGGCGCCGCAGCATTTCAATAACTGAAGCTGGTAACATTAGAAGCGTGTTTGCACTTCTCCCATTTGACGCCCTTCTGGTGTTTATAAAGATGCCACTGACCCTGAACTCAAACACACACAGACACACACGGTTCGTCTGTGATTGACACCAAACCATATTGCTATTAGTGTGATCATTAGAAGTTGTTTTTATTCTTAGGAACAACTTCTATTGAGTGACATTGTTTAAACTGTCTTATGGGCAATCGTCGTTATTTTAAACACGCCAGTCGCACTCTGAGGCCAGTTGCCATCTAAATCAAGCAGCAGCCTTCAGAGTATCAAGTAAGACCACACCTCCTCACCCCTTAAGCTCCTGTCTTTTCACACTCTAATCCTAAAAGAACTGCCAGAAGGTGGGCATCCAGCCGTTGTCCGTATCCAAAGACAAACTTTTAGTATTCTTGAACATAATAGGTCACCCGGAGTTAGGATTGTCTGCTCTCTCTCTCTCTCTCTCTCTCTCTCTCTCTCTTTCTCTCTCTCTCTCTCTCTCTAATATGATTTTCAAATGTTTCCGAATAACCATATTTTCTAAATTGTGGCCAAATTGGAGTGTCTTCCACTCAAACTTAAAAGAGGATGACGCAGGCAAATCAGGTGGAATGTTGCTCAATGCTCATCTTGGTTCGTTAAACTTAACCCAGTTGTTGACAAATAAAGAAACTGTCGGACAAAGATCGAAAGGCCATAAAAACACAATACCCGTCTTGGGAATGTGGCTTTGGCTTGAGCAGCAACATGGGCCTGGTGCTATATTTGGGTTTTGCCCTAATAAGAAGCAAGATTTTGGAGTGGGTATCGCGTGACACATTTATTGGAGACAGAAGCTCAGTATATCTTGTGGGTAACCTCTTTAGAATCTCTTCTTGATTTTCACTGCTGTAAGCTGATCCACTTTCCAATGGCAGCCATCCCTAGTGTGTCTCTAAAGCTTTTTCAATTGTGCTGGCTAAATGCCACACTAAGCACTTACATTTGACAGCATCCCCCGTTATTACGGTATGTTGAAGGAAATAAGTTGATACTTGCAAAAGCTAACATATAACACCTGTCTTTAGGGAGCACAAGAGGAAAGGGCACTTGGTTAGGTAAATTTAGGGATTGTCAGGGATTGTCAGGGACTGCCTTGTGCAAACCTTAAGAGGAAGCAACGAGAATAGCTACTGGCACTGCCATTAGAATGGATCCCTTGGCAATCCTCCCCTTTTTTCAAAGCTCGATGACACAGATTCATTTTGAAAAATTCCCGACTTGTATGGACTCTGAAACAGTATATGGGTTATATTTTGTAGCTACACCAAAGCATACCAAGGAGCGACTGCTGTGCCAGGGAGCGTTAAACAGAGCTATCAGTCACACCTATGGTCTGTCTGCACCTGCTCACTTAACCCCAAGCAGAATCTACACATGCTCTGTTATTCATGTTGTTGAGCTGCAGATACAGCATTTTTCACCAGTCTACATGCACTTTATTTCCGATTAAAAAATGAACACATTTCACTCGAAATAACTCATTTGTTTTAACTAAACACAATTGCAAGCACTTCTCGGGAAAGATGTGTAGTAAATTATATAGCAAAAAAAGGTACATAACTATCTATCCATCTATCTACCTTGGTCATATCCCTCAAGAGGGGTGACCGACAGCAAGACAAGCAAGAAGTTAGGCACCTCGGCACCCAAGTTGGTCATGCTTTCGTCCCTCAAGATGAAATGGGACACCATTATTGTTATCATAACAGTATGATAATTTGATCATTTGCAACCACGCACACCTTTTAGGTGAACCCAAATGCTGACATGGTTCCAACAAGGAAGACATATACAGATTTCCTACGGCAGCAAGATGTAGGAAGTACTTCTCAAGTAGCATGCCAAGCAGCATGACCAAATAGAGAAAGGTGCATGTAAGGCGTTCTAGCCTACAGTATAAAAGGCAGCCTAAGGAACCATTCATTACAGACGTCCATCGAAGGTAGGTTGCACAAAAACTAAGCTACAGCCATTATGTTACAAGAGCCCTGTAAAATCTCCAGTTACCAATTATGTACATCACATAATTGTGTTAAGTGGAAAAGAATGCATACAAAATTAAGTTTAAATAAATGATTACATTAATTCCACTTGTCATTATCGACGTTAATTGTGTATTGTATTGCAAAAGGCTCTGTGAGTCTCACCATTCTTCCATTGTTTTCACAGTCTGCTCTGAAGCCTCTCTGAATTTCTTCATACGTGGTGGTGTCCTCAAAGGTAAATTAGCTAAACATCTGAAGCAGAGGTCTGCAAACCTTTTGAAGCTGAGAGCTATTTGTTGTGACTAATTAGTGCAAAAGGCTACTAGTTTGATATGCATTTCTAAATTTACAACTTACCATGTTATTTCTATGTGGTCACTATGTTATTACCATGTTTATTATTGGGACTATGGTTAATTAGACTTGAGTTAAACATCCCAAAAATTGTTTTACAAGAAAATCAAAATGACGCATCACTGGTGAGCTATTTTCAGAACTGGTCCGCGTGCTACTTAGGTGTCCTTAGGGGTAGTATTTTGGAGACCTCTGGTCTGGGGTATGCAGTAACATAAAAATCTAACATCTACCTTTATGTTGTAACACAACTGCTTTCTTAATGTCTCTATTAAGTACCACTGTTGCTTGAACAATAGAAATCCTAAAATCACAACTTGTTATGTTCTTACTATGTTGTCACTATGTTATTATCAGGTTATTTATTGGAAGTATGGTTAAATAGACTCAGTTAACCACTAAATAAATCATTTGTAAGAAAATGAAAATAACACAACACGCGTAAGCTAATTTCTGAAACGGTCTGCGAGTTATTCAGGTGTCCTTAGGGAGGCACCTCGTTGGAGATCCCTGATGTGGAGTATGCAGTAATATAAAAATTTACCAACTCGCTTTATGTTGTTAAATGTGTTTTCACAATTGCTTTTGTAATGTCTCTATTGAGTACTAGTATTGCTTGAATAATGGAAATCCTTGTTGAAGATAAAACTACTTCGCTAACAGACATGAATGACTTTTATTTGTTTTGTCTGATTACAGTAAAAGGTCATCATGGGCGACCCAGATATGGAGTGTTTTGGACCGGCGGCCCTTTACCTCCGGAAGACAGAACGTGAGCGTATTGAAGCTCAAAACACGCCATTTGATGCCAAAACAGCCTACTTTGTGACGGAGCCCGCTGAAATGTACCTCAAGGGAAAACTGACGAAGAAAGAGGGTGGTAAAGCTACTGTGGAAACAATCACTGGGAAGGTGAGATCACAAAAACTCTAAACTCAGAGAAAAACTCCTTGGTTCCCATCAGGCAAAGAAAGTGCATTAATACTATTCCATTAAAAACCTAAATTTCAGATATTAACATACGTTTCATTAAGTCCAAATTTGTATTTCCTGCCTAGTATTTCATTTCTGTGCACTTGCATCTATTTGGCAGACTCTCACCGTGAAGGAGGATGAAATCTTCCCTATGAATCCACCCAAGTTCGACAAAATTGAGGACATGGCCATGATGACCCACCTCAGTGAGCCCGCTGTGCTGTATAACCTCAAAGAGCGTTACGCAGCATGGATGATCTACGTGAGTTTAGTTTATAGGAACAATGGATCACGGTTGATAAATTATCTGAGATTCATCGTTTTTCAATTTTTGGCATGATTTTGCAGACCTATTCCGGGCTGTTCTGCGTCACTGTGAACCCCTACAAATGGCTTCCAGTGTACGACGCAGTTGTCGTTTCTGGGTACAGAGGCAAAAAGAGGATTGAGGCTCCACCCCACATCTTCTCCATCTCGGATAATGCCTATCAGTTTATGCTCCAAGGTATATTTCAATGAAACAAATAATAGCTTTTTTCAATTGCTTTAATTGCTTAAGCAGTTTTGCATTGTAGATTTAAAAAGCTGTTTTTTGTTCTTGTAATCTTACCACTGATCATTTCTTGGGCGGTCAAATTAGTGCACATTTGTAAATCTGCTCTGCTCAACAGTAAAAGTGATTAATAAGACTCATATTAATTAGAGTGCAAACAAAGCAGGTCAACTGATGTATTTTTTTATATCTTTCAGATAAGGAAAACCAGTCAATTCTAATTACGTAAGTGAAATTGATTTATTTGAATAGAAACTACAGTTACTTATCCTCTTTTGAATGAAATTCTTCTGAATCTATTTTTGGAACCCAGCGGAGAATCTGGTGCCGGAAAGACTGTGAACACCAAACGTGTCATTCAGTACTTTGCAACAATTGCAGTGTCTGGAGGAAAGAAGGAAGAAAAATCCGCCAGCAAAATGCAGGTGAAGAGCCATTCCCTATGCAACATAACACTGGCTGTCACTGATTATTTTGTATGTGACCGCCAACTACGGTTTATTTTCTAGGGTTCCCTGGAAGATCAAATTATTGCAGCCAACCCTTTGCTGGAAGCTTATGGTAATGCCAAGACAGTGAGGAATGACAACTCATCCCGTTTTGTAAGTTTTGTTTGTTTGATGAATATTCAGTTTATATTAAAATTATCAACTAAATTTTGTTAACATTTGTATCACTAAAGAAATTGTGAATTTCTTCATGCATAGGGTAAATTTATCAGGATTCATTTCGCAACCACTGGCAAGCTGGCTTCAGCTGATATTGAAACATGTAAGCTACCTTTTCAAAACTCTGCTGTGTTGACTAGAGGTGATGTCAGGGAATAATACTCTTACTTTGTATAGACCTGCTGGAGAAGTCTCGTGTGACCTTCCAACTGTCTGCTGAGAGGAGCTATCACATCTTCTACCAGCTCATGACTGGCCACAAACCCGAACTTATTGGTATGGATTAGTGCATTTGATTAGTGATTATTTGTCATTAACTCTATCCTTGCATAAACAAACAAAAATTATTATTACAGAGGGACTGTTGATCACCAAAAACCCATACGACTTCCCAATGGTCAGTCAGGGTGAAATCACTGTCAAGAGTATCGATGACGTTGAAGAATTCATCGCGACTGATGTAAGTGTATTAATTCATCTAAAGAGCGATGTTTAAAACCATTGTGTTGGAGTAATTCCCGCAACAAATTAAAGTTTCTAAAGTGGACAATGGAAACTTTCAATTCCAAAGTTTATCGGTGTAGTTCAATGTGAGAGTTACAGTGTTAGATTGCATTCCAATTCACAAATGTAAACAACATTCTGAGTTGAGTAACAACTTTAAAGGTTGGCATCAAAATATCTCAGGAGTTCGTGTTCCAATTTGAATGTGTATTCTCTGCAGACTGCCATTGACATTCTGGGATTCAACGCCGATGAAAAGGCAGCCATGTATAAACTGACTGGAGCTGTCATGCATCATGGCAACATGAAGTTCAAGCAAAAGCAGAGAGAGGAGCAGGCTGAGCCTGATGGCACTGAGGGTAGGAAATATAATACCTCCTATCAAAATCTACACATTTGATTTTATTAACATTTTTAAACATTATTGTTTTTGACTTTCAGTGGCTGATAAAATTGCCTATCTCATGGGTCTGAACTCTGCTGACTTGTTGAAGGCTCTGTGCTATCCCAGGGTGAAGGTCGGAAATGAATATGTGACTAAGGGCCAGACTGTGCCACAGGTTAACAATGCCGTGTCAGCCCTTAGCAAATCAGTCTATGAGAAAATGTTTTTGTGGATGGTGGTCAGAATCAATGAGATGCTTGACACAAAGCAGCCCAGAAGCTTCTTCATTGGTGTCTTGGACATTGCTGGTTTTGAAATCTTTGATGTAAGTCCGAATTGTGATACATTCAAAAGTTGAGTCAAAATTCAGTTCACATTTAAACTATCGTTTATGTTTTCTTATTTTATCAGTTCAACAGTTTGGAACAGCTTTGCATCAACTTCACCAATGAGAAACTGCAACAGTTTTTCAACCACCACATGTTCGTCCTGGAGCAAGAGGAGTACAAAAAAGAAGGAATCGAATGGGAGTTCATTGACTTCGGCATGGACTTGGCTGCTTGCATTGAGCTAATTGAGAAGGTAAATTAAAAACACAACAACTGTGATTTATGTTATATGTTACAAAATAATAAGAGCAAAATGTTATTACAGCCAATGGGCATCTTCTCCATCCTTGAAGAGGAGTGCATGTTCCCCAAGGCTTCCGACACAACCTTCAAGAACAAACTGTACGACCAGCACCTTGGTAAAAACAAATCATTTGAGAAGCCGAAGCCGGCCAAAGGCAAGGCAGAGGCCCACTTCTCCTTGGTGCACTATGCTGGCACTGTTGACTACAATGTCTCTGGCTGGCTTGACAAGAACAAGGACCCCCTGAACGACACAGTTGTTCAGCTCTACCAGAAGTCTTCTGTGAAGCTTTTGGCTCTCCTCTACGCTGCACATGCAGGAGCTGAAGGTAAGAAGATGTCATCAAATTGTACATGTTGCGTATTTAGTTTAGATAACACTGTTAGACTTGCATGGATTTCACCCACAATCAAAACTCATATGTCAAATTCACATTACAGCTGAAGCTGGTGGCAAAAAGGGCAAGAAGAAGGGTGGCTCTTTCCAGACGGTGTCTGCTCTTTTCAGAGTAAGCATCACTATGACAATGAGGATGTCGATTGAAAATTGTGAATTTTACCACTTACGTTTCAAAAATAAATTTTTCACATTTCAGGAGAATTTGGGCAAGCTGATGACAAACTTGAGGAGCACCCACCCGCATTTCGTGCGTTGCTTGATTCCAAATGAATCCAAGACTCCAGGTATAGTATCTGTACTATTATTATTTGGTCGAAACTGCAATGCGCAAGCAAAATTCAGTTGAATTTGACTCTTTTTCAAGGTTTGATGGAAAACTTCCTGGTTATCCACCAGCTGAGGTGTAATGGTGTGCTGGAGGGTATCAGGATTTGCAGGAAGGGATTCCCCAGCAGAATCCTCTATGGTGACTTCAAACAGAGGTAACATATAAAGGATTGTATTAACATGAAAAATCAAATAATGATAATTACCATTGAGTTTCGTTTAATCAGATACAAAGTGCTAAATGCCAGTGTAATTCCTGAGGGACAATTCATTGACAACAAGAAGGCTTCAGAGAAACTTTTGGGCTCTATTGATGTTGACCATACCCAGTACAAGTTTGGACACACCAAGGTAATTTGTTTCTCAGTGACAGACGTGAAGGTGTAAACCCAGTACTCAGGCTAAGATGTTCTTAAATGCAAGGCCACTATATTTTAGGTGTTCTTCAAAGCCGGTCTTCTGGGTACCCTTGAGGAGATGCGAGATGAAAAACTTGCTATCCTGGTCACCATGACACAAGCTCTCTGCAGAGGCTACGTCATGAGGAAGGAGTTTGTTAAGATGATGGAGAGGAGGTACAAAATATTTAAATTATTTATAGCAGTGATTGGTAAACGGCATAATTCTAACAGTTTGTTTGATTTTGCTTGTTGTTCTCAGAGAGGCAATCTATTCCATCCAGTATAACATCCGTTCATTCACCAATGTCAAACACTGGCCATGGATGAAGCTGTACTTCAAGATCAAGCCCCTGCTGAAGAGTGCAGAAGCTGAAAAGGAAATGGCCACCATGAAGGAAGACTTTGAGAAAACAAAGGATGATCTCTCAAAGGCCTTGGCCAAGAAGAAGGAACTGGAGGAAAAAATGGTTTCCCTCCTGCAGGAGAAGAATGACTTGCAGCTGCAGATTCAATCCGTATGTCAAACAGAAAATTGTTTATTTTTGTAGTTACTTCATAATGAAAATGTATTAATTATTGTGACTCCAGGATGGTGAAACCCTTTCCGATGCAGAGGAAAGGTGCGAGGGGCTCATCAAAGCCAAAATCCAGCTCGAGGCTAAAGTCAAAGAGGCCTCTGAGAGGCTAGAAGATGAGGAAGAGGTGAACGCTGAGCTGACAGCAAAAAAGAGGAAGCTGGAGGACGAGTGTTCTGAATTGAAAAAAGACATTGATGACTTGGAACTGACTCTGGCTAAAGTTGAGAAGGAGAAGCATGCCACCGAGAACAAGGTTTGCTCTTTTCAAGCTCTTAAACTTCACCACTGCACTGTGTTTAGAACACTATCTTCATTTGAACAAACATAAATTGCATTGTGCAGGTCAAAAACCTGACAGAGGAAATGGCCACTCTCGATGAATCCATTGCCAAGTTGAGCAAGGAAAAGAAAGCCCTACAGGAAGCCCATCAGCAGACCCTGGATGACCTTCAGGCAGAGGAAGATAAAGTCAACACTCTGACAAAGGCCAAGACCAAGCTGGAGCAACAAGTGGATGATGTGAGTCAAGAAGAAGTTTCCCAACCGAATATATATTTTAATAACAATAGTACTAATAAAACACCGTATTCAAAACAGCTTGAAGGATCCCTGGAGCAGGAAAAGAAGCTTCGTATGGATCTTGAACGATCCAAGAGAAAGCTGGAGGGAGACCTCAAACTGGCCCATGAGACCATCATGGATCTGGAAAATGACAAGCAGCAGTCTGATGAGAAAATCAAGAAGTAAGGAGATGTTAAATTTCATAACAAACCATGAGATGAGAATGTCTAAGAATGAAACATTAGGCTACTTAATTATTGATCAAGAATTTTTGTCTGAAGTCAAATAGACTCCAAAAACTGTTTGGATTGTGTTAGGAAAAAATATAGTTTGCTCTAGTAATCTACGGATTAGCGTAACCTAACTCTGTGAATTTGTTCTCAGGAAGGACTTTGAATCAAGCCAGCTTCTTGCCAAGATTGAGGATGAACAATCCCTCAGTGCTCAGCATCAGAAGAAAATCAAGGAACTTCAGGTTAGTTAAGGGGTAGAAACTTGCCATAGGGGTGACAACATAGGATTAAATGGGTTTCGGTATCATTTTGTGATCACAGGCCCGTATTGAAGAACTTGAGGAGGAGATTGAAGCTGAGCGGGCAGCCCGCGCCAAGGTGGAGAAGCAGAGGTCTGATCTCTCCAGAGAACTTGAGGAGATCAGTGAGCGCCTGGAGGAGGCCGGTGGGGCCACAGCTGTCCAGATTGAGATGAATAAGAAGCGTGAGGCTGAATTCCAGAAGCTGCGTCGTGACCTTGAAGAGTCCACCCTGCAGCATGAAGCTACTGCCGCTGCTCTCCGCAAGAAGCAGGCCGACAGCGTGGCTGAGCTTGGTGAGCAGATCGACAATCTTCAGCGTGTGAAACAGAAGCTGGAGAAGGAGAAGAGTGAATACAAGATGGAGATTGACGACCTCAGCAGCAACATGGAAAATGTCTCCAAAGCTAAGGTTGAGAACTTGTATATATTTGACAGCGGTTCAGAAAAAAATATAATTTTTTTAGTTCGCTAAAGACTCCAAATTTTCCTCTGTATTATAATCTTAGACAAATCTGGAGAAAATGTGCCGTTCACTAGAGGATCAATTGAGTGAATTGAAGACCAAAAATGATGAGCATGTAAGACAGCTCAATGACGTCGGTGTCCAGAGGGCAAGACTTCAAACTGAACATGGTGAGAAACAACTACAGTATCTACATCCATGGTTCTTTGCGTTTCAAATATGTCAGATTTAAATGAGAGCCAATGTTTTCCCTCAGGTGAAATCAGTCGCCAACTGGAGGAGAAAGAAGCCCTCATCTCTCAGCTGACAAGAAGCAAGCAGGCTCACATCCAGCAGATCGAAGAACTCAAGAGGCATGTTGAAGAGGAAGTCAAAGTATGTGACCATTTCAGTTTACTGTTCAACTATAGCTTCATGAAACGACACGTTCTGTGTGTTCTAACATTTGATTAAAATGTTTATTTTTAAAAAAGTCCAAGAACGCCCTGGCCCATGCTGTTCAATCTTCTCGTCACGACTGTGACCTGCTCAGAGAGCAGTATGAGGAAGAACTGGAGGCCAAAGCTGAGCTCCAGAGAGCCATGTCCAAAGCCAACAGCGAGGTCGCGCAGTGGAGGACAAAATACGAGACTGATGCTATCCAGCGCACTGAGGAGCTTGAGGAGGCCAAGTAAGTTATGAGGAATCACTTAAAATGTTCCATTTTCATGAAATTTGCATCGGACGTTTTGTACAGGAAAAAGCTTGCTCAGCGTCTCCAGGATGCAGAGGAGTCCATTGAGGCAGTGAATGCTAAATGCGCCTCCCTGGAAAAGACCAAACAGAGACTTCACTGCGAAGTGGAGGATCTGATGATTGATGTTGAGAGAGCCAACGCTCTGGCTGCAAACCTCGACAAGAAGCAGAGGAACTTTGACAAGGTTTGTATAAATTATGCAGAATGCATTCAAAACAAGCAATTAACAAACGTGTCTATGAATTATAATTAGGTTCTTGCTGAGTGGAAGCAGAAGTTTGAAGAGAGCCAGGCAGAACTGGAGGGCGCTCAAAAGGAGGCACGCTCTCTCAGCACTGAAATGTTTAAGATGAAGAACTCTTATGAAGAAGCTCTGGACCATCTGGAGACCCTGAAGAGGGAGAACAAGAACCTTCAACGTAAGCCAAAAACACAGTGAACCAAATCGAAGGATGCACTCCAAAAGAACCAAAAAACGGTATTGTACCTTTTTATTACAGAGGAGATCTCCGACCTTACGGAACAAATCGGTCAGACTGGAAAGACCATCCACGAACTGGAAAAGGGCAAAAAGATTGTGGAGACAGAGAAATCTGAACTGCAGTCATCTCTTGAAGAGGCAGAGGTATTGTTCATAGAAATATAACGATAAAAATTAGTTCAAGGGGCCACAGCAAAAAATCCTGTTTGCATTTGTCAAGGCAACGCTTGAGCATGAGGAGTCCAAGATCCTTCGTGTTCAGCTTGAACTGACCCAAGTCAAGGGAGAGATTGACAGGAAGCTGGCAGAGAAGGATGAAGAGATGGAGCAGATCAAGAGGAACAGCCAGCGTGTCATCGAGTCCATGCAGACCACTTTGGATGCTGAGATCAGGAGCAGGAATGATGCCCTGAGACTCAAGAAGAAGATGGAGGGAGACCTGAATGAGATGGAGATTCAGCTGAGCCACGCCAATCGCCAGGCAGCTGAAGCGCAGAAACAGCTGAGGAACGTTCAGGGACAACTCAAGGTACATACATCCTTTGTTCTTTGATATTTACTTTAAAAAAGTTCAAACTAGATAGAAACTTTGCCTTTAATAATCATTTAGGATGCCCAACTTCACCTTGATGACGCAATTAGAGGTCAGGAGGAAATGAGAGAGCAGGTCGCTATGGTTGAGCGCAGGAACAACCTGATGCTTGCTGAGATCGAGGAGCTCAGAGCTGCTCTGGAGCAGACAGAGAGGAGCCGCAAAGTGGCTGAAGCTGAGCTGGTTGATGCCAGTGAGCGTGTGACACTTCTGCATTCGCAGGTAAATCTGCAATAAATACAAGCTAAAACTAAAACTTTAATAGATGGGAACCATTCCTTATGCAAATCGTACTCCTTACCCAGAATACCAGCCTGATCAACACCAAGAAGAAGCTGGAAACCGACCTTGTCCAGGTCCAGGGTGAAGTTGAAGATGCTGTTCAGGAATCAAGAAATGCTGATGAGAAGGCCAAGAAGGCCATCACTGATGTGAGTTTTACCCCAGGCATTCAGTTCATTAGAAAGAAAAGCTCTTGGTGAGCTAATTGTTGTTGCCTCGTAGGCTGCCATGATGGCCGAGGAGCTGAAGAAGGAGCAGGACACAAGCTCTCACTTGGAGAGGATGAAGAAGAACCTTGAGGTCACAGTCAAAGACCTGCAGCACCGCCTGGATGAGGCTGAGAGCTTGGCCATGAAGGGTGGCAAGAAGCAGCTCCAGAAACTGGAGGCTCGCGTAAGTTGTCCTAAAAAACTAAACATGTCTTACCTTTGTTTTCAAAGTTTTGCGATTTGACCAAATTAAACCTCTTTGACCAAAAGGTTCGCGAATTGGAGAACGAGGTTGATGCTGAGCAGAGGCGTGGTGCTGAGGCTATCAAGGGTGTGCGCAAATATGAGAGAAGAGTTAAGGAGCTTACCTATCAGGTTGGTCTCAAGTCCCTCAAGTCTAAATACAGTAGATCTCGAGGTGAAAGTGGTTTTAATATTAGCCTTGTCAACTAATATAGACTGAGGAGGACAAGAAGAATGTTCACAGACTCCAGGATCTGGTGGACAAGCTGCAGCTAAAGGTTAAGGTCTACAAGAGGCAGTCAGAGGAGGCTGTAAGTATCGCCAAGGATTCTCTCAAAGTAATTTGATCATTAATCAATTAGCAATTTTATAACCCAACTGCGGAATCTGCTACAGGAGGAGCAGGCCAACTCTCACTTGACCAGGTACAGGAAGGTTCAGCACGAGATGGAGGAGGCTCAGGAGAGAGCTGACATTGCTGAGTCCCAGGTCAACAAGCTGAGGGCCAAGAGCCGTGAAATGGTGAAGGTAATAACAAATTATTTGTCAAAATCTCATCTCAGTATCTGACCAGTTTCTGCAACTATAATTTCAGGGTAAGGATGCTGAAGAGTAAGCAGGGAATCAACTTGACGCAGCAAGAATCATTTTTCTTGTTGCCACATTGTAATACCCATTACATGTTGTGACTCTGTCAATAAAAGATGGCTTGAAGAAAATTCTCAGTTGTCATTGTCCGTTTTGCTTCCTTACACAAATTTGAGTGGTGAGTCAAACATCTTTTAGCATACCCTCAAGTACCCAAACATTAGTTCAATATACACTTTACCTCTCTTAATGATAAAGTTGCAGCCATGAGTGCCTGTACTCCATGAGTGGAAGATGTCGCTATATGGTAAAGTCAGAGCTGTATCTTAAATCTTAAATCAGAGCTGTATTCCGAATCTTAATCAAATGTTTCAACAAGTCTCAATTATCATTGAAAAAGTCAACAGGCAAGTCAAGTCATGAGGATAAATTTTAAATCTTACTCAGACAAGACTCACTAATTATATTTAATTTCAGCCCCTCTGCAACTCACCTTATATGCATGTCATTATTTATTTATTCATTAATTTATTGTTAATAATAACTCGTTCAAGTGTTTGTACTAGCATGGTATAACTATGCAAAAACACCTGTAACTTTGCTTTTAAAATCAATCAATCAATCAATCAATCAATATTCCGAAGCCATATTCTTCTAGTGGGAGGTGGCTAGAGTCAAAAACACACACACATTGACCAAATATTTCTTCCCTTTTGCTCTTTCCAACCTGATACCAAACAATAAGCCCACAGCACAACAAGGGGTGAGTTGCTGTGCCATGCAACCTTTCATCAGGAGAAAGGTCTGACAGCATACACTGGTTTACCCCCTCCGCACCAAATGCGGCAAAATCATTCCTCCCTATCATTTTCCAGCATGTTAAACCATTTTTGGGCCTTCCTCTCATTCTATTTCCCAACACTTCTGAGCTACATACTCTTTTAGTCAAACAACCTTCTTCCATTCTCCATTCTTTCCAAAAGTCCAAACCATCTCCGAACATTTTCATCAACCCTTCTCAGAAAGGTCTCTCACCACACCAGTTCTTTTCCTTACTTTCTCATTCCTAAACCTATCAAGTCGTGTCACTCCACACATACTACGCAAACATCTCATTTCAAAGACATTTAACCTAATACGGTCATTTACTCTTAAAACCTATGCCTCTGAGCCACATATCACTGTTGTTAGCACCACACCTATACATCATAAAATCTTCACTTTACATCAATTCGCAGATCTCTACAGTTTAACAATCTGTTCAGCATACCCATTTCCTTGCACCCTTTGCCCACCCTGTTTTTTTATATCCTCCTCCAACCCAACAACTGCTGCCACATACAAACCCAAATACTTAAAAACATCTACCTCTTACAAATGTACATTCTGCATTCACATTAAGCTTCCTTCTCTTACACACTATCAAACTCCACTACTAAGGCACGCAGTCCTGCTGCAGAGTCAGCCACTACATCAGTGTCATCTTCAAAAAACAGCTGACTTACATGCAACCCACGCTCACACACTATACCTGCTCTTACACGCACCACCCCATCCAAATACAAATTGAACAGCCAAGCTGACATGACCCACTTTTACCAGAAACTACTCACTCACTTCACTTTCCACTCTCACACAAGCTCTACTGTCCTCATACAAGCTTTGCACACCAACCAGCAACCTGCCACTCACCCTATATATCCTCAACACTTGCCACAAAGCCTCCCCATCCTTCCTGTCATGTGCTTTAAATCCATAAATGCCCAATACACCTCTCTTCCCTTCGCTATAAACTTCCTCCCCATCCATCCTTCGCATCCTTTTTTGCATCTCAAACCACTCACTTTAAACAATTTCCTTACATTTTATATATACTTCCTGATCATCACTCTGCAACCATTCCTCAAATGCCTCTCACTTTTCCACCAACAAAATACTTGACCATAATGAAGATGGTTAAGTGAACAACAGTTTGCTAAACCTATAGTTCGCAAATTTTTTGGGTAGATGCTTCTCCTGAAGTAGCTCAAATACAGCACCTACATCATTTGGTTGCCGTTGTTATTGGTGTAAAGCGTCCTCCTCTTGAAAGATGAACAGTACCACAACATGGACTGAGAGCAGCGCTAGCATTACTAGGTGTAATCATTAGAAGTAGGATTTAAATAGGCTCAGTCAAAGACTAAAAGATCTGCCTTGCGGAAGTATGCATACATTGCGGGCTAATTTTGATAAAAACTCATCATGTATTTCAAGAAACTGATTGTGTTAACATTTTCTCAGCTATACATCATATTTTCTAAGATAACACAGTAAGTCATTACTGCTGAACTATTTTCATATCTGGTCAGCAGACTACTCAGGTGTTGTTAAGGGGCCAAGAGGCTTAAATGTGTAAGGGATCCATGAACCGTATGTGAAATATTTCTGTTAAATCAAAATCGCTGTCAAATTATACATTTTCCCCGTATTGTATCCGTTTTTATCCGTTTATTTCGGAGGTTACCCTGCACTTTGAGCACAGGAACGGTTCAAGAGAGATTGCAACACAGAGTACAGAAGGAAAGGAACATGTATTTATGCATTTCTATCACTGTGAGGGAAATTATGGTCTAAGTGTGCCTTTTATACCATATTCTAGACTTTTATATCTTTATACGTTTATATATATTTACTCAAAAAGTGTGTAGTTACATTTTTGAGTTGTTTTCGGGAGCGAGCACCTTCAAGATCAAGAGCAAACGTTTACCAAGCCAGACAAACTTTGTCTCTACAATTTGGAGGCCACTGGTAGACTCCTATCTGTTATCAAACAGGTGCACAAACTCCTTTTGCTAACCCATCTACAACTTCAAGGCCACTGGCAATTTTCTCAAGTGTCCTATCTATTTTCAAACAATGAACTGCTATGATATATCATTTATTTTACTCTCACGTTGTCTAGCGACCAACATTAACACTGCATTTAAATAGGTGATTCTGTCTAAACCAGGGGTGTCAAACTCATTTTACCTCGGGGGCCACACGATAGAACAAACATTCTCTCGGGGGCCGGACTAGTATATTAGAGAGAAAGAAAAAGAGAGAGAAAAATAAGACAAAGCGAAGGAGAGAAAAGAGAGAGGGTGGGACAATGAAAGAGAGGAAGGGAGAAAGAGAGAAAGAGAGAAGAGAGAGGGAGAGAGAATGTGAGAAACAAAAAAGATATAAAGACAAATAGTGAGAGAGGGGGAAAGAAATAGAGAGAAAGAATGATATCCAAAGAGAAATAGAAAGAGAGAAAGGTGGAAGGAGAGAGAAGAGAAGGAGAGAAAGAGAGAATGGGAGAAAGAGAGAAGGGGAAAGCAGGAGAGAGCGAAAGAGAGAAAAGGAAAAATGGAAGAGAGAGCAAAAGAAGGTAAAAAGACACAGAGAGAGAAAGAGACAAAGAGAAACAAAGAAAGAGAGAGACACAGAAAGTGAAAGAGAGAGACACGTAGAGTGAGAGAAAAAGGGAGGAAGAGAAAGAAAGAAAGAGAGAGGGAGAGAGAGAGAGAGAGAGAGAGAGAGAGAGAGAGAGAGAGAGAGAGAGAGAGAGAGAGAGAGAGAAATAAATACAAGTACACCGTCTTTGTGAGAGGCACCTGTCTTTGGCATCATCAAGTGGACATATTTAGACCTGCAGCTCGTTTTTTTCTCTTGCGCTTCTCTGAGCGTTGTCTCGCGGGCTGGATTCAATCCCTTAGCGGGCCTGATCTGGCCCCCGGGCCGCATCTTTGACACCCCTGGTCTAAACCAATCAGATTCATTTTCTGTGTTCATATAAACCAATCAGATGTGTAATTTCTTTCTTGTGTTTTAAAACAAATGAGCTTCCTGAAAAAGGAGTAGGGTGTTCTTCCTTGAGCAGATTCTGGAAGCGTGTACCTCCGATGGAAGGGGCTATCAAAAGGTTTCCGATTCAGAGTGTGTTCTTGTCTTCTTTCTACTACAATCTCAAGTTTTAACGTTGACAATCACTGACAGAACAATCTGAATCAGTCCCTCAAAGCTTTGCACTTTTTGTTCCCTAATGCCAAATTTTTACATGTTTTTCAGGGGTTCTGTGTTGTTTCAGTCAACATTGGTTAGAGGTTGAATTGTAAATACCGGTAGTTAAAAGTTGTTGTTTTCAAATGTTTTTTTTTAATAACACTGAATAGTTAATAATTATAAATTTCATTTTGTTGTGTAGTTTGATTTACAGGGATTTTGTGTTGCTTGACTTTCAAGTCGCTTAATATAAAATAGTTGAAATTATTTTAAAGTTCACTGTACACTCTCCATAGTAGCCTTTTTTTTTTCACTCTACGGTGTAGAGTGAGAAAAAAATAAAGGCCAGTATGGGCACCACCAGGCTGTTCTTGCCCAAGACACACCACAAGAAATGGTGCCCTTACCACCCGTGTGGTTAATGGATCAAACCAACCGACCGACCAACCAACAGACCAACCAACCAACTATTGAAGACAGTTAACAAAATTCAGAAATCATGCCATTCAATACTCAAATATGTTTATCAACAAAAATAAAAATGACAAATCATAATACTGGGCAGTGCCATTTAATAAGCTAAAAATATTTACTTTGAGCTGCACTGGTAAAAGACGCCACAAATTGAAAATGTTTGCGCTTTGGTGTCATCTTGTGGAATCTTTAAAGACTTATGCAACAGCAAGAGTGTTGCGTTACAGCCATCTTGTGGCTTCTATTGAAAATGACTTTATACATCTTAGTGCGGAGGATGGAAAACGTTCCTTGAGATAAGAGGTCATTTGTTATGCAACATTTTTTTCCTGCCACATGACTTAGTGGGAATCCAGCAGTTAAAAATAGGGCTTAGTAGTGCACTTGGCAAACATGCAGTGAGGAAAAACCTGCACACAGGGATGCAGAAGCAAGTATGTGACAGCAAAATCATTACAAACTGCGCTATAATTGCACTTCCTCAATATGTACGACAACAGTTTGTCCTGTGAGGACAACCTCATCAAGTTCACTGATGTCAAAGAGGCGGGGCTGATCTCTCAAAGCAACCCACAGACAGGAGATGTGGAGGCTAACGACCTGGTGCACTAAACCTGAACACATAACAAAAGGAAATCATTATGGACTTCCGAAGGAACAGGAGTGACCTGTTCCCCTTCTACATCTACCAAAAGTAGAGTCCGCGCATTCAGGTTCCCGGTCGTCATAGTTTTCAATAGTCTGTCCTAAACAGCAAACACCACAGTCATTATAAAAAGGCTGGACTTTGATCGCACATCCATCGAGATCCTGCTGAGCTAGAACATTTCCACATGGTTCGGGAGCTGCACTGAGGCAGATAGAGGTAGTCTGCAGAGGACAGTGAAAGCAGCACGGTGCATCACTTCCTCTCCTCTCCGTGATGGTTTAGTTCCTTAGCAAAGCCCAAAATATCATGTTACAGTAAATCCAGGTGCCCGGCTGTTTGAACTGCTGCTCTCTGCAACAAAATGAGAAAAAGCTTCTTCCTGAAAGCCAATACCACCCTGAACTTCCATCTACAGCCTTCATGAGCATAATGTTCTTACAACTACCACTGTGAATATGCAAAAATTAAATATATTATTAACTCATTCAGTGATATGTTTATGTTAAGAGGCATTGGGTGCCAAAATCTAAAAAAAAAACGTTTTTCTTGTGTTATTTAAAAAGATTTTTAGAGAAGGTTCAGTGCAGCTTATCGGTAAGTATAACAAAATGTAGCTCTTTTGAAAAAGTTTGGAGACCCATGGTTTAAATATCGAAGGTATCACGAATACAAAAAAAATGCACTAAAGTGAAAGTTCTGCTTGAAATGCAACCTTTCACAAAAAGCTGTTTTCTCAGAAGTTTCCTTGGAAACGAGTATTTTCAAGAAACGTAGCGATATTCAATTGTTGTTAAACAAACAACGGTAAAAGCTAGTGACATACGTTTTTTTCTAATGAAAGATGAGGGTTGAAGCTTTCAATGCCTTTATAGCTACAACACAAAATTTTCTGTAGGCCTTCTAAAATGAGTGAAAATGTCAAAATTTAGTTGGCACCAGTTCTTTCTTTCCATTTGAGAAAAACATACGTCATTGAATGAGTTAATATATTGTTTTTTTTTAACAAGTTAAAAAAAAAGTGGTTAGCGCGTGTGCAGCACAGTTCTGAGATCATGGCTTCAAATCCAGCTCTCCCCGTGCTTGCGTGGGTTTCCTCCCACATTCCGAAAACATGCATGTCAGGTAAATTGCCGGTCCAAATTGTCCCTAGGTGTGAATGAGCGAGCGAATTGTCTGTCCCTGTGTGCCCTGCGACTGGCTGGCAACCGGTTCAGGGTGCCCGAAGATGGCTGGGATGGGCTCCAGCAACCCCGCGACCCTACTGAGGATAAGCGGTACAGATAATGGATAGATGAATGCAGAAGCCCTCCAATTCTGCTATACAGTGGTACCTCTTCTTACGAATGTCTCTACATACGAAAGTTTCAGGTTACGAAGCACGTGAATGGGAAAATATTGCCTCAAGTTATAAAGGCGTTCCAGGATACAAAGTCAAAAAATACAGGTATGTACACGCTGCTATCAGCCGCCCTGAGAATTCGCAGAACGTAAAAAACTGTCTATCTCATAAAAGCTGCCAGGAAACCCGGCGTGCATACACGCTCCCAGCATGCTCTTCGTGTCACCATCACAGTGCCGAGTTCAGAGACGAGGAAGAGGAGTGGTCCGGGCAAGATAGCGGGGATGTGGACGTAGCCATCATTCAATCAGCCAAAATTAAAGACGTTCGAAAAAAATTCCATTAAGTTAATATGTGGAAAGGAATCATCCAGAAAAAATGTTGACAAGTTGGGCTATCGCTACTTCTGCCTTGTGCATTTTTGCCTGATTGTCAAAAGCTGGCAAAAGCAGAGGTATTTGGATCTGGGTTTTTTTACAAGAAACGCAAAGAAAAAGATAAATGAATATTTTTTTATTTCTTTTTTTGTTGTTTTTTATATTATGTGCCTCTCATTTAGTTTTTTGTGCGGTCATCAAATTTTAACCCATTTGTTTCGTGTTCTGATGCTCTTTTATGATTTATTAAAAAATATGTACTGTACTTTTGCGGGGCTTAGCGCTTTCACTTTTAAAATAATAAGGTTTTCAGGTGTCGAAGCTACTCCCACTGTCCTTGTATAACGACAAAAAAGGCCATTCGTTGATTCCTTTTCGTTTCACAAGAGGGCAGCATTGCATCGTGTTCGGACTGTCGCACTCGCGATTACATTTCCAACGATTTACTACATATTCGCACATGGACAAGCCTGTTGTGTGTCCAATCCTTTAGAACAATCCGAGACCTCAGTTTATTCCGCATTGGGTGCCAATTATTTTATCGGTGTACGGGATGGGGTGGGGAGTGCACTCATCCATAACGGTGCTGAGGATGCGCATTACGCTCTCCACCAAAGGGAATTGGTGCAGTGTAAACAAACCGAATGCGCAAGAAACTAACTATGAGCTCTAGCTTTAAGATCGGTAACGGATTTGGGGTCGCCAAAAAGTCAATTCCCTCCGTTCGATGGGCACGTTAAGGACCACTTGAGTGCCGCGATGACCGAGGAGAAGGAGGGCACCAACACAAGCGCGCCCTCGCCTTCGCGGCTTGGCCGGCCGCCCGACGAACGCCTCATCCCCGGTCCGAAGACCAGTGTGTGCTCCCGCTCCTACTTCGTGGTGGTGATGGTGTTCTTCCACGTCTATATAATCAACGTGATCGCCCTGCTCTTGTACGTGCACTATAGCAATGAACAGGAGGACGCCAGGCCGGTTCCTCCTCCGAGCGGGGAGCAACAGAATACACGCTCGCTGCGTCCGCCGAGCAAGGAACCTTTGCCGCGCGACTTCTCTCTTCCACGCGTGGAGGGCATCCGAGTGAGTTCTCGCTTCATCTCATACCTGTCAACCACGGCCAATTGTTCCCCTTATTAATCATGCCAGTTGCTCTTATTAAGCCATTACAATCAGGGTTGGGTAGGGTTACCGGTACTTTAACTGGATTACTTTCAATTACTTTTGGATTACTCCAATACCAAATATGCTAATAAAATACAAATAAACTAAATATGAATAAAATTATGACTCACAACAAGTGGTAAGTTTTCTCTCCTGGCTTTGATCTCTTTGATCTCTGGCAAAACTAACATAAAATGTGACAGAAACAAAATGAAAATAAATCCAAACTGCTTGCCAACATCATTTTTGCCGTTCCATGTATTCCGTTAATCCCCAAGCCTGCACAAAATGTAGTAATTTTATTCATATTTAGTTTCTTTTGTCTTTTATTAGCATATTTGGTATTGGAGTAATCCAAAAGTAATTGAAAGTAATCCAGTTAAAGTAACCCTACCCAACCCTGATTACAATACTTACAAACACAACGTGGTACCTATTTACTCACAGCAACAAAGATAATGTTGAATAAAAAGAAGGATCATTTGTATAAACAAGTTCATTTACCAAGTAAACAACACAAATAGTTATTTCAGCATTATTCTCAGTTCTTTACTGCAAAAATACAGTACAGTACTAAAAAAATGCAGAATACTTTACGTACTACAAGTATCATAGAAAAATACGTATTTAATTTTCTTTATTAAGCAATAAAAAAGCCTACAAACACAACACGGCACCTATTTACTCACAGCAAGAGAGACTATGTAGAACAAGAAAACAAAGCTAATTTGTGTATACAAGTGTATTCACCATGTAAACAACACAAACATTTCTTTGAGCATCCTTCTTAGTTCTTCACTATGAAAATACTGTACAGTACTACAAAATACTACAGCAAAAAGTCTACAAGAATCCTGTAAAAATACTTTTTCAATAATTACAAACACAACGTAGCACATATTTACTCACATCAAGACATACTATGTAGAATAAAAAAGATTATTTGTGTAAAGAAATTTATCTACCAAGCTAAATACACAAAGTTCTTCAGCATCTTCCTTAGTTCTTTACTATGGAAATACTACAAAAATACTACTGCAGTAATACTACAAGAATCCTTCAAAATATTACTGCTGAAATGATACAAAAATCATACTAAGGAAATACTACTGCAAAAATACCACAAAATTATTATTACATAAAAGTACAAAAACTACTATCAAAATCCTACTACAGAATTACGACAAAAATCTAACGACACAAACACTATAAAAATACTACAATAAAAATACTACCGACAAAATATTCTAAGAAAACTAGAAAATACTACTAAAGAAATACTAAACAATACATAAGAAATACTTTAAAAATCCTGTTGTGGAATTACTTCAAAATTTCCAATACAAAAATATTACTAGAGAAATACAACAACAATACCACAGAAATACTTCAAAAATCCTACTATGGGAATACTACAAAACATACTACAAAAATACTCCTGCAGAAATACAACAAGAATACGCTAATGTCTTCATCATTAATGACTGCAATTCACCATATGAAACGATAATGAGGCTTACAAACACAAAGCGGCACCTATTTACTCACAGCAAGACAGACTATGCAGAATAAAAACTAAGATCATTTGTATAAACAAGTTTATTTACCAGACAAACAACACAAACAGTTATTTCAACACCCTTCTTCGTTTTTTACTACGGAAATACTACCAAAAAATACTACTGCAGAAATACTTCAAAAATCCTGATACATAAATAGTACCAAAATGTATGTAAAAATCCTACGACCGTAATACTACAAAAATACTACTACGGAAATACTACTGCAGAAATACTACAAAAATAGGACAGAAATCCGACAAAAATTATACTACAAAAATACCCCTGATGAAATACTACAATATTATAAACAGCAGAAATACTTAAAGAATACCACAGAAATACTTTTTAAAAATTCTACTATGGAAATACTACAGAACATAGGAGAAGAACTTGCGGACGTCTACCTCAGTTGACCGGTATGTATTTTTTTACCAATGTGTAATGTGAAACTCTAAAACAGCACTGCTTTATTTATCTGACAGGTGGGACACGTTCACAAGGTGTCATTGGTACCTTTCAAAGTCCATGAAATGAGAACTTTGAGTATGAAACCTCTGCTCTTTGGTAAGCAAATGCAAGGGCAGTACCAACAGACTCTGTTTTTGGAATAATAGCAATGTTCATGATCCACAATTTGGGGAATGCATTTGCACGATACAGTAGTTATTGGAATGGCGCGTGCAAAAAAGCATTATAAGTAGAAGTGCAAAGACTAATCTTTTGACTATTGCAAATTCCGGCCTACGTGCTGCTACTTTATTGTACCTTTTAAACACTGCGGCTTTAAGTACTGTGCGGTTTCCTTTTTTTTGTGGCCACAACGAGGAAAACAGCGAGCTGCTCTTTTCCACAACGCACATGCTTTAAATACAAAACACCGCGGGGAGGTCTGTAAACATTTATGACCAGCTTGGAGAGAAACTAGACAGAGTTTTTTTTAAATGGGAAGTTTGACAGTACTTTTAGATAATATCAACACTATACTCATTAAACAGTGGCTTGCGAAACTATTTGGCCCCCTTGAACTTTGTGACCTTTTGCCACATGTCAGACTTCAAACATAAAGCTACAAAACTGTAATTTCTTGTGAAGCATCAGCAATAAGTGGGACACATTCATAAGGTGGAACACACTTTATTGGAGATATGAAACTTTTTTAACAAATAAAAAACAAAAAAGTGGGTAAAACCAGCTTTAAACTTCTCCACAAGAGTATCTCGGACCTGCCTGATGTGTTCCTCATTCTCCCCGATGCTCTCTGCGCTTTAAACAGACCTCTGAGACTATCAAAGTGCAGGTGCATTCATACAGAGACTTGATTACACACAGGTGGATTCCATTTATCATCGTTAGTCATTTAGATCAACATTGAATCATTCAGAGATCCTCACTGAACTTCTGGACAGAGTTTGCTGCACTGAAAGTAAAGGGGCTGAATAATTTTGCACACCCACTTTTTTGTTTTTTGTCTGTCAAAAAAGTTTAAAATATCCAATAAAGTGTGTTCCACTTAATAATTGTGTCCCACTTATTGTGGATGCTTTACAAGAAATTATAGTTTTATATCTTTATGTTTGAAATCTGAAATGTGGAAAAGGGTCACAAAGTTCAAGGGGGCCAATAGTTTTGCAAGCCACTATATTTAAACTTTTTCAGACACAAATCAAGTCCCCAATATAACATCTGAATTGAACAGCAGTTCAATCCATGTTTATCAAAAACGCTACACTTCTCTTTCCGTATCATCGGTGTAAATATCCGGGCGCTGAATTTTCCTTGAATCCTCAAGGAACGATAACAAATGAACGGAATTTGGGCCATTACCGCAACAATGAGCAGTGACAACACAAAAAAAAAACCACTTCCATTGTGTTGCAATCAGGTACTGTTTTCAGTATGGTTGCCCTGACTCTGTTGTCCAGAAATATAGGGTTCACATTTTACATGACAGCACTCATTCATGTTTTTATTTGACATAACAGTAAATATGTACTTTTTATTCGCCATCTCAAATTGCAATGTAACTGTCCCAGTCATATAAAAAAACACTTTCTTTGTACATCTGACCCAATTTAGGTACCCAGATGACATAAGTGCATCTGTTGAAGGAACAGAAGCAGCAATGCGTGAGTAAATAGTCAAGTGGGTCAGTTGTCCTGGAGCAAAGATGGACCAGCGCTTCTTTAGTTAGATAATTCTCCACATTGGAGCTTAAAAATGAGATGCAGAACAAGATTTAGAACAAAATGAAAATAAAATTAGATATCTTGGAGGGGGGGTAATCTATTAAAAATGTGGACAATTTTTTTCCCATCATGGTTCTTGAAGCACACTTTTGAGTGAATGAATGAAAACTTTATTCGAACATTAAAATAAAAACAGAACAAAAACAATAACAAAATAATGTTACATAATATGTTTGAAAAGGGGTAGTAAGAAGCAAATGCATATATTCCCTACCCTTCACCTTCCCTTAAATACACCAATGATATAACAACAATAGTATTAATATTAATAATAACAGTTATGATATAACAATAGCAACAATATCACAAAGTTAACCATAGTTCTAGACGCACTATTCCCAATCTCTCGTATCACTCATACCCAATTTTCTTCATCTCTGTATTCCGCTAGGAATGTTTTTTTGCATTTGAATTCGAACAAGTGAATAGTTGGACATTGTTTGATCTTGTCTTGTTAATTCTTCCAAAGTTTGACTCCACACACAGACACACACATACTTTTCCGGGTGGTTCTCACCTTTGGGATTATGAATTTATTACAGTCCCTTAAATTATAATTTCCCTCTTTCCAAATGAATAATTTATGGATGTTTTCTGGCACTATGTTTTTGTTGAACTTAAATAGCAGTTGTGCAGTGAAAATTTTTACTATCATCCAATTTTAATAATTTGGACTGCAGGAATAAAATATTAGTATGATCTCAATATCCTACCCTGTGTATGGTTCTAATTGCACGTTTTTGGAGGATAAAAAGGGGCTGTAGTGAACTTTTGTAATTATTGCCCCAGACTTTTGCACAATATGTTAAGTATGGCAGAACTAGAGAACAATATAATAAATACAATGCATTATAGTTTAAAATGAATTTGGCTTTATTAATTATTGAAATACTTTTAGATACTTTAGTTTGTATGTGTCTAAATTGTGTTTTCCAGCTAAATTTATTGTCTATTATGACCCCTAAAAACTTAATTTCTGATACAGCGTTTATTGCAGCACCATCCATTTTTACCTCTAAAATTTGATTTGCCTTGTGATTACCAAAGAACATTACTTTGGTTTTATTCAAATTTAAAGATAATTTATTTATATCCATCCATACTTTTAGGTTAATTAATTCACGATTAATACAGGTTACCAAATCAATGTAGTTATAATTTGAATAGAAATATGAATAGAAATGTTAGTGTTGTCTGCAAATATTACTATTTTTAATAGTTTTGAAACATTAAAAATATCGTTAATATATAAATTAAATAACTTTGGACCCAGGATAGAACCCTGTGGTACTCCACAACAGATGTCCAAGTATTTAGATGACAACTCTCCCATTTTCACATATTGCTTCCTCCCTGTCAAATAACGTTGAATCCATTGCAAAGCCACGCCCCTGATGCCATATCCTTCCAGTTTATTTATTAGTATATTGCGATTAATGGTATCAAATGCTTTTTTTTAAGTCAATAAATACCCCGATTGCATATCTCTTTATTTCTATGCTATGGGTGATTTCTTCTACTGCATCAATAATAGCTATTGTTGCTGATCTGTTTGTTCTAAAACCATATTGACTTTCCTTAATCAATTTATGTTAATCTACAAATCGTTCTAGTCTATTGTTGTAAAGTTTCTCTAATATATTAATTTTTAACTATTTTTTTGCTACAAATGTGTGCGTCATTGTGCAGAGATCCCTGGGTTCTTGTCAGAAGATGAGTGTCGTATTGTGATGCAGCTGGCACAGCTAAAGGGTCTGATGGAAAGTCAGTTAATGGTGCATGATGGCCAGGAGGAGTTAGCCAATGAGCTCAACCTCAGCCCGGAGGAGATCTTCAACCTTCTTGATCTCAACCAGGATGGACAGCTGCAGCTCCATGAGGTGCATGTCAATGTGTGGGGTGGGGAGGACACAAGCCTCTAAATATCTCCATCCTGGCTCGATAAACATGTTCTGTGATTTAACATTGACAGATACTGACTCATTCCCGAGTGAGGGAGGGCATTTGGCTTACTCCAGAGAATTTGCAAGATATCTATACTGGGCTCAATGCAGACAGAGATGGGAATGGTAAGAAGTTTTCCAGTAAATTTGATTTGTTTAGTGTCACACTAATCATGAGTAAATACACTGTTGGATAATGCAAAAAAAAAAAAAAAGCCAAATGAGGTCACAAATGGACCGATTCCTTCTTGGATGAATTTGATCACACATGCAGGGAATAGACCGACTGAAATCAGAATTTAGATTTTTGTGCCAATCCGAATAAGTCTTTTGCATCTGTGGTCAGCAACCCTCGGGCGTGCACCAGTACCAAGCCGAACAGAAAGAAAAAAAATGTTGTCTTATATTTTTGTGTTTATACCGGATCTATGTGTACATGTTTGCATACGCATCATAAGTTTTATGGTAGTAAATGGTCTGCATTTTTTAGTACATTATCGATTTACGGAATGATAGATCATTTGACAATTACCTCCGACCACATTTTCTCATCATTGGATGCAATCAATACAATTCTAACCACTTGACAACTAGGATTGTAGTTAACTTAGGATGACCATTAGATTTTATCTCATCATTACACTATTTTGACTCAAGTTTTTACAACCATGTGATGGGGCTTATGGAAAAGATTTCAGCCATAACAACAAGTGATTACACAGTGGATTTGGGCAAATTATCATTATCACGAGGAGTTTGTTATACATTAAAACGGTCCGTGGCTCAGAAAAGGTTGAGGACCACTGGTTTACTTGACCGGTGGCAGATGAACAACCCTGTTTACATTGTATTTGTGAATAATCTGTATGGAATGTGTGGAGCACGAGTGTCGTAATTATACCGATAGATGTAATTTCCCCGCTAAATCTGAAAGATATGAGGGAGCAAGTCCAAGCATGATTTTGTATACTACCAACAGAACCTTAAAATTACATCTTAAGCTAACAGGGAGCCAATGCAGGTTAGCTAAAATAGGAGTAATGTGATCAAACTTTCTATCTTAGTTAAAAGCCTCCCTGCAGCATTTTGTACCAGCTGAAGGCTCTTGATTTTGGACTTCGAGAGACCGGAGAGTAGTGCATTACAGTAATCGAGACGGAGGGTAACAAACGCGTGAATTATAATCTCCGCATCCGACTGAGACAGCATCGGGTGAATTTTAGCAATGTTGCGAAGATGGAAGAAAGCTGTTCTAGTAATATCCTTAACGTATGTTTGGACAGATCGGGGTCAAATGTGTCATCTACATTTTTGACTGAGTCACTCTCTTGTCAATGTTCAGAGCAGTTTTTGAGAACAAGTCACGGCATTTAGATGGACCCATAACTAACACTTCGGTCTTTGCAGAGTTAAGGCGCATGAAGTTGAGTGACATCAATTCTTTTATCTCAGTGAGGCAGGCCAAATAGAGGAACTGATTATGCGCAGTAACATGCACAAGTATTCGATCAGTGAAATATTTTTATTTCCATGATTAATCAAAAAAATGAAAGGACTTAACAAACATTTTTAACGGACTATTTGCAGACTTATGCTGCATTGCTGCTTTAAGAAAAGTGGGAAGTCGGATGGTACCAGATCCGAACTCAAAGCGTTCCACGTGAATGTAAACATCAAGATGGCTGATCGCGAAAAGTTGTTAGTATTTTGTTCATTAAAGGAAAAGGAAAAACAGCGGTTGAGGTCAATAGCGCACACTGTCATCGTGTTAATCATCTTTTACCACGGTGTGTTTGTCCATTGGCATCACCATTTTGTAGAGTGAAGTCAGGTTGAAGTACTCGATGAAGTCGGGGTGCATATTTTTTTCTCCGAACTTTGCGACTAGGACCTCCCACTTCGAGTGTCATTTTATCGATATTATCCTAGTCGGAGGTTGGATAACTGCCACTTTTCTGGAATACAGCATAAAACCAGGATCAGATTCTTGTGTCCATTTACATGCCTTATCATAATACAAATATTAGAAGAATTCTGATCGTAATCGGACTATTCCCTGCATTTTGACATTCCAATGTTTTGTTTTGTTTTGTTTTTAAATAAATTTACTTTATTTTTAAATACATTTTAAAACACGTTCTCTGGGGGTTTATACTAAAATAACTTAAATTCTGGTTGGAAAAAAAAACTGTCTATTTTGAGAGGTTGAACTCAATTTCAGGTGTTTGAGATAAAAACCAGGAAGGTGGGTCAATAAACTCATGTTATGTATATAATTCCCACTTTTACACGAATTGGGTTATTTTCTCTCCAATTGTTCTTAGAATGCATGACAAGGTGCCAAATAATGTGGTTTAAGGAGATGTATTCTGAAAATAACATTAAAAAACTGACTTAACATCCACTGTCACATAAAAAAAAATCAGACATATGTGTAAAAAAATTGTTTCATTTTTTAGCCTTAAGAAAATACCATGTATATTAAACCAAGAATTATGACATCGTGGAAATAACTGAATAAGAGTAATGAGAGACTACTTTAAAAACAAAGCCCTTATATTGACTCTCATGCTGCAAGTGTATCTAAAAAATGAAATGAAACATGATTTTTATGTGTTGAAGGTTTGCTGAGTTTAGAAGAGTTCAGGCTCCTGAGTCCTGATGCATTCCAGCGCTTTCTGTTGCAACAGGGAGTTAAAAGGAGCCAGCTGGTGAGAAACAGTAGGCACACTTGGTTATACCAAGGAAAAGGAGCCCATCAGGTCCTTCAAGATATTAAGAATAGGTGAGGCCTTCTCTAGTTGCAATAGGGATTTGTTGCAATGTCTGTACTGAACTACAGACCTGCAGTTAAGCCCACATTCAGATTCACTTCTAACTTTTAAATGTTCTGATCTGAGGGTATACCAAATTTGTGAATGTTAAGGGTGACTCTCCTCACCGGCCTGCCAACCACATTGGTGGACCTTAGTGAGCCGCTGCAGGTGGTACGCTATGAGGAGGGCGGGCACTACCACGCCCATCACGACAGCGGTCCCTTTTACCCAGAAACCGCTTGCACTCATACGCGTCTTGCAGCCAACGCCTCCACCCCTTTTGAGACATCCTGCAGGTGAGGCCACTTGAATCACATGCATCCTTTTGTTGTCAAAAGTCTGCTTTTTGTATTCTTTTGCAACAACTCGCATGTTGTTTTGTATGACTTCACATGCGCTCAGTAGTAGGAGTACGTAAATGTGTGTTTGAATCACCCACCTGTGTTGTTTTGAAATTTGTGCCTCGCACATTCAGGTACATCACTGTTCTCTTTTACCTGAACTCTGTTGACGGGGGTGGGGAGACTGCATTTCCTGTGGCAGACAACAGGACCTTTGATGAAGTGGTGAGTAATGTCTATGAGTCTGTAAATGTGAACACACAGATTTAATTAACTCTTGTGTTTATCAACTGTGCATTTGTTAGAAAACATTCAAATTCATTCCCACTACTTTCTTGAAGCATGTGTTTTTTTTTAAGTCTCTCATTCAGAACAATGTCGATCTCCTGGACACCAGAAGGAACTGCGACAAGAGTAACCTTAGGGTAAAACCGACCAAAGGGAAAGCTGTCTTCTGGTACAACTACCTTTCTGATGGGAAAGGTACGACGCTACTTCTTGCCTTTGCGCCACAATCTAAGTTCAGTTTTCCTGAAACGCTGACGCTGCAACATTCTAGTACTTTGTATTATGAAGGAACTGATAATAAACATAAAAATACAGAACCGACATTTAACTATATATGTTTTTTCCAAAAAAATAATTCTCAATTGCTACTTTTTGGGGAAAACATTCTTTCATTATGTTTACATGTAAAGGTGTCATCCTGCAGGTACTGAGTCATTTTGTCCGAACTCTTTAGTTTCATGTCATTCTTCCCCTGCAGGATGGGTTGGAGAGCAGGATGAATACGCTCTGCACGGAGGCTGTGTGGTCACCCACGGCACTAAGTGGGTTGCCAATAAATGGATCAATATTGATCCAGATTACCAGCGGCAGGCTCGCTACGAGCAGCTAGTGTCCCATCAGCCAGAGGATGAGGATGATGAAGATCTGACATTGAATTCCGATATTCATCAAGAATTGTAGCTCAGTATCCAGCCTCAACCCCCCAACCCCTCCTCTCTTGCACACGAAATGTTTGGTGACCACAAGATGTAATCAGGGAATGAGGTCACAGTGGTTTTATGCAACTTTTAAGGCACTTTTATGAAATTTTGCTTGATAATGTTATCCTTCTATTTATTGAATTGACTGTGTGTTGTTAGTTAGACTTCCTAGTTTGAGAATGTTGCACTAAAAGTCATCCAAAGGAGCTGCAAGATCCTTTTGCATGAACTAGCTACACGTAATTTAATGTTGCTATACAACTGCACTTGTTTGAAACTAAAACGTTTTATTATACCTCTTTATTGCTGCCATGACCAAAAAAAGTGTGACGCATGATGCCTTGTCTCGGTTCCTGCGATACTTTATTTTTTTTCGATTGTAATACATAATGTATTGATCAGATCTTCTATTTTAGTCGTATTTTTTCTATAATCTGCACTATATATTTCCCATGAATAATAAAAGTAAATCAAGTGTCTGTGTCACTCTGTGTTTTCTGGGGTTTTGGGGTTTTTAAGGGTTATTGATCTATCTTCGTTATTCATTATCCATTATCCGTTATCGGTCAGTTCATAATACGCTACAAAGCCTACATCACCATTATCAGAGGGAAAATATAACTTCCCAAAATGTAATCAACAACTAAAGTGACGCAACAGTGGGCCATAAATTATTGGTCCTTAGTCATAATAATGTTTACAATGACATCATCCCTTAATACACGCAAAACCATTTGAATACACCATATATACATTTTGCTCAGAAATCGGGTTGATCCATTGTATCCATGCTTTAGTGCAAATGTTTTTCCAAGAGAAATTGATATGACATAGCCTACAAGAGCCAATGCAAAAGCATATGCAATAACTTGTTCAAAGATTTTCACGTCTGGTGCTATTGGAGATATTAATATAGCTAACACAAAAGGAAACTTAAAAGAGAGACACAGTCAAAAATAACCAAAAGGGAATCGTGACCAATAAAAAAATTAAGGGAATAAGCATTTTTGCTTACCCACTTGGGATTGCTCCAACAACTGCAATTGTGTATTTTCTATTTATGTGACCATAATTTGATATTAGTGTTGCTGCGGTAATACATTTTAACACAAAAATGTCAGAATACTATCAATATAATACATGTTTTACATAACATGTTAAGTGAATTATTGTAAAACTTTTTTTTCTTGTCTAATGCGCAAATCCAGAGAACCCCATCTCAATGGCTGACTCTGCATGTTTCCACTGCAAGATCAGCACCAAGCGAAACCGCTGATGTGCCAACATGAACACTCCAGAAAGTGTGTCCTTGTGTCAACCGACTGTGATGAGCTCTACTGGGATGGGATCTGGCAGCCCTGGGCTCAGAGAGGAGTTGAGCTTTCCGCATTCAGAAACACCAGGGATACAACACTCAAACCGAGTGTGGGTAGATGTGTCTGCGGCAGCAGGGGGCAAACATCCTTCAGAGTCTTCATGAAAAGGGATAAGGAAAAAAAACACAACCTTTTTAATATCATTTTAAGATTAAAGGAAGGATACAGTATGTATAAAAGGCAGTTTAAATTACTTTTACAATAAATCCCTTCTCCCATCTGTGTGGTAGGCTTCCAGTTGCTCATCGAAGAGAACCTTCAAAAAACAGTCTCAAAATCACTTTTGAATGAATAGACTGATGCCCAAATACATCTTATTTACATTTACTAGTCTCAATGGGCCATTGGAGCATGTTAGTGCCACCACTGCCACAGCTGAAGTGTATTCCTGCACAAGAGGTTCCGGCAAGTATGTTCCCACAAAACCAAACCCAGCACAAGCTGAGTACAAACGTATGTGTATTACAGTATGCCTGTATGTCTAAACTGTTAAACGGTATAAGAGTATTTGCCGTGTAGTGTTTTCTTTACCCGAATTAGGCCCCCAAGAACAGTGATAGTGGCAGCCACTTGCACACTGTTTGAATCCCGAGCAGCAGTGTCCACTTCTCTTGTGATGTTGGTCTTGTTAACTTTCAGGAAATTGGCACACTGGAGAGTTTTAGTAAAGCTGCCCATCATGACACTGAGCACAGTGAATGAACTTACAAGACAAACGGGTGCAATTTCAATCACTATTGGCCATTACAGTATGTTGATTTTTTTTATCAACCAACCAAATGAAATATGACGTGATGTTCCGAAAAGAAGTATAATGACGCTGGATAGAGGAGAAGTTTAGGGACCAAACACAGGAGGAACTGTTGCCTACGCCATACTTGAGGTCAAATGTGTGGTTGGACAGAAGTCTAAAAAAAGGAATGAACATTCAATCTTGTCGCGGGTGAATTATACAAACACTAGTTCCAGAGATGAGACCTGACATCCCATTGTCCCAGACTGAGTATTTGCCAAGCCAATAGAACAGAGGAAACATACTCAAAACGCCATGCTTGCATTTGGGGATTGTACACCTGCAATTCAAATGAACCGAAATCCACAGGCATTTTACCTGCTAATATGGACCCTGTTTGAGATATACACTTGTACCTTCTAGGGTAACTTTCTGTGACATAAATATGTCAGCACAATGATTTTGAAGAGCTTTAGAACGTTTCTCATAATATTACTATTATTAATAATATTAATAATACAGTAGTAGTAATAAAACGAACTAGATTTGTCGAACACCCATTCAGTAACACATTACAAGGTGGAGGTATTCCTCTGTGGTTGGATCCCAAAGCCAAAAAAACATAATAGGTTTAAAATGTGTCTTACTTTGCAAATAGAATAGGCAGAGAAGTCCGATTTTAAATGAAAAAAACCCCAAAACATTTGTTCCAATGCAACCAGGGTTTCATTCACAATAAAATACATTACATATGTCTATTATAGTACATCAAATAAAGGCTATTTGTGTACAATCAGTTGTAATCGTGGATATCATAGCTTACATTGATTCGTCTCCGGTGTTGGTGACTTTTTCTTCCACGTTAACAAACGCATTTTGTATAAAACGATCACGCTTAAATGGTTTAATAAACGCGTTATATAGAATACGATCGCTTAATTGTTTTAGTTAGCTAGCTTTATTGTTTTAATAAACTTATTATAGAGAATGCGAACGCTTTTGTCGGAAGCACAGCAGAATGCACGTTCACGTGGGGGGAGGAGGACTTTTTTAATGTATCTGGCTTTTCAGACTGGTCCTTGAATACATGTTCATATTGACGTGCGAGGTACAACAATCTCGAGGCGTAATGCACAAACAGAACAGTCATTTTTTGCACAAAGGCCCATTCCTCTGTCCACGCTGGCCGGAAAGAACGAGATTTTTCCGCTTGACGAGCCGTCATGATTTGGCTGTCGTGATTTGTTCATTTATCGCGCGCTGGTGTTTCTGTGGGAGGGTTAAAACAGATCTCTCCTCCTCTGCGAGGCACCGCGCAGACACACGCTCACCGTAAACAATGAAAGCGCGCAATGAAAATGTCAAAATTTTAGGAAAAAATGCGCATTTAAAAAAATCATTATTACTTTGCCGTGTGCTCGCGTGCCACTGGTTAACCCCATGCGTGCCACTGCATGCACGCGTGCCATAGGTTGCCGACCCCTGATTTAGGCTAATGACCTGTTAAATGTAATTTTTAAGTTTAGACTAGTACGGCAGACTATTTAGAGGGGTAATGTTTTACAATATACATGTGGGTTTTTAATCACCGTAGGTAACCAGGTGGGTATTGCAAATTATCTGTATGACATGATAATAAAGATTAAATTAACAAATAACGTTTGAAATGTATTTTAACCAATTTATCGTGATATACTAGAACAAGTTGCAAATTAAAAATAGATATGAAAGAAGGGATAAAATAATCATACAACAAAAGGAATTTAAGTTTTTCAAGTGGCCATCGGCTGCTAGTTTAAAATGGAGTAGTATGAAGTGAAACATATTAGGATCATGTCCCTGCCATGAATCATTCAAACAACATATTCATTTTTTTTAACTTAAGTAAATTAACAAACATTGAACCTCACAAATATTTTCAAAATGTAATATGAGATTGCACCCAAAAAAGTGAACGGAATTGGAAAAAGTAGTATGCAATGTTTTTTGTACACATGCGCACATCCAATGTACTGGGCCTTTAAAAAAGTGCAAACATGAAATCTGAATCCGAGCCGTGAGCTTTTCATTGCGGTCATTCCAGAGCAGAGTGCATGTGACTGAAGCAATCTTTCAAATTCGAACAAATAATCTTCACCAAAATGAATTATGTATCCAAATTGAATTATAAATGAAAACTAAGTAAAGTATGCTTTTAAAATGTGATCTTTGCACAGACCAAACTAACAAACTTTACCTTTCAAGATATACAGCACTCAAACACAAATCTATTTTAGGGGTCAGTAGCTCAGAGGCCCAGAGCATTGAGGGGTTACATATTTTTGCCTCCTGTACTCAGACCCTCTCTCGAATAATCACAACAACATGTGTTCGCATATAAGAAAAACAGGATTTTATTGATCTCCTGAGATGGCAGGCAGCGAGGGAAGCTGAGGATATAGGTAAGGTTTTCTTTGTTTTCACATGCTACTAGTTACAAGATGAAGAGGAAGCATACATTTTATAGATCATTTAAAAACCTTTCTCTTTGCCACGGAAATCATTGAGTGTGACGACTGTTGTCATGCTAAATGTTTTTGCTGAATAGTATAATAATGAAACATGAGAATTCAATGCTCACTCAGAACATGCGATTAACTATTGTTAAAACCGACCCTTGATTATTTCTCTTATTTCCTCTCTGTTTTAGTGAAATCCCCATCACAAGACAAATTTCTGTGTGTGTATTTTTTATTTTTTTGCACACTTCCACTTTGAAGCAAAAAATGGATTTCACAGCAAAACACGGACTGGTTCTGCTTGAGCAATTAAACAAGATGAGAGAAACAGAGCACCTGATTGATGTTGTGCTGGTTGCCGAGGGCATAAGCTTTCCCTGTCATCGTCTTGTCCTGTCTGCCTTCAGCCCCTATTTCCATGTTATGTTTACGTGCGGCCTCCGAGAGTGCAACAATAGAGAAATATTCCTTCAAGACACCCCAGCTGAGAGCTTAGCTTTTCTCCTGAACTATATGTATACGTCAGATCTTCCTCTCACAAACAACAACGTGCAAGGGATCTCGATTGCAGCTTCTCTCTTTCAGATGGATGATGTTTTCAATCAATGCCAACAACACATGACCGACAACATGGATGCCTCCAACTGCCTGGGTGTGTTTTACTTTGCCCGAGATCTCGGTGCCGAAGAGCTTGCCGATCAAGCCCAGCGCTTTCTGGGACAGTATTTTGTCCAGGTGTGCCAGAATGAAGAAGTATTAGATCTTGAGGCGCATCAACTAGAAAGGTTGATCAGTTCAGATGACCTCAATATTTCAAGAGAAGAAACTATTTTGGATGTGGTTCTTCGCTGGGCCAATCACAGTTTTTGTGCAGAAGGAGTCCGTAGCAAGCACCTCCCCGAGCTCCTTAGAAAGGTTCGACTACCTTTAATTAACCCAAACTATTTAAAAGAGACAATGAAGAGAAATGCAGTCTTGCTTGCTGACACAGAATGTCAGATGATTATGAGGCAAGCTTTGGAGGTTTTAGAAATGCATCCCTCTGCTGTACCCCGCAAGCTAAAGTTGCGGTACGGGATGGAAACCACAGATTTGTTGCTCTGTTTGGGTAATGATGGTAGTGGGATTCGGTCACGATACGGAAATTACAGTGAACGCAGCTTTTGTTACGCCCCCACGACAGGTCGAACTTACTTTATCACCTCTCCACGATACGGCGATGCTTTAGGGTATGTATGCGCAGGGATAGTAACAGAAGACAATAACATTATAGTCTCAGGAGAGGCTGGTGCCCGCAGGATGTCCCGACAAAAGGAAATGGATGTAGAGCTCTACAGGTAGGGTTGATGAAAGTATTGTATTACATTGACTCAACAACAATGGCAAGCATTGAATGTTGTTTGGTTTGACAGGTACAAAGTCGAAGCCCAAGGTACTTGGGAACGCCTGGCATCAGCAGAGTACCGTGATTCTTATGGGCTAGGCTCTTTAGGTGACACCTTATACTTGATTGGCGGGCTGATGAAGCTGAAGAATCAGCTTCTCATCACGAACTGCGTTGATCGATGGTCCCTCCAAGGAGGACCTTGGCGCAGTGCTGCACCTTTACCAATTCCACTGGCTTATCACAGCGTAGTCAGATTAAAAGATCGCCTGTACGTCATTGGTGGTAAAACTTTACAGGTAAACTCCCTGTTTCAACAGAAAAAAATGTTTCTTTAAAAAGTGCGAGTGCATCACATTGAAAAGACTTTAGTTTCACTTGAAATGTATCGAGATGCAGACGTAAACATCCTTTATCCATGAGACATATCTTCAAAAGGAATTTAATGTTTACCTCACTGATATATTAACTTGAATTTATGAAAATTGACTTTAAAAAGTATTGCATCATACCTTCCTCAACAGAGCTGATCTATATCAGATTAAATTTTAATCCCACTTGCCCTTGAATCATTTTATACTTTAGGAGGAAAAGTCCAGGTTGAATGGAACCTCAGTACAGTTTACAAATGATAAAAGAAACATGTAAAAATCAAACATAATTAATTGTCTTAACTACAGATCAATCTGTAAAAGTTAGCAATAGTGCAACAATATTTTGAACGTTGAAAAAAAAATACATTTTTGTATTAGGCCTTTGAATCTGTTATAAACATGCACCTGCTCTGATTTGTCATTCCCTCTCCGCCCTCTGGACCAAGGAGTCATACCGAACGGATGACGAGCCGGACCGTCTTAGCAATCGTCTTCTGGAGTATAATCCAAACACAAACAAGTGGACAGAGCTGGGTCCAATGAAGTATTCAAAGTACAGATGTAGTGCGGTTGTGCTTAATGGAGAAATATTTGTCATCGGTAAGTATACCAAGAGGAAAGTGTAAGTAACAGACAAAAAGAAAAATCCTTGACAATTCCAAAATGCAATTAATAGATTCGATAGATAGCGCTAAGCTACGGCCACCATAGATATGGTATCCGTGTATAACACACAGAGAAAATCGAGCAGCCGAAACTACAGCAATCGACTCTTTGGTCGCTTTTCCTGATAGCATAGCCGTATCATTTCTTTCTTATTTTGCAAATTTATAGATAGAGAGCTAGAGATAGAGAGAGAGAGAGAGAGAGATGCTGTATTCATTCCCATAGGGAAATTCACACTTCCAACTTTATCCTTTTGTTGTTTATTAACAGATTAACAGGATCGGCTCGGGGTGCTTTGTTGTAGTTTAGCAACAGCGGAGTGGATGACGTCACACGCTAGTCCAAAAGTTCGACGTGTCCCTGCAGCAGATGGAAATCTTTGTGCCCAGGGTTACAACACCACGTGTTCACGTAGATAGCGAGTCCACCTCCTCTCCACTTCCCGCAGGCTTTTGCGTCTCTGTCTAACAGCGCTGAAGCCGGGTAGCTCCACGTTAGCGTCCGGGATGCTAGACGTGAGCCACGTTTCCGTAAAACACAGCAAGTTGCACTCCCTGTACGCTTTGATGTTTTTCACCAGCACAGCCAGTTGGTGGGTTAAAAAGACAAAATGTAAAGACAGTAAGAAAGGGTCTCAATTATTAATGGCAGGGTATGTACACTTATTGTTTTCCCTTCTAACAGACCTGTATGAGTATTAGATATGTCACCTCATTGTTATTTCTTGGCGCATCTAATGCTATAAGGTTTTCTTTCGGATGTCTTTGCAGATAACCTTAAAAGTTTATAACCTACGACAGAACGGACCCATTCCGGATTTTTTTAAGGCGTATAAGGCCACCTGCTGTCGTCATGCTCACATTCTGATGTGCTGAGAACAAGCACTGTCGAATCTATTAATTGGGATGTTGCTTCTGTAGGAGGGATTGGCTGTCATGGTGTAGACCGGGGGCAGTCTCGGCGCTGTCTCGATGCTGTGGAAATCTACAACCCGGATGGGGATTATTGGAGGGATGGACCTCCTCTACCGTGCTCTCAACTGTCACTGCGCACTAACGCCTCAAACGCTGGTGTGGTTGGAGGAAAGATTTATGTGTGTGGGTACTACAAAGGAGCAGGTGAGTTACGGTCCTAGAGCTTTTCTGAAAACGACTTACTGAATACAAAATGTGTGCAGAATGTTTTAAAGTAGATTATTTATTTCTGTTTTTAAACTATTAGATCGTCATGATGATATAACAAAAGACATTTTGGAACTAGACGCCTGGGAGAACAGATGGACGGTTGTTGCTCGGCGCGCCTTGATGCATGACAACTATGACGTTTGCTTAGTGGCAAGTCTAAATCCAAGGGGACTCGTTTCTCCACCTGCAGACCTATTGCAGTAAAAGACGAAATACAGGAAGGTTTTTTTTGAATGTATGCAACTGTTAAGCACTTTTGCCACATTTTCAAACTCACAAATGAATATGTCTGCACTTTATCTATGCATGCTTTTTGCAACATGGGAGATATAACACATTATAAATGTTGTTAAAGCTATTTCGATGAGAAAAAAATGAGTGATGTTCATGTTAATGTTGACACACATATTCTGAATGCCATTTATCTCCTTTTTTATTTTTAACCTCTTCAGGTTATCAATGGACCCTTTTTTTACACTAAAAATATATATACCAACAAAATGGAGATCAATATTCTCGATGAGCAATTTTTTAACAATTTATTACGGATTCATGAATACTGTAGCTAATATTCAGCAGAGAGTATATAACGCTACAATCGCCTAACCTTTGAAAAATCACAAATTTGTAGCTGACTTGACATTTTTTATTTTGTACCAGAGTCCAGAATATATTAAATTCAAACTTGATGAGAAAAGTGAAGATTCATTACTGTTTTCCAAACAATGGAAAACTAATAGTATAATTTAAACATGAAAAGTCAACACAACGTAACAAAATGCGTTTGACAACAAAGGAGGAACTAAACGTCAATGACTTATTTTTATACAAAACTGTTTTTTACAACTAATTCATTTCAAACAGCCTCCAAAGGACATCAGGAGGACTGGAATCAATTATCACAATCTCTGAAGCAGGATTGATATTTTTTGGGCTTTCGGGTCTGTTACTCTCCTGAGACCAGCAGCTGAAAGGATTGATAAAACATCCTGCTGTTATACTGCCTTTTCTCTTTGTGTTAGGATGCAGCAAAATCTCTAGATTAGAACTGCTCGCTTTTCCGATGCCTGAAGAATTTTCAGAAGTTGTAAAGACACTTGGTTGTCCTCTGCAGTCACCTTGAGGTGGACTCTTTTCTTTCCTGACTGTGGGCTTAGATCTTTGGCGTACCAGAGGTCTCCTTCTGTACCTTCCTGTGGGTTTCGTTTTAATCTTTCTGACTACACAGTCCAGAGCTGAATCTGGTCTGTCTGGTGTATCATGTGCCGTTTGGACTGCTTTGTCCTCTCCGGGAGATGTCTGTATGGCTTTGTCAGTAACTTTAACAGGACAGAGCTTACCCGGGTGCTCAGACACTAATGTATTAAGCAGTTGCAAAGCCTCCCCCAGCATGTTTTGTTGCTTCAAATTGACATCATTCTGTTCCCGTCTGAGACACTCAAAGTCTTTTTGCACATTTGTGCCAAGATCTGCGCCGCTGTCTCCATTCTGATGAAAATCACACAAAGAGTAACATCAGCTTGTACAGATATGTTATTTAGCATTGCAATGTAAGCTGACAACATGGGCTTCACCTTTTGCACATGTTCCCCTAGTTCAGTCATCAGCTCTTTCTGGGAGTTGACTGTGTTCAGTAATGTTTCAAATTGTTGAGATAAGTTGCTTTGCATACTGCTTAGATTTTGCACTGAATGGATGAGAGGTATAGTAGCATGAGAAGACTACAACAATGTTATCTAGGTAACAAATGTCTGATTAAAATAACACATGAACAAGTAGGGAAGGTGGATGATGTTTGCTACGTGTTTAGTAGTGAACAAGCAGCACCATCTAATGGTAAAAAATGCTAGACTGTTGTCGCACACTTAAAACAAAAAGTTAAACATTGTGTTCACTAGGAACAACATACATGTTGAAGACAAATTGCTTAACTTGTGAACGATGGTTTCGCATAGAGATGTGTTATCTTCTTTGTTTGAAACAAGTTCCTGGATCTGAAATATTGTGTTGTTATTAGTGATTATTAAAAAAAAGCCAAACATAGGAAGTGAAATTTTTACTTACATTTGTTAGAGTTTCGCGAATTTGAAGGCATTCGTTTGCAAACATCTTACTAAAAATAAAAGAATGATGAACTACAGCCAAGCTCTGTGTTTTCCTTAAACTTACCTGTCATTTTTTTCTTTTGCTTTCTTCTTTGCCTCCTCGAAAGAGTCAAGGAATGGTTGAGTGTTTTTTGGGTCTCCAAATAAAAGAGGTTTGGACTGGTAACGGGTAGAAAATTTTGGATCACTGCACTAAAAAAAAAAAAAAAAAAAGGAAAGCTCAAGGTCCAATTGTCTAAAAGTATTTATTAGGAAATGTAATTTATCTTGTCGCACATATAGTACATTGCTCAGTAATTTGCTTGAATTTGGTTATTATGTGTTTAGGGGTAAATCTAAGATTCCCGATTCTAGGAATGACTTACCGATACATAATTTAGTGGTCCTCTATCCTATTAGTAGACATTTTACACGCAATTCTCGTGTCACATATAACAGGTTATTTACTGAATCATCTTACCTCTTGTGAACTTTGCTGGGAGGTCTTAGCTGACAAATTCACATCCTGAGAAAGGCTTTGGGAATTTTCCCGCCAAAATTGTGACCCAAAGAAAAACTGGGAATCTGTAAAGTTGGTAGCTGTATTTCTGTTGGTTGTATCAAAAACATAAAACGACTCAGTGGAGAATGGTTGTCTAAATACTGTGCTCATTATGCTTACCTGTCAACTTCATCCAATTGTACCACTTATTAATGATTGTAATTCCCCTTATTAAGCAATGATAAACCTTATAAACACAATGTAGCACCATCTGAGTTAGCCCTGGTTAAGGTAACCAACAATTTTCTCCTGGCAATGGACTCTGCAGATTCCTCACTGTTGCTGCTGCTGGATCTCAGTGCTGCCTTTGAAACTGTGGACCATAGTATCTTACGAGATCGGCTGGAAAAATTGTTAGGTATCTCAAGAACTGTCCTCTCATGGTTTGGATCGTACTTCTCAGATAGAACGCATTTGCATTGTGTTGGGTAATGCAATATAATTTCTGAGCCCTTTAGTGTAACCTGTGGCGTTCCGTAAGGCTCAGTACTTGGGCACCTTCTTTTCAGCATTGATATGCTTCCGTTAGGTGTTATTATTTGCAAGTATAATTGTGGAAATTTGGAGGCCTGCCTCACTGAAATAAAAAAATGGATGTTACTAAACTTCTTACGCCACAAGCCTGATGTTAATTATTGATCCATCTAAATGTCGCGACTTGTTCTCAAACACTGCTCTTAACATAGACAAATGTAATATCACCCAGAGTGACTCTGACAAACATTTCTGTGTCAGATTTGACCAGAATCCGTCTTTCCAGTAACACGTTAATAAGATTACTAAAACCACTTTTTTTCCATCTTTGCAACATTGGAAAAATTTGCCCTATGCAGTCCCAGTCTAATGATGAGATTATTACTACTCTCCAGTCTCCCGAAGTCTAGCAACAAGAGCCTGCAGTTGGTACAAAACGCTGTAGCGAGGCTTTTGATTTAAAAAAGAAAGTTTTATCACATTACCCTGATTTTAGCAAACCTGCATTGGCTCCCTATCAGGCAAATATGTGATTATTATTCAAAATTGTGCATGGACCTGCCCCCCCCATGACTTTCAAATTTATTTTCCTACTACTTTCTTGCGCTGAGCCTTCGCTTGGAAAATGCAGGTCTAGCTGTAATCCCACTAGCCGAGAAGAAATCCAATTTGAGAGGGTTCTCCCTTTGGGCCTCGGTGCTGTGGAATACTGTGCACTATGAGATTTGATCTTGAACCTCAGTGGAACTGTTTAAATCCAGGCGTAAAACACATTTAAATTCTATATTTTTTGAATGACCTATGTTTCATGTTGAAGATGTCTGTATATTGTTTGTTGATGCTCTTGCAACATCCATTGCAGCCTGGTCATCCTGCAAGGGGGAAGACCTCATGTGCGGCACCTTCTCCAAGTTAATTAATTACCATATGCTGAAGTTTTTGATTTTTTTCTTGCCCTCATGTAGGTTTTAGATGAGGGGATGGTGTAAAAAAATAATTGTAGTCTGTACAGCCATTTGAGACCTCTTATGATAAGGGCTACACAAATAATCATGACTTGAATGGAACTATTTACTCATAGCAAGACAGACTATGAAGAATACCGCGACAACATTAGCAAACAACGATGACCGAGTGACCGACAGTGACCGACAGTAACCAAGATGATTCGGATTAAAGCCTAAGCGGCCAAGACGAGATTCGTAGAACAAAAACATTTTTCTATATATTTTTTTCCATACAAAAAATGTTATATTGCTCATACAATTTAAAACTATCAAAACGTATAAAATACAGGGGAAATGTATGAGTTGACAGGTATGATTATGGCACGCAAGATCACAGGCACTTCAAATTAATGTCTAAGTGTAACATTATCACTCCATTAAAATAAAAAAAGAAAAAGAAGAGTGGGGGAAGCTATCTTTGTGTTAACTTATTACCTGGCTCCAATTGACTGTGTATTCAGCATTTCCCTCAAGTTCACCTTGTGATTCATTGCATCAGTTGTTCCTAAAGACGAAATGTAAAAATGTATATGTAGAATTTAAGTTAAAAGAACACTGTGTAATATTTGACTCCTAGATATTGCCGTAGCAAACCGAAAACGAGTGATACAAAGAACAAGGTAGGTCACAACCAACAGAAACTTGCCGAGCCTTGTATGACTTCTCCATCACACAGCATGTCATCTCATTTAACTTTCAGCATTCCCTCAAGTGATAAAGTAAGTCCACCACTTTTGTTTTACACGTATTAATTAATCCTGTGAAAAATCGAAAGTTGTGCCGCAATCTTTTCCAACATTCAAACCGCATTGCCGTGTTTTGAGCGTCTTTGGGTACTTGCAGCAGCAAAGTGCCAGAAAATCATGTCAGCTCTCTTTAGGTAAGGGTCATGATATGTTAAATAGATAAGCATTTATCGACCCACTAAGAAAATATATGTTAATATGGTAGTTCATGGGCAGCACGGAGGAGCAGTGGTTAGCGCTTGTGCGGCACAGTTCATGTCATGGGAACCAGTCGTGGTTTCAAATCCAGCTCCAGACTTCCTGTGCGGAGTTTGTATGTTCTCCCCGTGCTTGCGTGGGTTTCCTCCGGGCACTCCGGTTTCCTCCCACGTTCCAAAAACATGCATTTCAGGTGAATTGGCCGGTCCAAATTGTCCCTAGGTGTGAATGAGCGAATGAGTTGTCTGTCCCTGTGTGCCCTGCGATTGGCTGGCAACCAGTTCAGGGTGTCCCCTGCCCACTGCCCGGAGATGGCTGGGATGGGCTCCAGCCCCTCCGTGACCCTAATGAGGATAAGCGGTACGGCTAATGAGATGAGATGGTAGTTCATGATTATTTGCTTATCATTTCAATCAATAGTAAAACTATGTTGTTTTTTTTTACTTCAACGAATTGTTTTTTTTTTAACAACACACACACACACACCACTAAAAAATACACATTATCCCTTTAAGACAGGGCATTTTGTGCTTCGGCTAAACATTCGGTTAGCGTTGACTAAGCAGCATTTATCAGGGCTATTGTTGTTTTCAGGAGTCATTACCAAGCATGCCATGTATAATCAAGCTAAGAATTGGCATATGGTGGTTCAGCTCAACATTTTGCTAGCATTGTGTTTTCAGTATTTATCAGGTAACATTATTGTTTACAGGAAACCATATAAAGCATGCCAGGTAATATTCGTGCTCATTTTTTTTTCCATTAAGAGTACAATTATATGTGTATAATTAAGCTAAGAATTGACATTTGGTGGTTTAGCTAAACATTTAGTTAGCATTGGTTTATCAATATCTATCAGGTAACGTTATTGTGTTCAGGAAACACTATAAAACATGACACGTACCGTATCGCGTTGATTTTTCTCAATTTAAATAACAATTATATGTATAAAATTAAGCTCAGAATTTGCATTTGGTGCTTTAGCTAAACATTTTGTTAGCATCGGTTTAGCCATATTTAATTAGGTAATATTGTTGTTTACAGGGAACAACATCAAACATGTCACATTGTGGTCTTTTTTTTTTAAATCGTTTCACATGCTTACACACTTGACAGTAATGTTAAAAAGACTCACATTGAGCATATTTTTCGGGAAAACTCGATAAAGATATTTAAATCTGCCGCCCCTATTTCGTCATTGTAATGGCGTAGACGAGGTGCATTCAAGTGTCCTCGGAAAAGAGATAGGTACCCGAAATGCAATTCGTAAAGAAATATAAAAGTTGTGTAAATCTACCAGCAAACGTTTGTGTGTTTGTTTTGCTATTTGCTTTTTGTTGCTTATTTGTTTATCGGGTGTGTTTGTTTCTTTGTTTGTTCGTCAGTGTGTTTGTGTGTTTATTTTTTAATCTTTGTTTCTTTCTTCTTTTCTTTGTGTCTTTGTTTATTTATGTATTTATTTATGTAATTATTTATTTATCCATTTATTTATTTGTTTCTTTGTTTATTTGTGTGTGTGTTTTGTTATTCAGGCACAGCACAAAAACAACATCAACCAATACTTAGTAATAGGGAACAAAAACATATTTGCACACACACACACACACACACGCACGCACGCACACACGCACGCACGCACGCACACACGCACGCACACACACACACACACACACACACACACACACACACACACACACACACACACACACACACACACACGGCTATACAATACAATAATATACATAAGTACGTGCCCAAGTAGAGAAGGTTGATTCAGAAGCTTTTAAGTGCCTAACCTTATTCTATTTCTGTCCTACAGGTAAGACATATTCAAAATGAAAATAAGAAGAAAAAAAAACAAGCTCCTACCATCAAAAGGAAAAAAAAATAATTTTCAGGCCTGCAAATATACCGCTAGTGACTCCTATAACATCAAACAATTTCGGTACCCACTTGCAAAAATTCACAACTGAATGTTTTTCTGATATTTGTCTTGTGCATGCGATGTAACAAGACCTCAATGATTATTACTTTAATTAACTTTTCAATATCGGAGTTAAAAATATCTTAAATCCTTAAATTAACTGTTGGCATCCGATAATGGCCTTAACTACTTACATACCTAGTAAGTGATAATGGCTGCACTGACGTAAGGCCGTTATCGCACAATATATCATTCATTACTTTGAGATCTAGTATTTTTTTCGTTTCTGTGTCCTAGAAACTCATTAGATGTTATAAGGCCATTATCGCCTGAGGAATCTGTAAACAGTGAGGCCACGATCGCATAAAATGTGTTTTAGTTAATTATTTACTAATATAATGATTGTTTCAACAAACTCATTACGTGGTTGCAATACTAATTAAGCTGTGATTTCAAAAAATAAGACTAAGTAAGTGCAACTATCCATCCATCCATCCATCCATTATTTGCACCGCTTATCCTCAGTAGGATCGCAGGGGTGCTGGAGCCCATCCCAGGCATCTTCAGGCAGTGGGCAGGGGACACCCTGGACTCGTCATCAGCCAGTCGCAGGGCACACAGAGACTGACAACTCACTCGCTCATTCACACCTCGGGACAATTTGGACCGGCCAATAAACCTGACATGCATGTTTTTAGAATGAAGCAGGAAACCGAAGTGCCCGGAGGAAACCCATGCAAGCACGGGGAGAACATGCAAACCCTGCACAGGAAGGATGGTAGCTTGATTTGATCCCATGACCTCAGAACTGTGTCGCTGATGTGCTAACAACTCAGCTGCCGTGTCGCTAGTTAAGTGCAACTATTGTTTTTAAAAAATCTCGAAAACCAGTTATTGTCAGTAATACCTTTTTCGCATGAGGTTTAAAGATATTAATTCCCCTTAGCATATGTATCAAAAATATACATAGTATATTTGTTTGGTGTGTTTAATGAATATTAATAAAACATATGGACCTTTTTAAAAACATCAAGAAAATAATTCAAAAATGTAATTACCTTTTTACGTGGCACAATGGCTTTTGGATGACCCTCAGATCGCACATTTCAAACTTATGATCTGCGAGCAGAACATTTTATGTGGCCTGCGAGACAATGCTGAGAGTAGCACCAAAAAAAAAAAATGGGTCAACAATGACTGGAATCTAAGCGCCACTCCTAAAGGTGTATTTGCTGACTGCTGTTAATCAACCAGAGAACACTAAGAAAACCCATCCCAGTACCCTTTTACTTCGAATAAAAGTCACGGACCCACTGTTAAAGGCAATATACAGAAAACAAAAGAATAGCACCTGAATGTCTCTCAGGCTCTGTTCAATAATAGATATGAAATCTAACAGATAAGTTCCCATATTCTGGTAAATATTTTTATAAGTTATAAAAAGCAGAAAGACTTTTAAATAATTCAATCAATCATTTAAATTTTGTACGCTATTTGGTCAGTTTCCACTCTGCTTGAGTTTCCCCGAGTTAAACTGTCGTGACGATGAGTTCAATAGTTGTTTCGCTTGTTTGGTTTTCATATTGATAAACACTAAAAGTGATTAATTCTGAGTGAAGAAAAAATATACTGAGGAAAAAAAACTCAATAATCATTTTATAACACCCCTGAATCATAATCCTAATTTAATTGGGAGACTCTGAAAAGACCCCCAGCCCTCCAGCTAAGGCACACTTTTCATGCTGTTAATATACCATTCTGGGCCTCCGAATAGGGCAGGCCCAAGGCATAAGCGAGCTAAGCAGCTGCTTAGAGCCCCGCAACCACAAGGAGGCCCCCAAGAGTTGTTATCTCTTTTGGTGCCCACATTGTCCCCATTGTCACTTTGTGTGTCCACTCAAAAATACTTCTACAGAAATAGAACCAAAATACTACACAATAACTACAAAACTAAATATCAAATATAATGCCTCATATATTACTTTGCTTTCATTCTGAAAATAAAAAATAGTACAGAATTACTACAAAAATACTACTACAGTAATACCATAATGCCAAATACTTCTACAGAATTATTCACTTCAAAAATACTACAAAAAGACAAATACGGTAATATTACAAAAATACTAAAGAAATATGATAAAAATACTGCTATGGAAATACTACAAAAATACTATTAAAATACTACTTTGGAAATACATCAATCGTACTTCTACTGAAATACTAAAAAAATACCAATACAAATGAATATAATACAAAAAACTACTCCAGAATTATTACTACAAAAATACTACAACAAGGGGTTTACAACAGAAATACTGCAAACTACACCTAAAATGATACTACAAATAATTTCTTACGGAGATATCACAAAAATACTAGAAACATAAAACTACAGTAACACTGCACTAAAACAACTGCACTCCTACAGTGAATGTCATAGCTACATAATTTTTGAACTTTTTTCTATAATAAACCTCATTCATGTCGAGCAACTCAGTATCTCACAACACAATGTCAATTAACAATATACTGTACATGAATATATATAGTTATAATTAATATCTGTGAATTTCCCTACGGGGATGAATAGAGTATCTATCTATCTATCTATCTATCTATCTATCTATCTATCTATCTATCTATCTATCTATCTATCTATCTATCTATCTATCTATCTATCTATCTATCTATCTATCTATCTATCTATCTATCTATCTATCTATCTATCTATCTATCTATCTATCTATCTATCTATCTATCTATCTATCTATCTATCTATCTGATATAACGAAACACATGTACAATATAACATGTTAAACTACATAAAAAACACGTTTGAAAAAAAATACGGTGTTAGATTATTTTGTATTACGACGAAAATACGACAGTTTGTAAGGGCATGGGGCCCTGGAGTTTAACAGGTATGAAATCCAAGAATATCGAAAAATAGGCGGTTGCGTTTCAACAACGGTATCAACACTGGCAACTGACTGTGTAACCTTTATTTTGACGTAATCAGTCGGATGTTGACCACCTTCTACTTTTATTTTGAAAGTTATCAACGGATGTTCAGTGATTGAAATGGAGCAGCAAAGTGCTTCTCTTTCGACAGGCGGAGGTGTGTCGATAATAAAAAAGACTAGCTCGAATTTCCTGACAAATGACGTCTGACGTCGGCTGAATCGGACAAATTTTTCAGTTTCGCCGGTGAGTGAACTCCTCTCTCGAATTAAGCAAGCAGTAGCTGTTTTGTGCTACATCGACAGACCGGTAGCTCAGTCATGCAGTTGATGTCGCCCAATTGCATTGACGCATGGCGATCAATTGGCACATGTTGATCAACTAAAATGCGAATTAAAACGGAATATGACCGACAGGAGTTATGTGCTCCAAGCTTCGAAGCTGCAAATTTTGAGCTGTGGTGCATTTCAGCACATAATAAAAGACTGAAAAAGTACTATTAAAGTAATATAAATATGTCTCGATTTAAATGGCCTTCCTCGATTTAAAATCTCCATAATTAGATGAATGAATGAATGTAATGGGAATTGAATGACAACAGGTGGCCAAAGTAGCTGTACTCTCTGCCCCCTAGTGGGAGAACATACAATTGTTTTTGTTTACATTTTGATAATTTCTTAAAGGGACCGAGTATTATTTAGCGCCTCCTTCTTGTACAAAACGTAATGTATTTAAACATACATAAACTATCATAATATTTTTTTTTCAATACTCAAAGGTGTTTTTATTCAACATAAAATGAAGATCACCTACATGGAGCTGACATATTGGTCAGTTATCTTGTTGCTAAATGTACTACCCCCACTACTCACTTTCTTTTATGACTATTTCTATTCCTCATCTTCATTATTAATGTTACCCTCACTTTTTTCTCCAATTGTCACTTTTTAACCTTTTTTCTTCTCTTCTCTTTTCTTTTTTTTTCTTTTAAATTTGTTGTTTCTTCATTTTTCTCTGTTTTCTGTGTTCCTTTCCTTTTTTTTCTCTCTTCTGTCTCCTTTCTCATTTTCCACTTTACTCTTTACTGTTTGTACTGTTTTGCAGACATGGGGACTTGAGACTTAGTGACTTGGACTCGAGTCGACTCGAGTCGCTGTTTTTATGACTTGTGACTTGACTTGGACTTGGCAATCTAAGACTCGGGACTTGACTTGTGACTTGACTTGCCCAAGAAAAAAATACTTGGGACTTACTTGGGACTTGAAGGTGAAGACTTGAGACTTACTTGAGACTTGCACATGTGTGACTTGGTCCCATGTCTGCTGTTTTGTTTATTTTATTTTATTCCATGTTTTCCTTAATGTTTTTTATCCTTTTCTTTTTTCTCTTTCATTTACAAAGACTCGGATAGAAAAAAAATAACAAAGATAAGCGGTGCGTTTTGGTCACTTTGAGTCTCCGTAGTTTGTATTTTACCTCATGCTTTTCAGAACTCGTTTCTTTTTTCGTGTCACTACACATACAGCCAAATCTAGTGGTCAAAAATCACACACTGTCCCTTTATTGATCAAGAGACTTTGTAATACTGGTTTGGTTCCACATTGTTGCATTGACAGTAAAATTAAGTCTCTTTGTGATTTATATAGGTGTTTCCCAACATTTTTTGAACCAAGGCACACTTGTTTTCGAAATATCAAGGCACTCCATCGGTCAAATGTTTAGAAATTAATTCATGACACTAGTTTCATCATTTTGTTTTTTTAATGCTTCAATTATCCTGTTACCTAAATTGGCAGTAGAGGTTTTTGTGGTCACCATGGCTCAGGAAGCAACTTAGGTTATTCATTTTGTGTCAATAATGTTGCTGTTATTTGGGATTCTACTTTATCATTAACATTCATCCTGTCTTTTCTTGAAACGTAATCAAAATTATTTTAGCTGATTTTAAGTATTATCTGCCAATGCAACAATATGTTTTCCTAGTTTCTAACTAGTGTTTCTTTGTAAAATGAAAAAATAATCTGAACAAGCAAAGTTACTTTCAGTATTTTGACCTTACTCTATTTTTTTTTTTGTAGTCTAGTCTTAAACTGCTTCATAAAGGAGATATGTTATTTAAGGTATTTCCCTATACAGTACTACATTATGAGTAGACAATTCATGATTACTGTATAATATTAAAAATAATTGATAATAATAACAGGGCAGCGCAGTGGTTAGCACGTGTGTGGCACCGTTCTGAGGTCATGACCGAACCTGCTGTGTGGAGTTTGCATGTTCTCCCTGTGCTTGCGTGGGTTTCCTCCGGACATTCCGGTTTCCTCCCACATTAAAAAAAACCCCATGCATGTTAGGTTAATTGGCCGGTCCAAATTGTCCCTAGGTGTGAATGAGCGAGTGAGTTGTCCGTCTCTGTGTGCCCTGCGACTGGCTGGCAACCATTTCAGGGTGTCCCCTGCCAACTGCCCAAGAAACTAAAGTTTATACTCCTTATTCATGTATTAAACCTAATTTAGGGTTCTAGAAAAGGTTAGGGTTACAGATAAGTGTAGGTTTAGGGTTAGGAGCTTGGGTTTTAGCTCCAAATAGGATTTCATAACTGAATGTAGGGTTCCAAAATAGGTAGAGCTAGGGTTACGGTTTGAAACTGGGTTAGGGCTAGGGTTACAGCTAGTTAGGTGTAGGGCTAGGAGCTGGTGTTTGGGCTACAAAAACAATGAAATATAAAAATATAAATGAACTTTACATTACTATAGATACATGATAAAATAAAAAAAGCTGAAAATATATAAATTAATATATATATTTTTTTAAATTATAAGATCGGCAGTCTCTATGGAAGATTGAATGCACTCTACTTTGGAGCCATCAACATACTTAAAATCAGTCCAAACTTGGCCTACTATCCTGCCTTTTATATGTACAATACTTTCTTTCTTTGTTGTCCTCGGTAGTCAACTCAATTTTATCCGAGAACACTTTCTGTGTCTGTCAATAAGTGTGACGTAGTCAAGCTGCACACGCGTTATTGAGGCAGCGCGTAATTTATGTCACTTTATACCCGCCCCATTGACACAAAAAGATTGTAGATCATAGATGGTAGCATCCCAAAAAAGCACAAAACAACATAGCGACTTTACTTTTGTGTTCAAAGTCATCAACAAAAAAATTCTTTTGATAGGCACTGAATTTCTTCTTTTAATGGTACTTGAAAAATTGGGAAATTGGCTTTGAAAGTCCTTAAAAAGTACTTGAATTTGGCCATGAAAAAGGTGTAAGGATCCTACATATGATGCTACCTACTGATATTGAAATGGTTTACATTAACTGCTGATCACTGGAATATAGCAATAGTTACTAAACACCACACATAAGTGAATAATGATCTATTTTTAGGGGTTATAAAATTTACGAACAAGGACAACTTCCCTACTAGACCTCATGGCACCCTTGTGCCAGCCCTTGTTTGATTTCTTTTTTTGTCTCTTTATCTCAAGGGCTGCGACATGGCCCTGTCATTCCTTCTGGTCTTGGCAGCAATTGTTATTCTTATCAGACCGGAAACACCTGTAACCAAGGTAGAAAGTTACTCCGTGCTTTGTTCACCTTTGGCCGATTACCTCACGAGAAAGGATGTTGTCTGTCCGCAGGCCTTACATCAAAACTCACTTGAGTGCTGCAGTGAGAAACAGAAGATAAACGGCTCGTGTTCTAACGATACTCGCTGTGAACCAGGTAGCATGTGATGTGTGAGATGTTTTCATGATGTTTTGGTTTGATTGTTTTGCGGTCAGCCACCCTTTTAACAGAAAAATGGGTATTCGTATCTTATATTTTGGGATTATGTTGCTGCCGAATGTCATTGCACTATTTTCTTTGTGCTTTTTAAATTCTGATGAACTCACAATTTAGGCCAGTCTCCTAGCACTACATTGTAAATATTAGGGCTGCAATTAACAACTTTTTTAATAGTTGTCTAGTCACCAACTATTGAAACGTTTAGTCGAATAATCGAAATATTGTTATATTCTTAAATCCAGCATGACGCTGATTTAACTATGTAGCAAATGATACACAAGAAAGATGGGTACAGTGAAAAATGCATCTAAATATTAATGGTCTGCATTTACATAGCACTTTTAAAGTCAATGAAGACCTCCCAAAGCGCTTTACAATGTGCTTCACACTTTTTCCCTTTTACACACTCATATCTGTCAACCCGTACGTTTTTGCAGTACAAAGTACGTTTATTATGCATTTGAAGACCTGTACAACGAACAAGCAGATCTGTACGGAAAAATGCAAATTTGTCAATTATGGGTACAATCCGGTATACACCGACTATCACGAAACAGCAAATCAATAAAGTCAAACGAGTTCTATCTCTGTATCGTTTTTTTTCGTCGCAAACAAAGCGAGCGTTTGATGCTACTGTGCGCATGCGTCTGCCGCCTGGGGATTTCCCATCATGCATCATTACGTGGTAGTTGTGTAGTGAAAGGAAGTCCGTCTCTTTTTAGAGAACCAGCTTTTTCGGCTTAACTCATTAAAGAGACCCAGCCCTCAAACGGCTCACTTGCTTTGATGCATTATATTACGAAATATGATGTTGTATAAAGAAGTTAAGGAAAAAAGGAAGTATAAAAAGAGAAAATGAAAAAAGACAGGTCTGTGATGATCCCTTTAATCGGTATATTACCAACAGTAATTTGATGAATTAATAGTTTGAATAAGAAAATGTATTATCCTACTTAATTATATTTGCATGTAGTTTTTCCTTCTACAGTGAACGTCCAAACTACTTAATTATTGAACTTTTTTTACAATAAACCTCATTCATGTCGAGCAACTCCGTATCTCACAACAAAATGTTAATTAACAATATATATAATATAACGACATACATGTACAGTATAACATGTTAAACTACATAAATAAACACGTTTGAAAAAAAAAAATATTGTGTAAGATTATTTTGTATTTTGTAAGGGAAAATGCGACAGTTTGTAAGGGCATGGAGCTTTTGAGCTTGACAGGTATGCACACTAACTAACCGATAGCAGCGTCAGCCAGGCAACTACCTGCTATCGGGGGCATTAGGGATTCAGTGTCTTGCCTAAGGACACTTCGACATATAACACATTGGAGCCGGGAATTGAACCTGCGACCTCTTGATCCCAAGACGAGCACTTTTCCTCCTGAGCCCCATCTAAAACCAGGCACTTTGCTTTTTCAGTAGACATAAATACATAATTAAACCTTTAAGGAGATGCAAATAAATTTAAATGATGTAAACATGTTTTATCCCTGTAAACCAATAGGAGGGACATTAGCGGCAGTAGAACAGTAAATAAAACAAATATGATGTCCATTTTGTGAAGTACAGTCAATAGTCAAGCGCAAAGTCTGTAACAAAAGTACTAAACATTTCTGAACAGTTTGAAATCAGTTTTAAAAACTGACATGTGTTCTTTTTAACGTTTAACAACTGATATTTGTTTTTAGAACTGCACACATTTAATTTCAAATGCATTTGTTGCATAATGATTGAGCTCTATTTTATAGTGAAATATCCATCCATTATCTGCACCGCTTATCCTCAGTAGGGTCGCAGGAGTGCTGGAGCCCATCCCAGCAATCATCGGGCAGGGGACACCCTGAACTGGTTGCCAGCCAGTCGCAGGGCACACGGAGACAGACAACTCACTTGCTCATTTATACCTAGGGACAATTCACACCGGCCAATTAACCTGACATGCATGTTTTTGGAATGTGGGAGGAAACCGGAGTGCCCGGAGGAAACCCACGCAAGCATGGGGAGAACATGCAAACTCCACACAGGTGGTTCGATCTCATGACCTCAGATCTGTGCCGCACACGTGCTAACCACAGCTCCACCGTGCTGCCCTATCGTGATATATATGAATATAAAATGTAAATGCATGTCATCCAAACTTTATTGTTACTCGAATCTTATTGAGAATAGTCGACAATGGAAATCATTCTTGACTTCTTTCTATTATCAATTTTTGTCTACTAATCAATTCGGCCAGAGTAAATTTGTTTGCCTATTTATCCTGACATTCTTTTTGTCTTATTTTACTCTTTTAATTTTGTATTCTGTGTTTATCCTAGAGTGCCATATCTGATCTGCTTGTAAATAACATACACTATGTTGCCATCAATTCTTCCTACTCCTTTCCTACACTCTTCCCACTTCCTGTTGAACATGTACGTTGCCATGGTTTGTGTTTTTTTTTCTTCAATTTGTCGTTTTGTTTTTGCTTTTGTCATGTTTGAAATAAAAGTGTCATTCGTTCATCTTGCCAATGACAATGAAGGACTTTTTACCTAAAAAGGAAAAAAAATCAGAAATTGTATGAGATTCACATGACCCGTTTTCCGTAAGTAAGATGTTTCGTAATTTACTTTGAAGCCCTTCTGGTTCAAAACACCGGCAGCAAACAAAGATAACATACGAAGAAAAGCCATAGACATGAAAAGATAAGCAGAGTCGTGCTGTTTTTTTTCTCTTTCCTTCTTTGTTTTGATGCACACTATCAACTTATCACATCATGAAAGGCTTCCGGACTGGACAACATATTTTATAGACTACAAAGTAGGTCATCCAGTGTTGCTATGGCGATGAGGGCTAAAACGTCTCGCCCAGTTTCTCATCTCAGTGACGTCAAATGTTTATGAATGTCAGATCAATCCAGATTGTCAATTAGACCTTTGTGGTGAAAATGTTCTTAATTCATATTATTTTGTTTAGGATGTTTCCTCCGTGTCCTTGAGAACAGCAACCTTGTTTGCATAATGTGTGAGCCTGCCGCTGTTGACTCGCTGAACTTGACAACTTGCACCTACAGTAGGCAATTTTGAGTAATTTTGTACTTTTTTTTTTTGCGGGCAAAGTATTTTGATTCATATATTACGCCTGTGTCTTTACCATTAGACTCCACTCTGGACAGAAGAAACCATACTACAGTCACAAGCGTCATGCCTAAAATTGGTAAGTTATCCTTTGGCCACATTTTACTCACCAAAACTCATTCTTATTTCTACACAAAATCCATCCTCATATTTTTCCTCAAGGAGATTCCAATTACTCTGTTGTACAGATTATCTATGCGTTTCAGACTTATCAAGACCATCGAAGCTAATGCTAAAAGTCGAGTCTTTCCTGTCAAATTTCTGGCATCATTTTTTTTATTTGATTTTGACTGAAAATCAACTTTCGACAAACAGTATACACGTGGATACCTTATTTTTCTTCACCTTTTTGTTGTGATACTTGCATTACTACGCCAATCAGTTTGGAGAAACCGCTGACGTTTCCTCACGCCTGAAATCTGATTGGCTAAACTAACCGTTTGATCCACACTTTCACTGGGGATCAAAATTGGAGAACAATTTACAAACAGTTGAATCATTCTGAAAAAAATGCCATTGTCACTGCTCAACACGTTAAGGACATTTAGTTGTGTCCATACCATGGTTCTACAACAATGTCACAACATGGATAAGGCTTTTCAACAAAATTTTTTATTTTTTTTTTAAATGCACTGATCAAAATTAAAGCACACTTTCAAGTGTTTTCCACTTAATCTAGTTGATGGTGCAACTTTCCTTGGATATCAACCCCGATTTTAACTGGCATTCTAACTGCCAGTTCCACTGATTTTGCTAGATGGTGGGTCGTTCTAAATTGACTGAAAGCCTCCGGCAGCAGGTTGTCCAGATGAAAACAAAACGGATGACCCTATCAGCCAGAGCAAGTTGATCATTTTAAATCTATGTTTTCAAGAA